>NC_037668.1:95366728-95666728 GCF_003255815.1 Theropithecus gelada | reverse complement strand
TCCATACTTTATATTCAGTTTGTTTATATCCATAAAATAATTTTCTGGGATTTTGATTGTGATTGCACTGAATCTATTGGTCAAGTTGGGGAGAGCTGACATCTTGACAGTATTGTGTTTTTCTGTCTATGAACGTGGACTATCTCTTCATTTAGTTCTTCTCTGATATATTTCATCAGCATTTTGTAGTTTTCCTTATACAGATCTTACACATATTGTTAGATTTATACCTAAACATTTCATTTTGGGGGTGCTAATGTAAATGGTAATGTGTTTCTAATTTGAAATTCCACTTGTTCGTGACTGGTATATAGGAAGGCAGTTGACTTTTGCATGTTAACCTTGTATTCTACAACCTTACTATTATTTCTTATTAGTTCCAGGAATTTTTTTGTCAGTTTTTTCAGAGTTTTTACATAGATGTTCATGTCATCTTTGAAAAAGGCAGTTTTATTTCCTCTTCTCCTATCTGTATATCTTTTATTTCTTTTATTTACTATTGCATTACCTGGGACTTGCAGTAAAAAGTTGAAAAGCAGTGATGAGAGGGACATCTTGGTCTTTTTCCTAATCATAGAGCAGGAAAACTCCAAGTTACTCACTATTAATTATGGGCTATTTTGTAGATGTTCTTTATCAAATTGAGGAAGTTCCCCTCTATTTTTAGTTTACATAGTTTTTTTTTTTAAAAAAAATCATGAATAGATGGTGGATTTTGTCAAATGCTTTTTCTGCATCTATTGATATGATCATGTGACTTTTCTTTTTTAGCCTTTTGATGGGATGGATTCCATTAATTGATTTTCAGATGTTGAACCAGCCTTACTTACCCTGAGGTAAATCTCCTTTGGTAGCAGTGTGTAATTCTTTTTTACATTGTTGGATTCAATTTGTTAGTATTTTATTGAGGATTTTTGCATCTTTATTCATGAGAGATACTCTTAAGTTTTCTTGTAATGTCTTTATCTGGTTTTGGTCTTAGGGTAATGTTAGCCTTGTAGAATGAGTTAGGATTTATTCTCTCTGCTTGTATCTTCTGCAAGAGATTCTAGAGAATTGTTATAATTTCATCCTTAAGTGTTTAGAAGAATTCACAAGTGAATCCATCTGAGCTTGGCGCTTTCTGTTTTGAACAGTTATTAATTATTGATTCAATTTTACTAATATAAATAGGCCTGTTGAGATTATCTGTTTGTTTTGTGAATGTTGGCAGATTGTATCTTTCAAGGAGTGTGTCTGTTTCATCTGGGTTATCAAATTTGTGGACATAGAGTTGTGCATATATTTCTTTATTAGCCTTTTAATGCATATGGGATCCGTAGTAGTGTCCCCTCCTTTATATCTAATATTGGTAATTTGTCTTCTTTCTTTTTTTCTCAGCCTCACTAGATGCTTATCAATTTTATTGACCTTGTCAAAGAAACAGCTTTTGGTTTCATTGATTTTTCTCAATTGTTTTTTTTCTGTTTAATTTCATTGATTTTTTTTGCTTTAATTATTTCTTTGTTTAATTTGAATTTTTTATTTTTTATTTTTATTTTTCATTGTATATTAATCATTGCCCATGCTTAATTTGAATTTTTTTCTAGTTTCTTAAGGTGGAAGCTTAAATTACTGATTTTAGATCTTTCTTTTTTTCTGATATATACATTTAATGCTATAAATTTCCCTCTCTTAAGCACTGCTTTGGCTTCAGACCATAAATTTTGGTTAGGTATATTTTCATTTTTATTAGTTCAAAATATTTTTAAATTTGAGATTACTTCCTTGACTCCTGTATTTTATAGAAGTGTGTTGTTTAATCACTAGGTATTTTGAGATTTTCCAATTATCTTTCTGTTACTGAATTCTAGTTTAATTTCATTGTTGTCTAAAAGCAGACATTATATGGTTTATATTCTTTTAAATTTGTTAAGGTTTTTTTATGGCCCAGTATTTGGTCTCTCTTAGTGACTGTTCCATGTGAACTTGAAAAGAATGTGTATTCTGTTGTTTTTGGATAAAGTAGTCTATAGAAGTCAGTTATATCCAATTGATTGGTAGTGCCATTAAGTTCAACTGTTGGCTTTAATGTTTGTCTGCCTTATAGATCTGTCCATTTCTGATAGAAGGGCATTGAAATCTCCAATTAAAATGGTGAATTGATCTGTTTGTCTTTGAAATTCTATTAGTTTTTTACCTAGCTTATTTTGACACTGTTCTCAGGTGCATACATGACAAATATTGTTATGTTGTTAGTGAATTGACCCCTTTATCATTATGTGATGCCTGTCTTTATTCCTGGTAACTTTCCTTGTCAGCTCTGCCTGAAATTAATATAGCTACTACTATTTTCTCTATTAGTTTTAGCATATGTCTTTATCCCTTTACAGTTATCCCTTGGTATACACAGGGGATTGGTTCCAGGACCACCCCTCTGCCCTGCATGTAACCCAAATCTGTACATACTCAAGTCCCACGGTTGGCCCTGTGGAACCCGCACATATGGAAAGTTGGCCCTCCAAATATGTGGGTTTCACATCCTGTAAATATTAAATATTGTATTTTCCATCCTTGTTTGAAAATAATCCAAGTAGAAGTGGACCTTCTCAGTTCAAACCTGGGTTGTTCCAGGATCAGTTGTATGTATGGACATAAGCGTATATCATTGGATATATTGTTGCTATTTTTTAACAAAGTATATCTGTTAAATCAATTAAAATTAAGAAAAATTAAAGTTAGTATTTTACCTTCACTTATGCATTCTCTGATGCTTTCTTTCTTTATGTAGATCTGAGTTTCTGACCTATATCATTTTCCTTCTCCCTGAAGAATTTCTTTTAATATTTCTTACAAGGCAGGTCTACTGGCACCAAATTCCCTCAGTTGTTTTTTAATCTGAGAATGTTTTTATTCCTCTTTTATTTTTGAAGTGTAATTTTTCAGGGTACATAATTCTAGGTTACTGGGGTTTTTTTCTCAGTACTTTATATGATTCATTCCACTCTCTTGCTTACATCAATTCTGAGAAGTCAGTGTAATTATCCTTGGTCCTGGATGGGTAAGATTTGTTTTTTCTTCTTTCAAAAGTTTTTGTCTTTGATTTTTTGAACTTGAAATACGTTATGCCTAGGTTTTTCTTTTTTCTTTTTTTTTAAGTATTTATTCTGGTCGGTGTTTCTGAGCTTCCTAAATTCTGTGGTTTGGTGTCTGACATTAATTCGGGGGAATTTTCAGTCATTATTGCCTCAGATAGTGCTTCTGTTTCTTTCTCTTTATTTTTCTGGCATTCTCATTACATGTATGTTACACCTTTGTAGACATGCTATAATTCTTAGATATTCTGTTTTGTTTCTTTTCATCTTTTTTCTCTTTGCTTTTCAGATTTTGAGTTTCTATTGTCGTATCTTCAAGCTTAGAGATTCTTTCCTTAGCCCTGTTCAGTCTACTAATGAACTTATCAAAGGCATTCTTTATTTCTGTCTTTTAAAATTCTTAGAATTTCTGTATTTCTACTTACATTATTCATCTGTTCTTGCATGTTGCCTACTTTTTCCATTAAAGTCCTTAGCTTATTAATCTTAAATTTTAAAAATTCCTGGTCTGATAATTCAGCATTCCTGCAATTTCTGATTCTGGTTCTGATGCTTGTTCAGTTCCTTCAGTGTTTTTTGTCTTTTAGTATGCCTTGTAATTTGAATGAAAGGCAGACATGATGTACCAGGTGAAGGAAATGTGATAAACAGGCTTTTAGGAACATGGAGGTGAAGTGTGGGATAGCGGAAGTGTTCTGTACCTCTGTGGTTAGATCTGAGGCTTTAGATGAGTCTTGCACCCTGGACTATGAACCTCACGAGTGCTTCCCAGTATTTTTTCTTCCCTTAGGTGGGACAGGATAACAAGAGGGTACTAGAGTTGGGTAATTATTTTCCCCAGATAAGTTAGGCTCTGTTAAAACCCAAACAGATTAGGCTCTGGAAAAATAGCTTCCTCTGAAGACAGTCCATATTAAGAATAGAATGTTCTGGTATATTTTAAAATGCTTTTTTCTCCCTCCCCCTGCTGGAAGCATGAAGGGATTTTTCATCCCTTGATTCAGTGAGGACCTGAGAGAGCTTCTAGAGGTAAAACTCACAAACGTATGTCTTTCCATTCCCCCATTACTAGATTCCCCTGAAGTTTTTAACTCCCTGGCTTGTCCACACTAAGTCTCTAGCAGTTGGTTGGTTACAGCTCAGGTTTTTCCACCTCAGTGCTGGTTCCCATGGAGGCTTCTGCTTGAAGGTTTCTAATCCTGTATACTGTGATTTTCTGTATCCACCTGCCTTTCTCTCCAAATTTTGGGGCAGTGGTTTTTCCTTGTCACCTTACTTCTCTACTGCATCCAAGAAAAGTTGTTGATTTTTCCTTTTATTCAGCTTTCTAGTTGTTAGGAGCGAGTGACAACAACTAAACTCCTTGCGTGCCCAGCTGGCTAAATGTCTGTTTTTCAAGTGCACTTTTATGATAAAGACACCATGGAGTCATATCAGGTGTCTCAGCTGGACAGAGTTAATGTGCACCTAGCATTTTCTCAGTGCGCACTGAAAGTACAGCTTCTGCAGCCGAGTGCTTGGGAAGTTTTTGGGTTTTGTTTCTAACGGCACGAAGTTGTCTTCATAACTAGAAAAGATGGGGAATTATTTCACTAAAGCACTTTGGTTGCCTTTTCTCAGTCTAGGGGGCAGTGGGAATTAAGAAGGCGTAATATTAATTAACTGATTTTTATTTGAAGAGGTTACTGGAGAAAGTAATACTGTCATGTTGATTAATTCCACCAGGAATTCATGCCATGTGACTTCAGCTGCAGGGCCCCAGTGGGAACAGGATTTCTTCCCTCCTGCTCTCGACTGAGGCCCTGCCCTCATCTCTTGCCCACAACCTTTAACCTGCTGTCTCAGCTTCTCCCTATCCCTCTTCTTTCTCTCTTGTTTGCCAAAGCCAGCCCTTCTGCCTGGATTCCATCCATTCTGTTGCCTAGATTCCTTACCCATCATCATCTCCTCTCCAGTTGCATGTTTTTTGCTTCTCTGCTGTTTCATTCAAATAATGTGGGTTTGTTTTGTTTTGTTGGTACACTTGCTGTGTAGCAGAAACGTTGTTCCCTCGTCTAACAGATGTGTTCAGGCCTGCCTCCTCTGCTCATGGTTATGATAATTAAACCCTTACCCTGTGTCAGACTTGTGCTAAGTATTCATCTTGCATCATTTACCACTGACTAGTTATGGGACATTGGATATGTTATCTACATTTTCTAAGCATCTCTAAAAAGGGAACATAACTTCATAAGGTTGTTGTGAAGATAAAAGTAAAATAATGCTCGCAAAGCACTTAACACAGGGCCTGATACCTGGTACACACTAATTATAGATATGGCACAGGAGGCTCACCCATGAAGAAAGGGAGAAAAGTCATTGTCACCACTGTTTCCTCCTGATTGGCTTCTGCAGTCAGTCCTTCCAGGCTGCTGTTCTCCCACCCCTTTTACCTAATCACGTTCCTCCAGATCAGTGCTTCTCAACCTTGTTTTCGTTGTCACCATATAAGGAGAAACATTAAGATAAATTAACTTAAAATTTTATAGAGGTGAGTCCACTACATTGTCCAGGCTGGTCTTGAACTTCCGGCCTCAAGCAATCCTCCTGCCTCAGGCTTCCAAAGTGCTGGGATTACAGACATGAGCCACTGTGTCCAACCAATTAACTTTAAATTAAAATTTTCTCCCTAATGGGATAAATATTAAGGAATAAGATTTTGGGGATGTAGGATTGAGCTTTGGAGGGCCACAGACCAGTGTAATCTAAGAATTTTTTTACTTGCATCCCCTGAGAACCGGCTTCTACTCCCTAGTTGGGGCAATGTCCCTTGCAAGGAGAATGCCCGCATTAGACCCCCAACAGTGTTTTCTTTTGTGAAATACATTAGCTTCTTCTGGACTTTACCATCCTTGGTCTCTCTTAACACCTCTTAGCTCCTCTTGCTGCTGCTTCTCTTATGGCTCCATGTCTGTTTTCCTGGCTTCATCAACCATACAGCAGAGACTGAGTGGCTGCTATATGCAGAGATGTCCAGGACAGGGTCATGTGTAGGGGGAGAGAGAGAGACCCAGCTTTGCTATAGCAGGAAACCAACCAGGGAATGGTGGGCAGGAGCAACGTCTAGTGGGAGCCCTGAGAAAGGAATGAACGAAGACTGTCTGGACAGGGGCAGAGGGTAGTGTGTGTGCTGGGGCATAGAGGATGCAGCAACAGGACAAAGAGAGGTAGCCTGGGACACAACTGCCTCAGGGGTGGTGAGAGAGCCTGGGCCTTAAATGATGCTCTCCCTAATGATTTTTTGTTTTGTTTTTCCATAATCTTAATATATGACCTTAAAAATAACAAGTGCCGCTTTTTGAGAAACTCTGCTTCTGGGAAAGAGGTGGTGAGAGCAGAGCTTGCAGAAGTCTGGAGCCTGAAAGCATGAAATCGCAAGTTTGGCAGAGCAGCAGGAGTGACTGGCTGGAGTTGGGGTGGTAGAGCCAATATGTGCCTTGCCGACAAGGGTTTGGAGCCAGTTAAAAGGTTTTAAGTCGGTGCGTCCTTTTTGTCTCTCAGATCCTGTTTTCTCTCATTTTTCCATTTGCCCTAATTTACAATAGCACGTGTCCTACAAAAATATTGATCCTTCACCCTGTGCCTTTCTTCCCTCATCTATTCCTTCCCTGCAGAGGACCTTCAGGTCTTTGCCCTTTGGTAGCTACAGTACCAGCCTCCTTGGCCCCTTCATACCAGTTCGTTCCTCTGGTCACCCAGGCTTGAAATCGTGGAATGATCTAATGGCTTTTTCCCATTCTCTGGTCAAGAAACCACAAGCGGGGCTTATAGATTTGCTCTCCCTTTGGTACTGCCCAGGTTCATCCAGGCATTCCACAGATATTTCCTTCCCTCAGCCATATTTCCTCCTCTGTACCTCCCTCCTTTTTTTTCCTCACCCCCCTTCCTTCTTTTTTCCTTCCCCCTTCCCTTCCTCCCTCCCTTTCTTCCACTTTTTTGTAGGCAAAATTTATTGAGCGAAGAACGATGCTGGTTGCCTTGTATACACTTTTTCATTTAAACCTCACAACAACTCTATGAAAGTATAGATTATTATCCCATTTTGTGGATAGGGAACATAAGAATCGTACAGGAAAGGTAATTTCTCCAAATTCACACCGTTAAGCGAGAATTTGTGGAAACCTGTGAAGTCTGACACTCCCCACCAAGTTACGGTTTTTCACTGAGAATGCTGAAATAGGACACAAATTGCTCTCTCCTCTTCCTTTTGATCTCCACTCCAAGTCGTCCCAGATCTCACTGGGTATAATCTTTCGACAGCACAAATGTTGCCCTCTTAATAAAAACTTCTCGGTTCATAGACTACCTGCACCAACATCCAAGCCTCCCACTGTATGGCGTGAGTTTCTATCCCTTTGAAGAAATCAGCATGTAGGGAAGGAGTATGGTATTTGGTGCCCAAAGACCTGGGTTCAGTCCTGTGGCCACCACTTCCTAACTGTATGACCTTGAACAGATAATTCATTTCTCTGAGCCTCATTCATTTATTCATTCAGTGAATATTTATTGGGTGTTTCCCATGTGCTGACCACTGGGTGAGAGTTCCACATATTCATGAGTGAAGAAAATGGGCATGATCCCTGCCTTCCTTGGCAGGGATGCATAGGTGAGGAAGATAAGACCCATCTTCTGGGAACGTTGTGAGGACGCGACAGGTAATTTGCACATAGTACACTTGTCCATGTGGAAGGCGCTACTCAACTGAGGTTGTGCTTCCCTGTTCTGCTCTAGGAAAGTTTCCTGCCCATTTCTGGCTCTTTGCTTTGGCTCATGCTCCTTCCAACCTCCTTTACCTTTAAACATCCAGTGTAGTCTTGGTGGCTCAACTGAAAAGGTCTCCTAGACCTTCCCAGAACCTCCCTCCATAATATGAAGTTATATTTGTTTATTGAGATATTTAAGAACATTTATTAAACACTTTTTAAAACAGTGTTTTCAGTACATAGACCCTGGGGGTCTCCATGATTCTTTCAAGGAGTTCACAAGGTCAAGTTTGCTTTTAAAATCATATTAAGATCCTATTTGATGTTTTCCTTGTGTTGACATTTGGAATGATATTACAAAAACAGGGGTGGATAAAACTGCTAATTAAACAAGGCAGTAGTCGTATCCCTTATCACCACAAACTCAAAAACACCAAAATGCCATTTTCACTTAAAAATGTCCTTGAAGCAGTAGAAATTAAGTCTTATAATTTTGAGAGCACTTTTTAAAAATTCTGTGTGACATAATAGGGAAACTAAAGCTCTTCTGCTGATAATAAAGTATGTCTCAAGGAAAAATACTTGTGTGATTATTTCAGTTGCAAGTCGAACTAGCCACCTTTTCACCTGACACTGCTTTTACTTGGAAAAATGTCTGACAAGCTCTGATTATTCAGACTTGGATATTTGGCAGACAGTTTCTCAAAAAAGAATAGTCTGTCACTGCAAGAAAAATGATTTATTTATTGCTAAAATAATGCTTTCAAGCAAAACTCGGAATTTTGGAATACTTGTATCTGCCACCATGAGCTTGACCACTTCCCAATACTTAGGCTTTGCTGATAAGATCAGGGATGACATTAATGAGTACATTTTCAATATTGTGTAATGTAATATGTCAACATTTGGAAAACCTGTATAACTCAGTGAACCAATATTTTTCAGTGAACAATGTGTGATGTTAAAAACTCTGCATGGGTTAAAGTTCTGTTCCAATGCAACAGAGACTAATCAATTTTAATATAGCAGAATACGGGAAGTTCATTGAAAGGCTTTCAGCCAGCCTGTAAGAAGCCTCTGCTTATCAAGTTTTGGTTTAGTTTCAAAGAAAAATATCCACACATATCTTAAAAGACTTTTCATCTATATCTGTGTGAGGCCAGACTGTTCATACACTACAACGACAACAACATATCACAAAAATTGGATTTAGAAGCAGAAACCAAAAAAACCAGCTGTCTCCGGTTAAAAGGTGTGCAAAGATAGTTGAAGTTAAAGAGTTACAAAACTGTAAAACAATTTTCACTAAAATTTCTTCTGTTTTGGAAAACATTGTTTTTATAAATGTTTTTGCTAAGAGGTAATGAATTTATTACTATTATATTTTAATGGATTAATAAGTATTTTTTAACTTCTCGGTTTCAATTTCTAACTATATATCAGATTAAGCTAATAATTGAAAATCTTTTGGGATTATCAATTTTTTAGGGTCCTGAGAACAAAAAGTTTGAGAGGTACTATGATAGAACTGTTTGTAAACAGTGCTAGTTGCTGGTATACATGTGAAAACTAAGTCCTCTAGCAAAGTTTATTCATGAACGTCACTGTGGTCTGGGTTCATTGGCACTATCTAACTAGATACAAAGTCAGAACAAATAAACATGAAATGATTGTAGAATACTATACAATGCTCTGCTGTTTATGGCCGCGCCTGGGGATTTATTATGCTAAGTACAGTAAAGATGTGAAGAAGAGCAGTTCCCTGGAGAGACAAATAAACGTGTCTGCCATGCCTTATAAGCCCCTTCTTAAAAGGCCCAGTTTCTGCTAAGGGAAGCAGACTCAGACTATTTGGTAAAAATGGGTAGCCACGTTCCTAACTATAGTTGACCCTCGAACGACACAGAGGTTAGGGGTTACAACCCCCATGCAATCAAAAACGTACGTATAACTTTTGGCTCTTCAAAAACATTACTATCAATAGCCTACTGCTGACAAGCCGTATTAATAACATATACAGTCACTTAACACACATTTTGTATGTTATATGTATTATATAATGCATTCTTAGAATAAAATAAGCTAGAGAAAAGTATTAAGAAAAGCATGAGGAGAAAATATATTGACTATTTATTTATTTATTTATTTATTGAGACTGAGTCTTGCTCTGTCGCCAGACTGGAGTGCAGTGGCATGATCTCAGCTCACTGCAACCTCCACCTCCCGGGTTCAAGCAATTCCCCTGCCTCAGCCTCCCGAGTAGCTGGTACTACAGGCTCGTGCCACCACACCCGGCTAATTTTTTGTATTTTAGTAGAGACAGGGTTTCACCATTTTGGCCAAGATGGTCTCGATCTCCCGACCTTGTGATCCGCCCACCTCAGCCACCCAAAGTGCTGGGATTACAGGCGTGAGTCATCGCGCCCGGCCAGGTTTAGTATTTATTAAGTGGAAGTGGATCATCATAAAGGTCTTCCTCCTCAACATCTTCACGGTGAGTAGGCTGAGGAGAAGGAGGAAGGGGAGGGGTTGGTCTTGCTGTCTCAGGTGGCAGAGGGGGAAGGGGAGGCAGGAAGACTCAGGGTAACTTTATGGAAATACATCATAATTTCTGTCTGACCTTTTTCTCTTCCTTTTCTCTAATAATATTTCAATACAGCAGTGGTCTCCAGCCTTTTTGGCACCAGGGACCAATTTCATGGAAGACAATTTTTCCATGGCCAGCGGTCACAGAGGGGTTGGGGATGAAACTGTTACACTTCAGATCATCAGGCGTTGAGTTAGATTCTCATAAGGAGTGTACAACCTGGATCCCCTGCATGTGCAGTTCACCACAGGGTTCATGCTTTGTAAGAATTTGATGCTGCCGCTGAGCCTACAGGAGGCGGAGCTCAGGTGGTACTGCTGGCTCCCTGCCGCTCACCTCATGCTGTGCAGCCCAGTTCCTAACAGGTCACGAACTGATACTAGTCCACGCCTGGGAGTTGGGGACCCCTGGTGTAGGGCATTGGAAAGCAAACAGGAGAGGGCAGACTGAGGCAGAAAGTGAAAGGAACCTCCTATAGGTTCTTAAACATAGGAGCAAAAATGTAGTTGGGACTGGTTTAATGAGTACGATGGACTGGTTTAATGAGTAGGATGGATCTGAGGACAGGGCATTTGAACCAGAGAGGCTGGTTTTGAGGCCACTGTGATCATCCAGTGGTGCCAGTGGAGATGCGTGTCACCTCAGCCCTGTTTACAGTAGAACTTGGTAAGCCTGGCCGGCGCTGTCACCTGAGGAAGGTCTTGGCTCTGAGGGGATGGTTCTGTCGTTAAATGCTATGTACATGCCATGATAGGGATATGTCGCGCCCTGGTTGACTGGAATTGGACTGATCATTATTTTTCCCATTTCCCATCCTATTTTCTAGGTCAGAACCTCTTCTGGCAAAGTGTAGAGTTTAACTGGAAATCATTTGAGTGAAATAAGTTGGGATTTTTTAAAAGTCAGAACTATCACAGCAAGGGACTGTTTTCCCTAAGCTGTACACTGCTAGTTGGCTTCTACAGAGTGAGTGTGGAGGGTTACGTTTTATTTTTGTGTAGTTCATACTTGAGTTGTTTTGCTTTCACAGGTGATTTAATTTATAGTTTTGTCCTGCCTGACTCAGTTATGCTTTTGAATCTCAGTGTTCAACAAGCCATGGGACTTCTTGCCTCTGAACGGTCTAGTGTGGTACTTGGTGAGGCATTTTGGGAGAGTATTTCCACCTTCCATTGACATACAAAGGGAAGGGGATCTCTGCCTTTCAAGAACCTGTATCGTCATGGCAGGACAAGTTAGGTATGAGTAGAAAAATAATTTTGGAATTTATTCTGATGAGCATGATTTTCTGTGTTTTATCACTTAATTTTTAACTCATAAAAGTATAATCCCATTGAAAATGAGCCAGGGATTGAAATGTGGTTAGCTGAGGTAGGAAGCTGACTACCTGTCTTAGTTTGGATGTTTATCCCCTCCAAATCTCATGTTAAAATGTGATCCCCAATGTTGGAGGTGGGGCCTAGTGGGAGATGTTTGGGTCATGGCAGCAGATCCCTCATAAATAACTTGGTGCCCTCCCCATGGTAATGAGTGAGTTATCACTTAATTACTTCACACAAGAGCTGGTTGTTTAAAAGAACCTGACATCTCTCTTGCTCTCTGGCTCACCAAGTGACACACCTGTTCCCCCTTTGCCTTTCACCATGAGTGGAAGCCTCCTGAGGCCCTAACCGGAAGCAGATGCCAGCACTATGCTTCTTATACAGTCTGCAGAATAGTGAGCCCAATAAACCTCTTTTTAAAATAAATTATCCAGCCTTGGGTATTACTTTATAGCAACACAAAACAACATTACCCTATTTCTATTGACCTTAGCAAAATATTGGCCATTAAGCAATTGACTTTACCTATCTGCACCCCATCTATAAAACACGGATAATTATAATACTTCTTTTATAATGTGGACATGAGAGTTACATGAACTAAAGCATAACCCAACTAGTAAATATGTATTTATTGAGTGCCTACTATCTGTCATATAATCTGTGTTTGAGGTCATACTGGAAAACATGATTGACATGAGCTCATAGGAAAGTGCTTACAGACATACCTAGTATGTAGTAAAATAATAAGTGGTACTCGTTCTTATTATTTGAGAAAGGTACACTCAAGTTCAGGAATTCTTTAACGAACCAGAGTTAGCTAAAAGAAAGGTATGGAAAGCAGGCCTCAAGCAGAAAGCATCCTGAGTGTGCCAGTCTCAGCAGGGAATGGTTGTCCTTGAAAAGTAAAGATTGGGTTATCTGAATGTGCAATGTGAAAAGAGTATGTGTGTATTGGGCTTTTCACACACACAGCATTCAGACACCGGGAATAATGTAGTATATCTTTAGCCTGACAAATAAATAGATCTACATAAATAGATATGTTTAGCCTGACAAATAAATGGATGTCTTTTGTCAGTAGGGCATTTATTTTCATCATAGGCATATAGAAGACATGTTTTTCTAAATCGGTCACATGTTAAATTGTGAGCCTGCATTTCATAAGAATTCAGTAACATCGATCATAAGAAGGGTATGGAGATTAAACAGAAGAAAGAAGAGCCAGTTTACAATTATTAAATTCTGAATTTTTATTGTACATGTAGGAGAAAGTATTCTTGAGAGTTCAGCTTCACATTCTCATGCCATTTGGTTTCCATGTGCATATTTTTGCATAACTGGAGTCAGTGTATTATTCTCTGTTGGTCTGCCTGCCTTTGCATCTGACCTTGATTCGTGTTGCCCTTTTCCTGTGTCCTCACACTCCACATCCTTTTTCTTGTAATGGCAATAAAAGAAACTCCTGCACTGATAAGTGGCCATTGGTTCAACTTTTCATCCAAATACTGGATATTTGGGTTGTTTCCAGTGTTTCACAGATGAGAACATATTTGCTATAAACCTGGTGTCCAGAGAGCTTAGTCAGCAGCTTATTAAACACCTTCTGGAATGGGACTCTCTGCCAAGGTTTTTGAAGTGATACCAACTCATTAAATTAAGATTCCTGAGAACTGGCATTCAGGATTTCCTGAGACAGCATCTTATTCTTTGGCTTATTTTTTCTCATACATTTAATCAGCAGATATGTATGGACAACCTAGTGAGTGCCACAGAGTGTACTCAGCACGGGTAAGCAAGGTGGAAAAGGTCTCTGACTCATGGTGCAGACAGCAGCCTGCAGAGGCAAGGTGCATGCGGTTGAAAAAGAGATCATCATGGTGGGCTGCCATTTTGCAGGCATGGTGTCCATCAGACTTCTAGGTGGAAAGTGGACCTTTGGTCTGGGTACATCAAATGTCAAGAAAGGGTGCAGTGTAACTAACTGCAGATGGCAGAGTTGGGAACAGTCAAAATTGCAGAATATTAAAAAGCAGTGCAGTTTTTGTTATTTTTAAATCAGGCCAACAAGGAGATTACTAACATTTGAAGCTGCATGGGATAGTAAAAAGCGCAAGGCCTTTAAATTCACACATCCTAGATTTGAATCCTGACTCTACACTTGTAGACTAGGTTTTAGGAAAAACATTGAAACCATGTGTACCTGTGTCCTTATCTCTAAAATGGGTATCGTATTTTCTGTCCTTTGGGTTGTTTGTATCTACAGTGCTTAGTGAAGTGCCTGGCTCAGCAGTTGGTTGTTGTTAGAAAAAAAGAAGAAATGGGTTGACAGATAGGTGGGTGGGTGGATGGATGGTTGGTTGGTTGGTTGGACAGATGGATGGAGTGACCACTCTGGATTGAGAAAGCCGAAGGGCCTCTGTACTAAATAATATAAATATAGCTGGAGCAAGTCATACTTGCCCTATTAGCTTGAAGTTTGCTAAACAAACATTTTCTCAATTCTGCATTAGAGGAGACCAAATTAAGAAGCCTTTCTTTTGTCATCTCATATATATCAAGACTATAAGTAACAGAAAAGCTGGACTAATTTGTCCCTAACAAGTAGGGAGTTGTTTCTCTACATCTTCATAAAGCTTGGAGGAGGCAGCTGCTTCTGCTCTTTGGTTTGAAAGACTTATGCTCTTTTCATCTCTGTGATCCACCGTCTTTGTTGTGTTAAGTTTTTTAAATTGAGACATGCTTTCTCGTGGTCATCAAATGGCCGTCACGGTTCTGTGCCTCATGACCAGTTTCAAAGTTGGGAATCAAGGGGGCATGGGTCACGCTACCCCTGGCTTCTGTGAGGAAGCAGAATCCTTCCCCAGCATTCTCCCGTCATCTCCCGTCAGACCTCATTGGAGTGAGCAGGGCAAAGGCCCACCCTTAAACTACGGCTCCCATCTCCCCTGAGCTCACAGGGTCTCTATTCCAACAAGCCCAGGTTCTGCTAGCAAAGAGATGTTGAGGACTGTTGGTGGATGGAGGACTGTTGGTGGATGGACAACTTTATGTTGGCCACATTTTCACAAAAGTAATTAAGTGGAAAGTAAAAGCCAACATTAAAGTTTAGCGGATATGGTTTACTTGTAAGACTTTATTATCTGGGTTAAGGGATTCAGGATTTGTGAGCCCCCAATTGGTGCCTTAAGATTCTGTTTATGCAGAGTAGAAAGGTTTTTGTGACTGTTGTGTCTCTCCGTGAGAGTTTATCCCCCCGCTCCGTTTTGGATGGCAAAAGAAAAGAGTAAACGAATTCAAATAGAGAAATATTTTCTGGAGTCAGTGGTAGGCCTCTAAAAAGCTGCAACAGTGACTAATGCCAGAAATTGTGTGCTGAAACTGGTCAAAGAACTGTTAACAAAATACTTCCCCAACAAAGTGAGTGAAGAGAAAAACACGTGAAACAGTGTTTGAGGAAGGAGGGGACAGGGAGGAGGGTTGGCGGTGAAGCTTTGCAGAAGAGTGCAGGAATTTGGGGGTCGTTCAGAATGTCACCAGCATGGGGTTTATGTTGGCTCTTCCCAAGTTCAGTATTCAGAGAATAGCGGAAGAAAGCCACTTGCACAGCCCGAGAGGGGTGCAGACTGCAGTGGAATGAAGTCCAGAATTAAACTGCACAAGCACAACATTCTAGGAGGCCAGATTTGTGGTTTAAAAAAAAAAAAAGTGCTTTGAGTGGGAGCTTTTGCCTTGAATGACCAAATACTTAGTATTTGATATCTACCATTTTCTTCTTTTGGACAAACCACCTAACAACTTAAATTCCCAAACAATTAAATAAGATTTCACATCACAAAGATCAAAATTTTTAAAGAAATACATGGAAATCAAAGTTCACCAAGACTTGCAGATGATTTGCTGCATTTTATTTATTAAACAAGTAAAAGGGCAGAACTGATACCCATCTGTGTTTTCTATTTATGTTATCACTAATGTTAGAATTTGACCAGATCTTTGAACTAAGCTGAGTCTGACATTTCTCAAATGAGTCAGGATTAAGAACATCTTGTTTTTACACAATAATTCCAAAGTCTTATATGTAAAAGATCCAGAAAGATTATGCTTTAAGAAAAGGAGAAAAGACACAGGAGACAATTTCCAGTTGACTGAACTTGCTGAAGCTGAGGTTTGCTAAGAGTCCAAGGTGGAATTCACGGAGCAATAGGGGTCTCTGTGGGGTGGTATTCACTGTCACACTGGGAAAATGTCAGAGGCTGGGAGAGTGGCTGTCCCCTGGGAGCTAACTCTGTCCACTGAGTGTGTCATGATAAATGGGCTTCATTCATGAAGGAAACACTGCTCTTCTGAAAAGCACCAATACTGGCCAGGCAGCCAGAAAACCCAAATGTATTGGAGACTCCTGGCAGAAGGGGCCTGAACTTCCTTCTAGTCTCTTCCAAGGAGTTATCTTAATATTCCACAGTGTTTCTGTGGCTGCTGGGCCCAAACTGCATGGAACCATACAACAAAAGTTGTGGGACAAACTAGTTGGCATTGAAATCTGAGCAGCCTTATTCAGATACAACTGGGGGAAAAACAAAAAAAGCTGCCACTGCCACAAGTAAGGCAGACAATGTCTTTATTAGCTTAATTCTGCAAGCATTTTTTAAAGGTAATAAAGCCTTAAGGCTTTAGTTAGAGGTAAAAGACTACAGAACATGCCAGATGCTTAGTAAAAATTCAGAATGTAGCCATGAGGTTTTCTATATTGAGACACCCCGATGGGCAGATATCAGAATCTAAGGGGTAAGGCATACGTAGTTTAAAAATCATGCCTTATCTTATGATTCACTTGGGGAGAGGGAAAATATTTATTTTTATAATGTGAACATCAGAAAAATCAAGTTCAGTAAAATATTTCTGCCTAGTTGAGAATATGCATTCATTCATTCAGTAACAAAAAAAATGCATATTTTTTCTTGAATGCCTAGCCTGTGTCAGGCGTTGCCTCTGGCACTGGGAGTACAACGGTAAACAAACAACATCCTTTTCTCATGGCGTTGACATTCCAGTGAAGGAGAGGGCTAATAATTCAATAGATAGAAAATAGAGTGCCAGGAAGGGGGAAGGGTTACATACCAAGAAGAAAACCAAAGCAGAGTCTGGGAAGAGAGAGTACGGCCTTTCTGAGGAGATAGCGCTTGACCCAGAGACCTGAAGGAAGTGAGGCAGTGAGATGTGTAGGACTACAGTGTCTGTGAGAAGTTTAAGCAGAAGGAAGAGCCTGTGTGAGGACCCCGAGACAGAGCATTGCTTGGCAGATTTAAGGAGAAGGGGGGCTAGTGTGGTTGAATACAGTGAGCCAAAGCCATTTCTCATAGTGCCTGATGGGCCAAGGAGTGGATGTGAGTGAGTGTGTTAAGTATGCTGAGAAACTGTTGGAGAGTTTTGAGCTAGGAAGTAATGACTGATGGAGACTAGGTGGGGGGTTGAGGAGGGAAGCAAGTGTGAAGCCCAGATCAGCAGAGGGAACTCTTTAAGTCATCCAGGCGAGAGATGCTGCTAGTTTGCCCAGATGGGAGCAGAGGAGATGCCAATGCGTGACTGGATTCTAGAGGTATTTTGAAGGCAGGGCTGACAGGATTTGCTGATAGATTGGTTGGATATACAGTTGGTGAGAAAGGAGCCAAAAATGAATGAAGATTTTGGCTTGAACAAGGGCATGAATGATGGAGTCCTCCTGGTACCATTGATGTCCCCTGGGGGCCCCAAGAGGGGAGAGCAGTGTGGGAGGTGATTGTGGCCAGGGCACAATTGTTTGTGATGCCTTATTAAGCATCCTAGGGGAGATATTAAGAAGTCAGTCAGACAAGTATGTGTGGAGTTCAAAGAGCAAGCTGAGATGGGAGATAGAGATTTGAGAGTCATCAGATTTGAGGAAAAGGAGAGAATTCAGCAAAGGAGACTGAAATACATATCACAGTTTCCTAAGACACCTAAGGATGGGTATATCAGAATCTGATTAGGGATGATAAGGTTATCAGAAATAAGTGCGAATTTTAAAAGACTAAGAAAAACTGTATTTACATCATCAGTATCCACAATTATTCCTGGAATTAGGAGAGACATGTTCACAGGAATAAAAGCTGGCTCTGACAAATAAGATAAATAGAACTGAATTTCAGAATTAACTCTTGTGTTACCCTTCCCCTGAGCCACTGTGAACATTTCAGTTTTAGAAAATTAGATATAATTAAGTACATCCAGAGTGTTTTTTTCATTTATTAACAATCTAGGGCGCTTCAAGTAAAGAGATAATTCTTGTGGGAAGGAAAACAAATACATATAGGAATAAAGTATGGACTGGGCATGGTGCCTCACACCTGTAATCCCAGCACTTTGAGAAGCCGAGGCGGGCAGATCACGAGGGCAGGAGTTTGAGATCAGCCTGACAAACATGGAGAAACCTTGTCCCTACTAAAAATACAAAAATTAGCCGGGCGTGGTGGTGGCATGCACCTGTAATCCCAGCTACTCAGGAGGCTGAGGCAAGAGAATTGCTTAAACCTGGGAGGCAGAGGTTGCAGTGAGCCGAGATAGTGCCACTGCACTCCAGCCTGAGCAACAGAGCGAGACTCCATCTCAAAAAAAAAAAAAAAAGGAATAAACTATGGCCTATGCAGTCAGGGGACTTCACAATCAAGTTGTTGATGCAGATACATAAATGGCCAACAGGAGATCCAAGGAAAAGGGATGGGCACAGAAGTGGCTGATTTGACAGATAGAACGTTGTTGAATGCCCTAAGCTGCCTTTAAATCTCCCTGCTGTGGTATAGTGGATGACAGATTTTTTTTTCTTGGCTCTGAGTTTTTTTGGCTAGTACAGTGATTATATGCTTGTATATTTCCCTAAATGATGGGCAATAGATTGTCTGTGTAGTTCAGAATGTATGTAAAATGGAAAGATCTGTAAGGATGCCTGATGGAGGGCGGGGGTGCAAACTAATATTACAATAGAGGCAGCAAAGATGGCTTTACCCAGGAAGCAGGTGGTAAGTGTAAGAACAGGTGGGTTGTACTGGATATGCTGATTTTCTTCAGAATAGTCTTCCTGTTGAGTTATGGCTTTCAGTGGACTGTGTTGAACACAGATGAGTGTTTTGTTTCTGTTTTTTAATAAGCTGTTGATCTCTTGATGATACAGGAAAAGATGAGCAAGTCCTTAGAATCTGTATATCTTACTTCTTTGGTTTTCAATGACAGAAAAATTTCTTTGCTAATCCATATTTTGGTAGCTAGAGTTTAAGACTAAACTATTCTGTGGAGTCAAAGCCCCAAAACCAGTGTGGGATACTTTATAGCACACCCACCTCACACATCTGTGAATGTGCAGGTCTTGGAGGGAGGCTCACAGTCTCACCTGATGAGCACTCCTCATTTTCTTCCTCTGAGTCCAAGGCCTGGGGAAGTGCGCTCATCTACACCAAAGGTCTGGCAGAGTGGAAACAAACCCTTCCGGCTCTTGTTTTTCTGATCCAGGCTCAGGGCAGTGCCCTTGGCTGCATCCTGCCCGCTTGTGCCGCCTGACTCTGCAGCAGACATAACCTGAATATGTCTTCTGTGATTCTATGTCTGATGCAAAGATGTCGGCAAAAAGAGTAATAGCATTAGAGAACTAAACCTCAGGGGCAAAATGTTTATTTTCAATATATAGCAAAATCTCAGTTACCTAGACTACTCCAATAAAACCAGAATTTTTAGAGGGACTCATAGTTACATATCACCAGTAAAAAGTACTGCTAAATTTTACTCTTTAATTTTTTTTTTAGTTTTCTGAGGCTAATGAAAAGTATTTTTAATATAGTTCCATTCAAACACAATTAGATGTTAGAAATATCTTTTCATCGAAAGCTAACCAAAAATGTGTTAGAAATCATTGCTTTTGTCGGAGAAAGATTCTAAGGCGCGTATCTTCATCCATTCCTATGTTAGGATTCTCACCAAAGAGCATTAGCTTGGATGACATTTCCTGAGCTTCCTGGGGGGATGCCTTTTGAATCAGGACTTAATAGCGGGCCCTTGGTCTTCCATTGAAGTCTTTCTGCATCTTCTGCAGACCGAAGGCCATGTCACCTATTTTATTCATTACCACCCTTGTAAGGAAAGGACTGCTCTTGAAGAGCTTTTGCTTCCTTTTATTGGACAAGAACTGTGTGCCTCAGCTTGGAGCTCCCGCTGCTTTAGTCAACAGCACTGTAGCAAAAGCACAAGTATAGCCTTTATCTCATTCACTATCCTCATCATTTTCCTTTTTGTAGTTCTGTATGGGCCACTTTCCCACCATCATTCATTCTATAAAGATTTGTCAGCCACTCTCTGCCTGCCAGATATTGCCACAAAGTAATATCCTATTGTGACTGTATTTATTGGAAACTATAATGCGTTCTTGTTGTCTTCTAAACCTTCTTAAATCTGTCGAACAGTAAGAATGTAAGCCATTGCAATAAGTAAGGCATGGTAGGATTCCTGGTTAATAAAGATATATGAAAATATGTATACTACTCTTCCTGTGTAAGTAAACTAATTTATTTTAGGAAGATTTTCAATGTCAGAAGTTAAAGCCAGCCAGACACAGTGGTTCATGCCTTAAATCCTTATGCTTTGAATCCTCAAGCAGAAGAATGGCTAGAGGCCAGGAGATTAAGACCAGCCTGGAAAACGTAGCAAGACACTATCTCTTTAAAAAAAAATACAAAAACTAGCTGGGTGTGGTGAAGTGACCCTGTAGTCCCAGCCACTAGGGAAACTCAAGAGGATTGTGTGAGCCCAGGAGATAGGGGCTGCAGGGAGCTGTGACCTGATCACACCACTATACTCCAGCCTGAATGACAGAACCAGATACTGTCTCAAAACAAAACAAATCAAAAAACTTAAAGCTGAAAGATTGTTTGGTTAACTTTCAGTTAACAACAACAACTAATTTCAGACGACTCTTCAGGCTGATTGCTGTGAAGTATGCAATTATCTGATGTTAGCACACAGATAGTAATCACTAAGCCCTCAGCTAGGCTTTTGCTTTGCAAATATTATTCAGTGTAAATTATGGCAAATAATATAGGAGCCTTGGAGAAGCCACTAAGTTATTCCAAAAGGTTCCGTCATTCAGAGGATCCAAGTTAGCTTGGGAGGTCAGTCATGTGTAACTTTGCACCAGTTCCTATACAAAAAGCTGTGTCATAAATCCCATTGCCCACTTCATGTACGTCACAAACTCTGAGTAGGCTGACCAACCATCTTGGCTTGCGTAGCACTGAGGGGATTCCTGGGACATGAGACTTTCAGTACAAAAACTAGGAAGTCCCAGTCAAAGCAAGATGAGTTGGTTTTTCCTAATCAGAAGCTGGATCGATCAACAGAAAGGAATATTGATAAATCCTGTCTTCTAAAACCAGCAGCTTACCTGTAAAATGGAGATAATTCTGCCATCCTCTTAGGGTTGTGAAGAAGGCCTGCACTCTTCCTTTTTGTTGGGTTGGGTAGCTGGCTATTGGTTTTTCCTTGGAATTGGAAACCGGCATTGACTCTGATGAGGTTGTGGCCATGGTACAGTTTATCTTCTTGCTCTCTCTCTAGAGGTCTATTGCTCAAAAGGGCCTGGGCTGTCCCCTCTGTCTGTGATAACTCTTTCTGATGTGAAGATGCTAGAGATTCTGGGTCATTTCCATTGGTCCTGTGGTTTTCACTATAGTTACCTCCTTTAGGTTTTGCCTGGCTGTTGCCTGTTAGTTAATAAGGACTCTCTCCACTTGAGAACGCTTTGCCCCAGTGCACCAAGCTCTTTGCATCCCCCAGTGTGCGTAGGGACTCACTTCCTCTCAGGCTTTGGCACGAGCTTTTCCCTCTACCTTACTTATACCTCCCTCCTTTCCTCTTGTGGTAAACCCTGGTCATTCCGTACAGTTTAGCTTCCACTCTGCTTCCTCCTGGAAGCCTTCTGTGATCATCCCAGACCGGTATAAGTGTCCCCTGTGTTCTCAGAGTTAGCTGTCCTTACTGTAATTAGATTATTTGCCACTGGAGCTATGGTGGCCTCATGAGTTGTTTATATGACTTATTGTGGGTTCCTTGAGGAGAGGGACTATATATATACACACATATTTATACACACACATATATATACATATATATAGACACACACACATATATATACACATACACACAGAGAGAGAGAGATAAGGGAGAGACAGGGTCTCACTCTGTCACCTAGGCTGGAGTGCAGTGGCCCAGTCTCTGCTCACTGCAACCTCCACCTCCCGGGTTCCAGCAGTTCTCCTGCCTCAGCCTCCCAAGTAGCTGGGATTACAGGCACATGCCGTCATGCTTGGCTAGTTTTTTGTTGTTGTATTTGTATTTTTAGTAGAGATGGGTTTTCACCATGTTGGCCAGGCTAGTCTCGAACCCCTGACCTCAAATGATCTGCCCACCTTAGCCTCCCAGAGTACTGGTATTATAGGCGTGAGCTACTGCATCTGGCCCATAGAGGGACTATATTTTGTTCTCTGTTTTGTCCCTACCACCTTCCACATTGCCAAACACATAGTAGGTTCAGAGACACTTATAAGCAGCAGGATGGTGGAAGAGCTAACAAGCTACAGACCCTCTTCTACAGTTTTCTTTGGCCTTGCTCTGTGGCTGTCCATCATTGTCCCTCCAGTTCTCCTTGGGAGATATAGCTATGCTAGATCTTTCTCAAAAGACCCCAATCCTCTCTGTCTGGGGACCACCGTCCAATTTAGTGTTAGGTACTAATTTGTCCCACAAGGCACTGGGCACGTTATGGAAATACACACGAAACAGCTAACCTCAACTGCCAAGGGTTACATAAATATCCGCGGGGAGATACAGAATCTGAAAGTATTGTGTAGGCTGGGGTATTCACTTTTGTTTATTGGTGTGTATATACGGAATAAAAATGTTTCTACTGTAACAGGTATTTCAATAAAATGTTAAATCATCCCCAGTTTTGAAGATCTCATGGCTCACAGGCTATACTGTATTCAATTGTAAATTTTGGATGTTTTCATTTCATAATTCAATCCAGATTATTTCTTTCTCCCTAGTTAACATTAATCATTTCCTGTGAATTTTCCTAGTATTAGGAAACAGATGTCCCATATTTTTATCTGAGTTTTTCCCAAATGCTGACCAAGACTTTAGTGCTTGTGTGCTGTGTGTCTGTGTGTATACACAGTGAATTTTTGAGAAATAAGTTATATCTGAATTTGCAAATAAAAGCATCACAGATATAGCTGTGTATTTATACACATTTGTACATGGTTGGAAACATTGTTAGACATTCTGTTTAATGTAGTTTAGTATTATTTGGCTAATGCAGACCTCCAGCCTAAGAATGCATTAGAAGTGTCTCATGATAGTATGTTTGCCAAAATAAGGAATGGTGTAGCAAAGAGAATACAGTTAGTGCAACCTGTACTTTAATGCTCTTATTTTAATTACATTTTTTTAAAAACTGTTGTCTCTTAACTATGAAAATTCTTCCCCCATGTCTCTGTAAAACATTGAACGAGTGCTCCTCCATGCAGAGAAAGATGCCAGGTGATTTAGGAGATACGACTAAAATATGGACCGTTGGGACCTTACCACCCAGTAAGAGAAGTGCAGCACATTCCCAAATATCTGTGATAAAAAGTAGGAGGTGAAAAAGGTTGTAGAAATTCTAAGAGAAGAGTGGTTTCATTGAGCCAAAGAATGAGGGAATACTTGGGAGAAGAAGTGGTATTTATGCCAGGTAAAAAAAATAATAATAATAATAACTTAAAACTTAATTTAGGTTTAAGTTATTTAAATTATTTTGTCTGTATAAAAAACTGTGTGAGGGTAGATCCATTTTGTGAGCCATTGTTACAGTAAATTTGCTGAAATAATGCTAGCATTTCTTGAGATCCTCCAGCGAAGTAAACATGGTTCTTGGATGCTGTGTGTAAAGGCTTTCTAATAGGAAACAATATAGAATTGGTGCTTTGAATAATAATCCATTTTGCACAAAATACGTCTCTTCACTTTTACCTTGTAAGCTTCCTTTCACAAGGGGTCCTGTGACTCAGAGAAAGAGGGATTCAGCTGCAGGATTCAGTGATCCTGTCTCAGTCCCCTGGCCTGTTTGGATCTGTTTTCTCTACTGTACAGGCAACACTGTTATACTCCCCAGTTCACTCACAAGGTTGCTATGACAATCAGCGTGGATATAAACTTGACTTTGAAATTCAATCAAAAGCCAAACATTTTGCCAAGAAGCAGTATCATATCTCTTGAGGTTTATACAAAATATAGCTGTTACACATTATTTATGAAATGCTATGTAAGTGAAAAGATACTTTCATACTTACTTGCATAAGTTTTGGGAATCTATTTGTGGCAAATGTATATATTATCTGTTGATTACTGTGCACTACAAAGAACTTATTCAAACTTACAAGAAAACCATCAGGTTCCTAGTACATGAATAACCAAAAAATATAAAATTATTGTTTTTCAAGGTGACACACCATCAATAAACATGTAAAAATGTTGATCCTAATGCTCTTACAAATACAAAATAAAACAGTCTTAATACTATTTTATGTATAAAATATGAAGATCTCAGGAACTGTGCATTATTTTGCTGGTGATATTGTATGCTAATAAAAATCCCTTTTTTTTTTTTTTTTTTTTTTTTAAGACGGAGTCTCGCTCTGTTGCCCAGGCTGGAGTGCAGTGGTGCGATCTCCTCTCACTGTAAGCTCCGCCGCCTCCTGGGTTCACGCCATTCTCCTGCCTCAGCCTCCGAAGAAGCTGGGACTACAGGTGCCCGCCACCACGCCCAGCTAATTTTTTTGTATTTTTAGTAGAGACAGGGTTTCACCGTATTAGCTAGGATGGTCTCAATCTCCTGACCTCGTGATCCACCCGCCTTGGCCTCCCAAAGTGCTGGGATTACAGGCGTGAGCCACCATGCCCAGCCAATAAAAATCCTTTTAAAAGCAAAAGCTAGTAATTCTACTGTTAGGAATTTAGAGAAGCCAGAGAAATAAGATAAATGAAAAAGCTAAGTCATGAAGATGTCCAATGTAATCATGTTTGTGATAATAAAAACTGGCAGTAACTTAACTATCCAGCATTAGGGGATTGATTTAGGAAATTGTGGCTTTTCAACGTGAAACACTTACGTCTATGTGTAGAAATACTAAAATATTTAAAGTGAAATTTTAGAAAGAAATAGTAGCCGTAATTCATGGAGTTTGTCCTAGTGGCACTGTGCTAAGATTTTCTTTTTTTATCCTTAGAGCAAGTGTATACAAAAGGTAATATTAGCCCCATTTTACATGTTAGGAAATTGAGCACTAGAGATAAATTGTTCAAGGACTTGTGTCTCATTAGTTGAGGATCCAACATTCAAACCTAGATCTGCCCAATTCCAAAGCCTTTACTACCAATACCGTATAAACTATGGCCATAGTCACATAAAAGCACATGTTTCTATCAAAGGTAACATGCAAAAATAAATAGCAGCACTAGGATGCTGGAAATATGGGTAAATTCCAAAGAAGCTTGCCATCCTTTTAAAACTGTGATTGTCCTTTCAGTACAAAAATGGGAAAAAAATTATGTTGAGTATAACATTTCAATTTCTTGTTTACTCTTTTTCACTTATTCTCTTAAAATGTGATGAAATAGGAATCTATGGGTATTTTTTAAAATTTATACTGTCTTTGGCATTATCAGAATACTTTTCCCCCAACTCATCTACAAGTTAGTTGAGTATATATACCACCAGTTCCTCATTTGAAAACAAAACTTTGTCTTCAGAAACTCTCTGTAGATTAGGACAGTAGCCAGGTAAAAAGAGTTTCTCCTGATGAACAGCCTAGACCAGCTCTTCCAGCCAAGAGCCAGTCCCAAGGTGGAGATAATGGGGTGGTACCATTTGGTTAAAGTAGGCCAGTTCAACCTTTTGGGGTGTGCCATTCACACACACAACCTTTTGGGGTGTGCCATTCTCTGGGACAGAAGCCCTTGTACAATGGGACAAAATGCCAGCATTTTAACCCACTGTTTTTAACCTTTGGAGCTCAGGAATGAATTTAATTCTTTGACACATACAGTATTACTTTACAAAGTTGGTAGCCCTCCAAGCATCTAATAAAGGCAAATTCGTAAGATAGACTTAAAGCATAGGGTTTATTTCCCTCAACTATGCCCCACCTTTGTGGAGCATTTACCTTTTATCCCTACAGTAGGGTCCTTTATGTGTGTCAAAAGCCCTTTTACATCTGTTTTTGCCTTTTGAGATAACATATCAGAATTTGCAAGTGAAACCATATAGTGCCTGTGCTGTTCCATAGAGTAGCTGCCTCTGTGGCTGCTTGGTCACTTGAAATGTGGCTCACACAACTGGGGAAGTGAGTTTTTAATTGTATTTAAATTTAAAGACCCACATGTACCTATATTGGACAGCATGGTTCTAGACTTCTTAATGCTTTTTTGACATCCTCCCTTGGATGTCTCAAAGTTAACCAGATCACATCAGAATTCTTGATTTTTGTTTCTTCCCTCAATCTGTTTTCTCCCTGAGTAAATGAAACCATCATTGACCAAGTTGCTTGACCCCCTGTATCGACTTCATCAGCAAGTCTTAATTGTTTTACCTCTGGAACCTATACTGAATTCATCTACTTCTCTATATCTGAGGTACCATATCTCACCTGAACAATCAAATGGCCTCACACTTGGTCACCATTTGTTCGCTATTGCCTCTTCAATGTTCCTCCCTATAGCTGCTGAAGAAACCTTGTTAAACTCTTCATTAGGTCACTTCACTCCTTGCATGTATGAAAAAAATTGTAGAACTTATTGTTTAAAATGATCTTATTTACTTATTTGCATACGTGTTTGTTTGCTTTCCCCCATTACAATGTAAGGGCCTCAAGTCAATAATGTAATTATACTTCATTCACCACTGCATCTCCAGCACCTAAAACCATCCCTGGCACATGATTTACATTCAGTAGACCTCTCAATAATAACTAAATTAATGTCACTATTTCTTATGTAAGGAGATGATATGGCAAGAGTCAATACAGATTTATGGTTTGGTTGTTAATAACAAGTGATGCTGACATCCATCTACTTACATGGGAAGGTGGTGGATTCTTTTACATTCTAGATGCAGTATAAAGGGTGGATGTGATGGCTGGCTGTATTTATCTGCAAGTGGGTAGGCTGGGCCACAATCCTGATGCAATCTCTGACCAGGCTAGAGAGAGCTCCTTCTCTTCCTAGAGATCAGTGTATGTTCTAGATCTTAAAACTTTTTGCCTTTCTCACTGTTAGAGGAAAGTATTCTTCTACAAGTTCAAATTCCATAGCCATCCGAGGGGAGTTTAGTTAGTAATGGAAAGAAATATATCCTGGAACTCCAGGGTAGAAATATCCAAGCCATGTCCAGGCAGCCAAAGGAAATTTTTTAGCATGTGTCTTTTCTGGCAGTCCTTGATAATGGCCAGCCAAGACTCTGGGTATGCTATTGCTTAAGCACGTTATTACTTAGTTCTACATGCAAAGTAAAGTAAAACTGATGAACTTGGAGGTGTGAGCAAGTCTGCCAAGCTCTGAGTTGCTTCTCCTCCCTCTGGTACTGAACAGGCCTAGGAAGTGACCATCTCCTTGGTACCGGCTGGATTTAAAAGATAAAGTCAAAACTTGCTTTGTTAAAGTCTGTATTTGAAGATTCTTTATCCTAAGGCATTTTTATCAGGCCTGGGTTGATAGCCTTGGCTCCTATCCTTTCAGTGCTATTCCAGTGTTTTCCTGTGTGTGTCTTTATTGAGTATCTGCCATATACCAAGCACCTTACTAGGTCCTGGAGAGACAAAAATGAGCTAGACACATTATTAACCTTCAGGGATTCTGCAAACATGGGGAGAGAGACCAATAAATGGAAATCTTAAAATATAGGAGATACCAGAGTAAAGTAAGTACAGGGGCAATGAAGGTAGAGGGAAGGGGACCCTAGTTGGAGGCAGGCATGGAGTATGAGGTCTAGAACCAAATTGTCTGGGTTTACAATTTGACTCCGCCACTTATGAGCCATGTAACCTTAGGCTACTGGCTTAACCTCTGTGCCTCAATTTGCTGTCCTACTAAACGGAATAATGAAAGAATCTTCCTCATAAGATTACTAAGGGGATTAAAGGAGCATGTAAAGCATTTGAACAGTGCCTAGCACATTAAAAAAACCAGCTTTTAATATTACCAATAGTACACTCATGTGCATATAATGAAATTTCAGTCAACTATAGGCTGCATCTGTGGCAGTGGTCCCATAAGACTATAATACCATTGGTACCAACTGAATGTGTTTTAAACAAAACAACCTATTTTAAAGATGATAATACCATATTTTTACTATACCTTTTCTATGTTTAGATACACAAATACTTACCATTGTGTTATAGTTGCCTACAGTATTCAGAACAGTAACACGCTGTCCAAGTTTGTAGCCTAAACACAATAGGCTCTACCATGTAGCCCAGGTATGTGGTAGGCTGTACCCTCTAGGTTTGTGTAAGTACACCCTATGGTATTCACATGATGAAATCCCCTAAAACTTCATTTCTCAGAACACATTGCCCTCCTTCAGGGACACATAACTATAGTAGTATATAATTGCCATTTGAATCGAATGAATACTACCTTACTGTCACTACTGCAGAGAAGTTGTTGCTAAGCCAGTCGAGAGTATTCACACAGGCTTCCCAGAGGTGGTGACTTTTGAACTGAGATGTGAAGACCCACTGATACTGTAGGGAAAGGACATGTTTGGCAGAAAGAACAGAATCCACAAAGGCATAGAGGAATGAAGGGGGCAGGGTGTGCATTTTGGGACCTGTCAGTGAGACGCCTGAGGGAGAGTCCAGGCATGAGGCCACAGGGGCTTTTTAGAGTAGTCTGAGGAGCTTGGACTTGATCCTAAAACCTAGAGGAAGCCACGGAAGGATTTTCAGCAGGTTCAGGGCTCTCTATGGGAGACTGGGTGGCAGCACTTTGAGTGGCCTTAGCTCTACGATGTCAGTGACCAGCCTCCGTCTCTGTGATTTGGCAGAAAGCTTGCATGTGGCGGGCTGATTTTGCTCACTGAGTGTGATTCTTTTGGGGCCTATGGATTAATAAAGTGAAAAGGATGTGTTTTCTTAATTCTTTTACTTGATTCTTCCTAACTCCCTACCCCTGCTGAGACAGATATAGGGATACCTATCTAAAAGACTCGTTTGAGAATCTGTCAGCATCTGATGAAAGCACTAGGCCCTTCCCTCAGAAAAATCACCAAAAGAAGATTTTCCATGGACCTCACATTAACCTCCCCGACCACCACCACCTTAGTCATCCAGACAAACCTCCAGACCCGGTGCAGCCTTTTCGACCCCGCCTGCTATGGTTTTTGTGCTCAGATCCCAAACTGTTTTAAATTTAATTTGCTAGTGCATCCAGTAACTGTTCCATCTGCTATCACTGCTATTATCTAACCATGTTATCATGAGAGCAGACTTGGATCATTTGATGGTTATAATTAAAACTGAAAGTAATTATCTTATTTTGAGCTGTTCAAATTTAATTGAGAGGGTAGTGGGTAAAAGCATGGACTCTGGAGGCAGACGACTTAGATTTGAATCTCATCCCTGTCACTGTCTCACAGTCTTGTGTAAATAGTGTAACCCCTCTGTGCCTCAGTTGCCTCGTTACAAAATGAGAATAATATATTTACCTCATAAAGTTATTGTGAGGTTTAAGTGAGGTAACACAGGGGCATGCCAAGAACAGTTCCTGGCACATAGTAAGTGCTATATATAAGTATTTGCTGTCATTTTGTCTGATTTCTGTTAAAATGACATCATGAAATGGGAGTAATGATAGATGACTGAGAGAAGGAAAATAGGTGAATAAGATCTTCATATGCGTCGGACTTCTTGAAGCCTTGCCAATACCTGAAGGCCAAGGATAGGTTCCCTAGACCTGTGCTGTCTAGTATGGTAGCCCCTAGCCATGTGTGGCCATGGACTACTTGAAATGTGGCTAGCTCAAGTTGAGAGGTACTGAATCTTGAAGATTTAGTCTAAAAAAGTAAAATATCTTATTAATTATTTCTGTATTATGTGTTACAATAATACTCTAGATAAATTAGGTTAAATTAAATATTAAAATTAATTTATTTTTTGCTTTTTAAATGTGGCTACTAGAACACCTAATATTATGTTCTAGTTATTAAATGTATTTTATTATAATTATGTATAGTTATAATTAATATATATAATACAATACATAATTTTATATTATTAATCTAATTATTAAATATATTTAATATTATGTTTTAATAGTATGTGGCTTGGGTTATATTTCTGTTGAACAACACTACCTTAGGCTCATTACTATCAATTAAGACAAAAATCTGTGTTTATGTATATGATCAGATAGCCACTATTAGAATGTCTTGTACACTCCTCCTCTGCCCTTCAAGTTATGTTGGACCACCAGTGTTTTAGGTGGTGTCTTAGAGGGAGCCATGGCTGGGTCCTAGCATAAAGAGATTGAGAGACCAAGGTAAGGGCAACAGCTAGAGAAGCTTCCCCTGACTTGGAGAGGTTTGGAAAAAACACTACCATTTATAGTTACACTGGCCTCAGATTTTGAGCACTCCCCAAAGTAGATGAGAGCATGCTCTCTCTATTCAGGAAGTTAAACTGTGTTGGCAAAAAATGTTCGCTCTTCCATCAGGAGCCAGAAAAAGCTTTGTTCATCTTTCACTACATGAATAAATGCTCAATGTTATGGCAGTCACTTGGGATCGAAAGCACACCCTTTCCAAATGTGATTTACTTATGGAATGTTTATTTAATTCTATTTCAGATTCATTCCACTTAAAACCTGAAAACATTGGACCACACAAAGTCTTACTGGTAAGTTCTTCATTTCTTAAACAAAGTGACTGTTTGACTTTATTTTTGAGATGACATTCACACTTCTAGGTTAGATGCTTCCCTACCAGTGCTATGATGAGATGTCTATTTATTTGTACTTTTCTTTAATCTCTATAATGATTTATGATGTTTCCATGCCTTAAAAAAACAGAGCAACCCATGTTCCTTTGTAAGACCATGGGCAGGATAAAGATCCATGATTACATGCCAAATACTATTAAAATAAAAACTTTTTTGGGTAATGAAACTATTTCCAGGCCCCTGTTGATGGTCTGCTTGTTTCAGGCAGTATCCAAAACAACAGAGTGTTATTTCAGCCAAGGAATTCAGACAGTCCCTTGTAGTGTGTTGTAATGAAAATTGGCTCACAGCTACAACATAAAACATACTGGGGCTCTACTCTTTATTTCTGTATTTTTTTCTCCCATCTCTTAACTCACCTAAATGTGATTATTGTCAGGTAATAGTTCTGCCATGGTAGAAAACTTCCTTAAGAGCTAGGAAAATAATGTACTTTTTAAAAGTGAGAAACTTCTGGGGCTTCATATAGCATTACTCCCTAATATTGTGGTTATTTGCAATGTGTATCAGTTATCTTATGCTGCATAACAAACCACCCCAAAATTTACTGCCAGCATTTTGAGTCAAAATTTACTGGCTCAAAATAACAATGCTTTATTTATCTCACCATTCTGTGGGTTGGTGATTTGGGCTGGGCTCAGCTACGTGATCCTTCTCCTTTCACTTGGGACTATTCATGTATCTGCAGGTAGCTGCAGGTCCATGTCAGCTAGGCTTTGTTTCTTGGGGTCACTGACTGTCAGGTGGAGTGTTAATGATGAGTAAGCCATGTATCTCATCATCCTGCAAGTTACCCTAAGTGCGTTATAAATCGTAAGTATAATTAAAATGAATTAATTGATTGTGGATCTCCAGTCGGCCAGTGTTCTGAAAAGGGCAGTAGCCTGCTTGGTAGAGGTAAAAGGAATAGACAGTGAGTGATTAAATGGTAGTGGTGGGATTAACAATAACAGCAACAATAGTAATAATGAGTAGCTACTGTGTATTGAGCACTGTGTGCCAGGTACTGTGCTGCCTTACATAGAATTACTTGAGATTTACAAGAAAAATCTCCTTTTCAATTGCTTTTGTACTACTTTTGTAGTATATTCCACCATTAGTGAATTACTTCTGTGGGGTTTTTTCCTCTTCAAAATGCCTGGTTAAAATGTACCTGTCCTTGAGAAAGAAAAGACACTACGCTCTTATCAACTGTTGACAACATACAGTCAAGCCCAAGGTTCTAGAGAGAGGTGGAAGGCATTTTGATTTGGTGGGAGGAGTTGAGGGAGGGAGAGCAACCAGTAGCACTAAAGAGAGAGTAGGTGTGGATGCTCAGGAATGGCCCAGGGGCACTGGCTGCCCATGGGGGATGGAGGGTAGGGAAGGTGAGCAGGAACACAGGATCCAGGGTAGGGAGAATGAGATATTTGCTGACTTGATGAGTTGGCCCAGGGCTATTGCTGGTTCAAGGCCATCACCCTGTGGCTGCCACTGCATGGCAGCATTTGTAAAACTCCTCCACTCACCATCTGGTTTGTTTCCTCTTATGTTGATTACTGTTGATCTGATGTATGTACCTATCTTCAAAGATTTTTGAGATGGCCTTTAAACATAGGTATAATATAACGCGATTAAGAAAAATAAGGGAGGAAATCTGTGGAGAAGGAAAAGTGGGGTGAAGTCAGAGATAAAATAAGGCCCCAGTTCATGGGAGAGAGGCTATTCATTTGCTGTCAGGTCCCACAGTCTTACCTCTGAGCTTCCGAGCAGTCAGTATAAGAAGGAAAACATGCTCCATTAACAACTTACGGTGGCTGGAAGATAAAAGCACACGAGTTACTCAGAAGAAGCAAGGTTGATCATGATTCAAGGCTCAGAGAAATGTCTTCAGAGTGCTCATAAAGCGAATGCCACACAGAGTGGCCGACAACATCCCTGTAGGTAAAACAATGAGGACTGCCTCTGTGCAAGCGAGTGATGTGACAGCTGAGTGCAGTCCAAGAGAAACCCCTCTAGTTCAGGTGTGCATTTCTCTGTTGGTCTTGCTTAGTCCAAGGATGAAATGTAATTGTTTCAACTGAAATAACAAATACATATATTCACAACCCTCCTCCCCTCCCCACCTCGTAATGGACTTCAGATTGTCACGGCCGTCTTGATGCTGAGCCTTGGCATTTTAGTTATGGACCAGATTGGACACGTGAGTTGAAATCTACTTACCATCCCTGTTCTGAAAGAAAAACAAACAACTTCCTGATAGTGCTCTGTGAATGTTACTTCTCTCAATTCTCAAGTCATTCTACAGTGACTCAGTCTGTGTTGTGGCTTTTGAAACACAGAATTTACATTGACCCTGCATGATCCTCTTCCCTTGCTCCATGTCTCTCTCCTTCTCTTTTGAGCCCAGTGGTTCTAGGTTCATTTCTTATACTGGAACGTTCAGTGCCTTTTGGGGGCAGTTTGAGAGGCTCATGAGACTTGACTCCAAGTCTCGCTATTTGATGGTAGCGAACTATAAACTAGGCTACTATTGTCCATTTCTGGGTCCCTCCTCTTCTAATGAGTAACCTTAATACTTATTACAAGAGGTAGTATCCGATAGTGTAGGGAAGGTGAGCAGGAGTGCAGGATCAAGGGTGGGGAGAATGAGATATTTGCTGACTGGCGGCACTGGTAACTGTTGGTGCAGAGAATGATAGGGAATAATGTTAAGCCTAGACTTTTTTGCAAGAATGTCATAGGAAGAAAAAATTTTAATTCATTTAGGGTCGTTATCAAAGAGGAGCCCAGAATTCCACAAGGACTACCCATGAAGGGGAATTTCCTTTGGGACTTTGTTTTTCTTTAGATCAAGTTTATTAGGAGTATTTTGGTTGCAAGCAACAGAAATATAATTCAAACTAGTCTCTTGACTTATATGATTAGGATGGCCATACTAGTAAGGGCTTCAGGCACAGCTGTATTCAGGAGTTCCAAAGATATCATCAGGCCATTATCTTTCACTCTGTCTTGACTTTACTTAGCTGTCTCAGCTTCATTCTCAGACATGCTCTCCCTTACCATGGTGGCAGAGGTAGCTATCAGTAACTGGGTTTCTGTTATTCTCACAGCTATGGGTGCCTCTTTTGCCATACTTCTAGCAGTAGTAAGTGCCAAGGAGGGACCTTGACCGGCCCAGATTGGATTGCCTGCCTGAATCAGCATGGCCAGAAATAGGCAGTCGACAATAAGCAGCATCACTTTAGCTAAGGCCTGTTCATGTGTCCCATGAGAGAGGGTAAATCCCACCAGAATTACACAGAATGGGTTCCCCATTAAAAAAAAGGAGGGGTAGTGTTACAGCTCTTTTAGAATTTGTCTAGCAGGTTTTCTGTTTTCACTGGAAGACTCCCCACATTAAATACATTTAAAAAATTAAAAAATGATAAAAAGGAGAGTTGTTGCTACCAGAAGGAAGGAAGGAAAGATTGAGAATGCCAAGCAGAAAAATGTTCTAGGTACCAGAGTCCACTAGTTTAGACATTCTTCATTTGGAGTCTGTTAAACTTGAAAGGTTGGAAATTAGATTCTGCACAGTTACGTTGACTACCTACTTCAGGTTTGGTGTCATGATCCAGACTAGCAATAAGGAACATGTGGAGAGGACAAGGATGGGTAGCACCACTTTGAGATCTGGTGGGCAGCTCTTGGCCTGAGGACCTCATGTTGAATCCTCAGGATCTACAGGAGTGGTTCTTAATCTGGAGATTATGAATATACTTCAACAGATCTGTGAACCTTCTGTCATTATTTGCAAAATTGTACATATGCACTTTTTTTTATTGGAGAAAGTATTATGTTTTCCATCATTGTGTCACAGGACTCCATGCCTGCCCCCTCCCCTGGGCCCCCCTTGCTTAAAAACCATTGCTTCAGACTTACTCTAATTGTTTTAGACTTGGCTAGCTTAATCTTACACGTTCCTTTCTTGTCTTGGCTCAATTAGTAAAGTGTAGTGTCCATGATAAACATAGCTCCTTATGGGACAGACACAATGACATCAGTGGCTGAGCATGTTGCGTTAAATTATATGTTAAGCTTTTTAGGCACATATGTACACTTTCCACAATCATAGTTGCCATTTACCTAATGCCGGGCTCTGTGCTAAGTGCTTTACATGCAGTCTCTGAACTCTATATTTATATACATGATTATAATTCTGGGAACCTCAGATCCACCTGCTGGAACCAGCTCCTTCCAGCTGCCTCTCCTGGAACACTGGATACAAATTCTGAGTTTTTCCTCTCCCCTATGTCTGCTGTGGTGGGTCCACCTCCTCTACCTTCCCACCCACAGATGATAGCATCATAAAATCAGAGTGTTGTACAAGACCCATAAGATCATACTTGTCAGTGGCTTTCAAACTCTGCTTTTTGGTTTTCTAGCTCAGGGACTCCCAAGGAGGAAGGATGGGCAGGACCCAAGTCCCTTTCCTGCTTCAATCACAAATTTGCTGAAAACCACTCATCCGGGACATATGAGAGCTCACGGATAGATGTCAGGCTTGAGGTTGAGTACAGGTTCCTACTACTTTACTTACTTACCCGTGTGACCCTGGGCAAGGTGCCTAACTTCTCTGAGCCACAGTTTTCTTATCTGTCAAATACATGCCTCAAGGAGTTGTTAGAGGGACTGAATGAGGTAGTGTCTGTGAAGTCCATGGCCCAGTGCCTGGCACATAGTCAGGACTTACCAAAGGTTAACTGTATGTAACTAATATATTGTACAACGTGACTCACGAGTCATAGTTAAGACTCAGCTTCATTCTTATCTCCCACTGTTCCTTTAAAGTTTATTCAGGGAGGTGTGTTGTACCCCATTTCGGATAATAACTTGATCAGACCCATGACTTTTCTGGTTACTTTTCTGGTGATGAGAAGTTCTAAGGCCACTTGAAGTCAGCCTGCCTCTCTCTCTCTCTCTCTCTCTCTCTCTCTCTCACTCTCTCTCACTCTCTCACTCTCTCACTCTTTCTCAGCATGCACACACACATGCACACAGGTTCATTTTGGAAATTTGAAATGCCCTCTTTGGTCTATAAAGAGTCAGTATTCATTCCAAGGGAGGACTTCCCTCCATCCAGCCACCAAGGGCCACTTCCTCTTCCAGCGGCCTCCAGCTGCCCACTGCTCAGGTCTCTCCAGGTTGTGGGGTCAGGGGGAGTGTGCAGCAAGTCTTTACCTGACTGCGACTGTCACACCTGGTGCTGAGCCTGGCAGACAGGGAAAGGGGACTTTTTTCTCTCCTGGCCACCTCCATGGCCTTCTCCAGGACTCCTCTGAGGGGCCTTGCACTGGGGCCCCTGGGATTTGGGTGGTTCTCTCCTCCTGCCACTGTTGCCACCCCTCAGCACCTTCTGGTTTCCAGTCGGACTCTCTTTGGGGTCCTCTCACTCTCATGCCAAAGCCCTCTCGGGGAGAACCTGTTGCGAAGAGACCCAGGCTGCCACTCTGGGTGTCCAGGGTTCATACTGCTTTCACCCTCCCCTCCGCCATGGGGCAAGGGGACAGTACTCACTTTCTGAGGTGGCATCCGCCCTGCTGGCTTAGCCAACGTCAGCCACCTCTCACATTTTGGTTCCTAAGGCAGATGTCACATATCAACCTGGGAACTCTAGGAGATGCATATCAAACTCACCACATACAGCTTTTGAAACCCTTTTCTCTGGGCTGGAGAAAAAAGGCTGAGCCCTCTCCATTCCACCCACCTTGGAAACCGTAGGAATCAGAGCATTACCAAAGAATCTTACTCACAGAATCCTCCATTGCTTTCCACTGTCCTGTTTGTGTCCTCCTTCTGGATCTTAGAGCCAGCTTCTTAGAAATTTCCACATAATGATCAGATCCCCTGCTTTGGAATTTCCCATCTGTTACATCTTGAGGTGGTGGAAACTTCCACTTTAGCATCTTAACCTCAGACCCAGTGTGAGACACTTCTCTTCTTTTAACACTCTAAAAGTGGTCCTTCATCTGGTGAGGAGCTTCCTGTCTCCCTCTCCCCTCCCTCCCTCTCATATCATCCCATTCAGATTTTCAGCTAAGTTGGAGTTGTTGAAAAGATACTGCTCCCTCCGAGCCAAACCTAGCTTCCTATGACGTTCTTTCTCTCTAATGGGATCTCAGGAGAGAGAGAGAGTGAGAGTATGAGTGTGTGTACGTGTGCATGCCTTGTCTGGGAAAATTGGACATTGGAAAAATGCGAAACGTTTGGGAAAATTGGAATTCTTGCCTGGGCCTCAGATTCCAAAGTGAAGCTTAGACACCCTGTTCTCTAAGCCCACAGGGAAACTTTTGTGTGTCTGGGTGGGTTTCCTTTGCCTGCATACCAACATGCACCTGTGTAACTCCAGCAGAAAGCTAGTATTTGGAAACGGTGCTCATGCCATTTCTCATGCTCATGACCCTAACATAGTTTCTCTTGATCTGAGAACTGATTTGCTGTGCTTTGTGGGGGCATATTGATCAGGGCTCCATGCAGGGTTTATGAACTCTGCAAATTCAAGCTTGCAGAATGTCCTACCTCCCTCCAAAGACCCACCCTCACTTATGTAGGTTTTCTTTCATGCTCATGTGACATTTGGAGTCAGCATATTTTTCTGCCTTCTCTGGCACCAGCGCTGTGAACTCAGCCTCTCTGCCAGCATGCCCTCCTTTGTCATGTGCGGTTGGATCACTGTGATGTTGGGTCCTGTAACAATTAGGTCACTCGCTGAGTATAGGCCCCCCAACCCGTAGTGAAGCCAGCATCTCAAATGAGCAAGTGACCCATGCTGGGAAGATGCTTGGGTCAGCTAAAGTTGGAGTCTCTCTGGGTGCAATGGCCTAAGAATGTATTAAATGCATTTGGGGTAGTTCCATCGTGTACTAGTCTCTTGGCAAGACTGAACATCATATATCCAGATGTGAAACTGATTTATGTCCTCATTTTTACTGGCTGTTTACAAAGATGGCAAGATACAGCTCCCTCCTTTCCTCCCCCAGACCCATCATATGAGGTGATATTAGAGACAGAAGCTCAGATAGCAGAACTCAACTCCCCTGGGACTGCTCACCTATACTCTCTTGGCCTGAAAGCATATAGTGATTTCTGTTGGCCATTCAAAGATCTAGATATATATTTGAAATAACTAACAGGCTCTTAGCTAAAGCATGCTTTCTATTTGTATACATTTTATAGTAGGGAAGTGGCTTAGTGTGGGCAGATAGACTAAAGTTCAAACTTTCCTTAGCTATTGAGACACTTTGAACATAGTGGTTACGGTTAACCTTTCTGAGTCTCAGTTTCCTCATCTGTTAAATGGGCATCATATCATTTGCCTCACAAGATAGCTATATTAAAGGAAACAGCGCATATAGTGAACTTAGCCAGTGCCCGTCACATAATACATGTTCAATAAATGGTAGCTATTATCATGGTTTGCATTTAACTATTATGACGATTTCTAAAAACTTTTAAAGCCTTGGAAAAAAGTAGCCCCATTTCTCAGCCTGTTCTCTTTTTCTTTTTAATCAAATAGGAATTTGGGGAAAAATCGAAATATGTGCAATGATCTGCTTTTAAAAAATAACTCTCTTGTGAAACTCACTAGTTCTTTATAGTATCGAAAGTGATTTTTGGCTGCAAAGGCAGCATGGCATGGGGACTTAAGAATAAGGCTCAACCTATCCAGCCTCAAATCTATATGAAATACCTTTGTAACCTTGGACAAGTCGCTTACCTCTTAAAGCCTCAATTTCCACATCAATAAAATAGGGATAATACTGCATAGGGTTATTGAGGTTGATTAAGTGAAATAGTCTATATGAAATGTTTAGACTACATGTAGTTCACAGGACACAAATAATGGTGGCTATTATTTTCCCATCACACTCCATTTTACAAATAAGAATTTGCAGAAGGTCAGGCACAGTGGCATGTGCCTGTAGTCCCAGCTCATTGGTGGGCTGAGGCCAGGGATTCCCTTGAGCCCGGGAGTTTGAGTCCGGCCTTCTCAATGTAGCAAGAGCCCATCTCCAAAACAAGTTTTAAAATCAAATTTGCAGAACACTGTTTTTTGTGATAAATGGCTTTTATGAAGACACTTTTATATGTAAGAAGTTGTTCTTACTGTTTTGTTCAAAAAGAAGAAAGTTTATATCTGGTTTGCTTATACATTCCAAACTGTAGCACATGTGAAAACAAGCTACATTAACTAAACTTAACCTTCCATTTTTTTAGGCCTTGCCTCATTTTATTAAGATTTGGGTAAGTGATATTGCCATCAGATAAGGAAAAAATTGCGTATTATTTTTACAAGGACTGAAAATATGCAAACAAACTATGTTTAGCTAAATGCTCGCAATTCAGGTCACTTGATTTTGCTCTCTTTCAGTAAAGACTAGTATAGTTGGCACCTTTGTGCAGCCCAAGGAGGTCTGGAAGCAGGGGTGCATAACCTTCCATGGGTGGAAAAGGAGAAGAAGGCGGAGTCTGAACTAGTGAGATGACCCAAACTGGTGACTGAGGCTTGGTCAGGTAGGTGTGGAGAGCTGGCCCGTGGCAGAGGAGTTTGTTCCCTTTCACAGGGCAGCGCAAGTGTTTCTTTCAATAGCTCCACCTCAGTATCTGTCTCCAGGCAATGGACAGTCGTAAGCGGGTGGAGCTTGGGCCCTGTCGTGCTGAACCCCTATCGGCCTCGTTAGAGATGGCACCATGTTCAAAAGGCCAAGAAGAGACCCAGAGCCAGCACACGTGACATGGGGTTTTATTGCAGGATTACATGGGTTTTTATTGCAGGGGAGAGTCCAGTGGTGGCAGGCTGAACAAGATAACTGCGTGGCCCAGCAGTTAAGAGCCCTAAGTTTCAGGATCTTTCACTGGCAGCATCCCCTTCCAATGCCCTGTAGCTAATGTGGTATTCCTAATTTTGTATTATATTTCTAAAGAGGACCGCCAAAATTGTATAAGGCTTAGAACTCACAAAAACTGGATCTATCCATGCATCAGGGACACACACTCTGAGCCTTCTGCCCTGTTGTATGGTTGCCAGGGCGCTGAAACTCACATTTGATTCTCCCTTGGGAATAGGCATTGCCTGTGTGTGCCCCTTCTGTAGCTAGACCTGCGTTCCCTAAGAGGACACCTAACCCATTCTGTAAGGGGGAAGTGAGGCCCAGCGAGGAACTGCTGTCCAGGCACCTTCCTGGCCACCAGATGCCATCCTTAGGGTAGAAAGGGCCCCGTTCATGCAGGAAGGGAGGGCAGGCACTCAGACCACCAGCGGCTTGCTTTGTGGTTTTTCAGAGGGAGGCCCTACAGAGGAGACCGGGTGGAAGGGAGCCCCGTGTGAGGCTTCAACTGGCTTCAGAATTTCCCCAGTGGAAAATTCTCCTGGGGAAAAAAAACAAAAACAAAAACCATATATTCTTGAAAGTGTATCATCGCTGGCAAAACCATAGCTGTGATCGCAAGATTGAGGAGAATGGGCTGGCCAGCCTTCAGGGCTGTGCTGATTAAGCCCTGCTCATGCTCAGCCGTAATCACATTCCCTCCCTGTTACTGCGCCGAAGGGCTGGGCTGCTTTGCTCATCAGCGCAAGTGGAATGTATTGAGAAGAAACAGGAGCGCGGAAAGGCTCCTTTATATGTGAGTATCTAGCACTGTGCGAAAATCATAATTTCCCCTTTCAGTGAAATGCGAGCCAACTTCGCCCCCTAGAGGAGGACCAGAGAATTGTTTAAAATGAGCCCTCGAGGCATTTTTATTGTACTGATTGATAATCTGGAAAGATTGTTAGCCTGTAATTAGATGGGACTGTGAAAGGGGCTTGTCTAAGAGGACTTTAGGGGGTGTGGGGGGGTGTGTGTGTGTGTGCGCGCGCGCGCACGCTTTGCTTTGAGTTTTTGCCTTGAGATTTTGCCTTGAGATATTATTGTAAACTTGGGGTTGAATACTCTTATAGCTATCAAGAGTAAAATAGTTTAAATGCCACCAGACTTAAGGCTCACAGCTGTTACATTTATAGTGGACTTTTTTTTGGCCAGATTTTCACCACTACTTCTAATTATGACAGTCATTGTTAGTCTTGAGTTTCCTTTCACTCCTTGGGGTTGTGGCAGACATAAAGCCCACTAGAAAGCAGGAATTTTCAACCACAAACTAGATATGTATTAGAGATCCTAAATTATAGACTTTAGTTATGTCACCCACATTGAAATCTTTTTGATTTAGTCCTGCTACTTTATTTGCATCATTTCATTTACACCTGCTACTAACAACTGATTCAGTCACAGGTTAACTAGGTAGTAGTTATTTCACTACTTCCTATACATTTTGTGTATTTTTAAAAGAAAAATGCAAAACAAGCAGAAGGATAAGGGTTGAAGCATAAAAACCTTTCTATATATTTCATCTTCTGTTAAAATATGATCTTATTCTGACACCTTTGTTAAGCCTTTGTTAATTATTCAGCTGCTTTTAATTACCAAATCCGACGCAATTACTTGGCTTCTAATGTGTCCCCTGTAAATAAAGCCTTTATAATAAAAATGTTATCTACCATCTTTTTTCTCTGGGTAAATATGTTTATCATCTTCATTGTTCTAGATCTTCATCCCTCAAGTGCAAGATACAATTACAGTGTTGATATTAGTAATAGTCTTAATGGGTTTTTTTCTTTCTCTGCTCTTAGAAACACTGAGCTGTACTTCAGTATTTGAGGGCATGGCATTGTTAAGAGATCGTTACTCATGCGTCAGATTAATTGCCTACTGGGGACTGTTTCCCTCAGAAGGATGTGAAAAGAAAAGAGTGTGCATACATTTTGTAGATTATTATAAGTTATTTTTTCAGGACTTGAGCTTCTAATGACTGTTGATAATATTCTTATATATTTGTCTACTTTAGTTTTTATATATTCTTATATGTTTTGTCTCATTTTTCATCTCATGCAATTTTTATGCAAGGAAATAATTTTTTGACAATATAATCTGTTGCTTTTTGCCCCAAGTGTGTGGAAACCAATTGCCTGAAGTACCAAACAGGCTTTGTTTGGAGAAAGATGGATATATTTTTCCCAGGTCCAGTTCCTGGAGGATTCCTCTGTGTTCTTGCTACTTGACTCACTCTGACGAAGTCCAGAGGTGATGGTAAGGCCTAGAGAGCTGCAGTTTCTGCTAAACCAGACGAACTCCAAAGCACAGGCAGGTCGATTGTTTTTGCGGGAACACCCATCTTCCTTGCTTGTGGCCGTCACCGCCACCCCAGTTATTGAAGGAGAACACACACGCATATACCCACATGCATATACACACAGCTGTTAGTACCTTTGTGTCTTCTTGGACATCTGTCCCCTTTCCGCTGTTGAAAGTGGCCATTAATCTAACGTTGAGACAGTCTCATTCATTAATTGTCCCTCAAAGTCAGGTAATTGCAGTGCTGAGCAACATCAGGATGGTATCGAAGTTCCCTCTAATTTCAGAGCATTTTCAGGCTTTCATTATTATTCACAAATTGCAACACGCTGAAATTTAGACCCTGCTGACTAGACCCTGCTGACAGAGGAGAAGGGTAGGCTTTGGAAGTGGGTACTTGGGATAGGTCAGAGTAAGGGTTCATATTTTTAGTAAGAGCAATGTTTTGCAGACATTTTGATAGAATTTTGTGGTAAATGTGGTAAATGCCAAGAGGTACCCCACCTCTTTCTCCTGGTCCCCCAGCTGCAGCTCACTGGCTCATTTGTCTTTCTGTATGCACCAGGCTATTCCCTGTCTACCTGGAGCACTGCCTCTGGGTACTCATTGTCGCACCAGCCTGTGTATTTCACATCCTTTAACACAATCCATATATTCTTATTTCTTTCTTTACTTGAGACCTTGATCTCACACCTAAACTATTGGCCCAGAATATACACTCAATACTTACTGAGTGAATGCGAAGGAGTGAAAGAACGAGCAAGCAAGGAAAGGAATATATTCAGAGGCATGACAAGAGCAGTGCCCTTTATAATCACAATTTAAGGTGAAGGCCACTAAAACAGCAATGCAATACTAGCATGTCAATGCGCAAGGCTTGTTAGCCTGACGTGGAGTTCACACTCTATCCTTTGTTAGACTGCAAATTGACAGAGCTTCTTAGACAAAAGTTGTTAATATAGTAACAATCTTAATGTATTCTTTTAAACAGATAAACTAAAATATAAAAATTAATAGTGGAAAGCCAATCAATAGTTCATAGGGTGGGAGGGGGGCTGATTTGGAATTATAGCAAAATTATAAAAACAACCTAAAATGCTACAACAAGGAGATGCTTGTGTAAAATGGAATTTGTGTTCCCAGCTACCCTGGAGGCTGAGGCAGGAGGGCTGCTTGAGCCCAGGAGTTTGAGGCTGCAGAGCTGTATCATTGCGCCACTGCACTCTAACTTGGGTGACAGAGTGAGACCCTGTCTCTTACCAAAAAAAAAAAAAAAAGTGATGTATATTTATTTCTGCGTATCCCTACCAAAAGTGCATAACCTGCATCAAATCAGGAAGAAACATGTGCAAACCCAAATTGAGGGACATTCTACAAAATAACCACCTTTTACTCTTAAATATCAGTAACATAAAATACCAAGACATACTCAGGAAGCATCCCAGAGTAAAGAAGACGAAAGAGACATGACAATTGAACATAAAGTATAATTTTGTATTTTCTTTTCCTGTAAAGGACATTATTGGGATAATCATCAAAATCTGAATAAGGTTGTAGATCAGATAATAATAAGATATCAGAATTAATTTCCTGATTTGACTAATTGGTGTGGTTATATATGAGAACTCCTTATTCACAGGAAACATACACTGAAGTATTTAGGATTAAAACTTTGTATTCGTATTCATTCATATTCATTCTCTCTCTCTCTCTCTCTCTCTCTCTCTTCCCCCCCCCCCCGGAGGGTGGGGTGTTAAATATAGTAAAATGTTGACACTTGAGGAACCCAAATCTGTGTGCTTTGCGACTATTCTCTAAGTCTGAACTTATATCAAAATAGAAATTAAAACATGATGCTTATAAAGACTTTATAATCACATAGGGAAATGCTTTTGCTAGAATGGAGCAAAATACAAAGTTGTGTAGCAGAGTATAATTTAGACTACCTTAAAAACTCAATCTGATCAAGGTTTCCTTTGATTTTTTTAAAAAGGAAGAACAGAAAACGCCCAAGAAAATATTAGAAGGAAATATAACAGCATGTTAACTTTTACCTTCTATTCACTTTAATTATATTTCACAAATTTTTCACTAAATTGCATGTATTTCATGAAAAAATAGGGGGAAAAAAACTTTAAAAAGAGATAAACGCTAGCACTCAAAAATCTGAGTGAATCTTACTCTGTGTGTCTTCACCACCACATACCCCATTCCAGTAGAAGGATGTATGTATGCATGCATGTAGAAATGTATGTATGTACATAAATACATACTCTTTTAAACTTTTCTCTTGTTTTTCTTTAATATGTTGTGAGGGAAATCCTATATTGGGCAGGATTATAAATGAGATGACCTCTTAAGCATCTTCTAGCCTTGCAGTCCTTGCCTTCCTTTCCATCTCTTTTGGAGTCAGCACCTCCTTAATCCAGATGCTGTGCTAGCTAGGTACTGAGTATGTAAGGATGGTTAAGCCACCCCACTTCATCTTTTAGAGATGTTTCAAGTCCTTGGGGTAGGCAGATAAACAAGTCAGTGATTACAATCTTGTGCTAGGTACTGGGCAAATGTAGCAGTTCCTACAGTGGACAGGCTTGGGTTGGGGGCAGCCGTGGTGGTCAGGCAAAAGGAGAAGGTGTTGATCTTTAGACCTAGAAAGTTTAGTGAGAGCTTGCCATTTGGAAAAGATAGCAGAGCATTCTAAACTAAACATTGCAGCATATCTAGTGTATGTTCTCACCAAGACCCACTGGAGTATCGTTCTGGAGGCCCTGAACAAAGACGCCAAGAGTCTTACAAGACCTGAGAAGCTCCAAGTCCCACTGGGTCTGCTTTCCTGGGTCTGGGAGGGAGTGGTCTGACTGCAGGTGGCAGTAGTTGCTTTCTTTGGTCCTGGAGTAGAGCCCTGATTAAACTCAATGTCCCCATTTGCAGGATCACTGAGAGAGTTTTCCTGATTGCCCCTGCCTCTCTCGCTGCCCCCTCCCTCACCCAACAGAAAGCGAATGGTGTGCACATACCCTCAGGGAGGGTAAGGGACTAAGGGTTAATGGGAATACCTGGTTGGAGAGTTTGCCGATCTCGGATATACCCTGCTGAATTGTTGGAAATGTGTTTTATTCACTTGGAATCATAAAACCAAAGGGCCAAGTTGGCCTGCACTTGACCTTGCAGGCTTTGTAGATACTTCTAGGGACCCAGTATTACCCCAAAGCAATGTTGTCATTGAACAAGATGCCCCCTGTTTCCCTGGACAGTAACTCATCATTGAACCATTTGCCTGGGCCCATTATCCATTCCCATCATGAGAGCTGAGGACGCCAGTACATAAGGTTTAAATCCACTATTCAACAAAATCAGAACAGAGGTTCAGGATGCTACAGCTGGGTGAGGTTGGAAGCCTCTCTGTTTATCTTGGGAATCTTTTAAACTATTTTAGAGCATGATTTTTTGCCCAGGTATTATTTCTACTTTAAAGTTGTCTCAGAGGTTCTTAAGAAGATTACATAAACTGATAGAAATTCAGGGCATGGCACAGAGTAAGCATTCAGTAACTTCCAGTTATTATTCATAAATATTGACCAGCACAGTGTATGGAGAGAGAATACTAGACTCTTGGTCAGGAAACCCGACCAAGGTCTAATCTCAGCTTTACCCCAGAATCCTAGAAGTGAAGGGAAACTGAGCTGGAAAGAGGCCTTAGAAATCTTCTAGTATCTGGCACAACTTCATTTCAGAAACTTAGACCTAGAAAGGCATAGGAGCCCTGTTCATTACCCACAACTTAAATGTTCTCCTGCACATTTTCAAAGCAAGAATAATCATCGCACCCCCATTATAGGATCGTTTCAAGTCAAGGATGAAGCGAGTTGGTGTACATCAAACTCTTGAAGCAGAGTCCTTAATACATATTAGCTGGTGGTGTTCTTGTGGATTTCCTGTTTATCCTCCCCCTCCTATTTAACTGCAGGGATCGAGATGTGTCCTCTTGCTTACTGTCATGTCCCTGGCATCTGGCACAGTGCCTGACTCTGGAGGTGCCCAGTCAATGTTTGTTGAATAACTGAAGAAGGTGTCTTGCTGAGGATCAAATTAGGCCAAGTCTGAATCAGAATATGAGCGCTAACGCTAAGGTTCAGTATTTCCACACAGTTCTACATTAGCTTTAACTTTAGGCAAGTTGCTTCATTTCTTCATTTGGTTTCTTCACCTTGAACACGATCCATCATGTTTTTCCTGATCATGAACAAGGTCACCCGTCCATCAGCCTTTTCGGGCAACCCATGTTTGTGCTCCACTGGCCACTAGGTGTCGTGGTTGGTCAAATATCAGAGAAAGCAAAAAAATAAAAATACATTGAACTGATTGCCCTACCAACCTGCCAAATGATGGGAGTGAGCTTATACAGTTATTGGAAGCTAGTTACCTCTGGATGAGTTGATTGGGTTGCCTTGGAAACGCAGGGAGTTGCCCAGGATTTGCATGCATGGACTTTGAAGCGAAGCCATAGATTAGAGCCCACAGCTATGCTCATACCAGCTAGCACCTTGGACACACTGGAACGTCACAGGGCCTTGGTTTCAGTAATGTAATGCATGTAACATGCTCGGCACTTTGCCACAGTGAGGGAAGAGCACTACAAAGTTAGTGGCTATGAGGGCTGCTTCTGGTATTTGATACTGTAAAATGCTGCTTTTCTGTTCCTTGCCACGCCAACTGCTAAAGCTTTGCAGGCTTTCCGCCTTGCTCCCTGTTTTACAAAGCCAAATTTTTAAATAGCCCCTTAAACAGTAGAGTGGACAGGGTATCAGTATCAGGTTAAAAGGGCAGCCTCAAATATTTGGAGGGACACCAGAGCTCCTTGGAATGTCACTGTGGAGCTTAGTCAACACAAAGCAGAGTGTTTTTTACATGACTGGGACCCAGAGTGGAGGGAAGTGAGAGTGAACGTCGTTAAAAAATGGCCTTCACTGAGATTGCTCAAGGAAGGGATTTCTTTGTTACATGGACTGTCATTTAGGTCTAGGTGCCTTCTTTTTAAAATAATTTGGGGAAACTTCTAGGAATAACAATGACTAGTATTTATAGCGTGCTTACTATGCATAAGGTATTATACAAAACATCATACTTGCATGATTTCATTTAACCCTCACAGCAACTCTGTGAGGTACATACAGTTCTTATGTCCATTTTGTAGATGGGGAAATTGAGGTGCACCAAGGTTATAATAATAACAGCCAACAGATACTAAGTACTTAGTAGAGATCATGCATTATTCTAGGAGCTTTAAGTAGTATTCTCACAATAATCCTATAAAGTCAGTATTAGTATTACCTTCGTTTTACAGATGAGGAAACCACGGCACAGAGAGGTTATATAGCTTTCTCAGGTCACACGGAGAATGGGTGAAAGAGTCCAAACACAAACCCAGGCCTACCTGATTCCAGAATTCGCTTTTTTTTTTTTTAGACGGAGTCTCGCTCTGTCGCCCAGGCTGGAGTGCAGTGGCACGATCTCGGCTCACTGCAAGCTCCGCCTCCCGGGTTTACGCCATTCTCCTGCCTCAGCCTCCCGAGTAGCTGGGACTACAGGCGCCCACCACCTCGCCCGGCTAGTTTTTTTGTATTTTTTAGTAGAGACGGGGTTTCACCGTGTTAACCAGGATGGTCTCTATCTCCTGACCTCGTGATCCGCCCGTCTCGGCCTCCCAAAGTGCTGGGATTACAGGCGCGAGCCACCGCGCCGGCCCAGAATTCGTTTTCTTAATGGCTGCACCGTATTGTCTCCCACAGTACTTTGGATGCCGTTAGGCACTTGACGAATGTTTACTGAGGTGAGTAGTTATCAGACTATAGTTAGCCAACACGGAGAAGACTGTCTACGCAGGAACCATAGAGACCTTGACGCTCCTCCCTCCGAAAGCCACACGCCCTCTGGCCTGCATTTAGTACTGTAGGATGTATATGCTGTTCCATGTGCTGGATTTCACCCCTAACTTCTTAAAACATTTTTTATTGTTGTATAACGTGCAGATTTGGGGGGTACATGTGATATTTTGATCATGTATACATTGTATAATGATCAAATCAGGGTAATTGGGCTATCCATCACCTCAAACATTTATCTTTTGTTTGTGTTGGGAACATTGCAATTTTTTTAGCTGTTTTGAAATATACAATAAATTGTTGTCGACTCTAATTTTCCTACTGTACTATCAGATACTAGAACTTACTTCTTCTCCCTAACTGTATTTTGGTACCCCTTAACCAACTTTTCATCCCCTCTTCCCAGCCTCTGGTAACCATTATTCTACTCTACCTCCATGAGGTCTACTTTTTTAGCTCCCATACATCACTCCTAGCTTTTTGTTAGTAATAAGGTATTCCTCCATTGGAGCAGTCAGGAAAAGGCGAATGTTTTCAAGTCACACTTCCACAGGGAGCATCTTAGCTGATTTTGTTTGCTTCATGTTTTTCTGTCAAGGACTTTTTTGGGTAGGTTTGTTGTGGTGTAGTTGTGTCCAGCCTCATCTCTCAAGCATCTAAAAGCCAGAGCTGATGGGTTAACAGCGATGAGCCCAGCCCTCTCTGCTGTACCATCAGTGTGTGCTCCAGTGTGCATATGGCAGCCACTCAGCCCCTGTCCAGCATGCTCCCCAATCCTGACACCAGGCCAATGCCAAGCTGTATGAAAAGCAGAGGAGGGTCGGCTGCCCAGCTTAGCGAGCTGGCCGCTGCTACCAGCTGATGGTATTTCATCATCATGGCGAAATACTAAGTCTGAGGAGGGACAGCAGGACCCAGGCCACAATAATCCTTCTCTAGGTGTAATAGTTTAGTCCCAAGGGTTTGGTTGGTTGTTTATTCTAATGTGTTGCTGCAATAGGAAACCCAAAGCTAGGGCTGGGCGTGGTGGCTCATGCCTGTAATCCCAACACTTTGGGAAGCCTGGGCAGGCAAACTGCCTGAGGTCAGGAGTTTGAGACCAGCCTGGCCAACATGGTGAAACCCCACCTCTACTAAAAATATAAAAATTAGTCAGGCGTGGTGGTGGGAGGCTGAGGCAGGAGAATCGCTTGAACCCGGGAGGCAGACACTGCAGTGAGCCAAGACCGTGACATTGTACTCCAGACTAGGTGACAAGAGCAAAACTCTGTCTCAGAAAAAAAAAAGGAAACCCAAAGCTAAAACCTCCTTTTCGGACCTGCAATTCTGAGCCCTGAGACTTGTTTATATAACCCCTGTCCATTTCTGCATTGCTGCATTTTCTTTTTAAGTGAGCTGAGCCATCTCAAATCTTTCTCAGAACTTGAGCCATCTCACATCTTTCTCAGAACTTCGCAACGCTCCCCAGTGTCCCTGGGGACCCCTAGTTCAGCCTTCTCAAATAAAGCGGTGCTTTTCCTTCTGAATTTTTCTCCTCTAAATACAAGATTCTTTTTCCACTGTGACCAAAATCACAGATATCAAAGGAGATGGAGAGGAAGTTTGGAGCTTCTGGAGGGAAGGCAACAGTCAATATAGTGCAAGGTCCCCCAGAAGGCAGGAGGGCATGAGGTAGAAAGCCCTAGTGGAAAGGCTCCCATTTGTGACAGTCCCTTTGGCCCTACTGCTTGGCACCTTCCAGCCGTGTCGGTCTTTGGTTGCCTTGCCAGTATGCAGCTGGAAGCAGGTTGGTGTTGGCTTTGTCATTAAAGAGCTGGTGGACACTTGAGTGATGGAAGGAGACGAGTGATGAGCCAAAGGGGATTCTGGGCTCATGCAAATGTTTTCCTTTCTCTTGTCTAGAGTGGTGCTTCCTGCCAATTTCCTCATGTAGGTTGATCATTCCTAATCCAGAAATCTGAAATCCTCCAAAATTCAAAACTTTTTGAGCACTGACATGACACCAGAAGTGGGAAATTCCCCATCTGATACCTTTGCTTTCTGATGGTTCAGTGTGTACAAACTTTGTATCATATACAATATTTAAAGTATATAAAATTATCGTCAGGCTCTGTGTGTAAGGCGTATATGAAACATAAATGAATTTCAAGTTTAGACTTGGGTCTTATGCCCAAGATATCTCACTATGTATATGCAAATACTCCGAAATCTGAGAAAAATCCAAAAATTTAAAAGATTTCTGGTGACAAGCATTTTGAATAAGGGATGCTCCACCTGAATGGCACACTTAGAAAAGTCATATTATAGCATGGAGGAAGATGCCCACAGCTGGAGGCTCTGGGTGGTCCAGGCCCTGCCTGGCCACCTGGGGCTGAGGCATACCTGAACCTCAGCAGGGTACACCGGCTTAGAAGCCCTGGTCCAGAGAATCATAAACCTTGCAGTGCAGATGACCCAGGCACACCAGTTGATTGGTTTTAGACATTGTGTGGCCCAGCCTCTTGATAGGACCTGTGAAAAAGTGGGGGTCAAAGATGTATGACCCCTTGAACTAGATCACAGAGGAATCTGTGGCCATGCTGGGACCAGAGCCATTCCTGTGCTCACCTAACTGGGATGTGGTAAATGAGGAGGCAGAGCATCACATCACACACGTATGCACAGACACGTGAACTCATGCTCATACCAGGTTAAAACCATCACATTCTACCATGTTGCCTCCAAGTCAGACCCACTCCCCAACCTGAACCTGGAAGATGGGAAGCTGGTGTCCAGAGCCAGCATCCTTTGAGCAGCAGCCACAGCACCACATGCTCTTGAAAACCCAGGCCTGACATTATTTGTCATTAACCTGTTTCCAGCCTGAGAAACCTGTGGTATTCCACAGTGAATTACTGTAGCAGCCCCTCAACTGGCTTCCCTGACTTCAGCCTTGTCTCTTCTACCTCATATTACAGTCAGAATCCGCTTCTTGTAAACTACAGACCTGATCATGCTACTCTTCTTTTTATTTTTATTGTTTATTTTTGTCCCTTCCTAAATGATAGACTTACCCTTTGTGTTCAGATACTTCTCTGAGAGACCTTCTCAGTGCATCAGGTCTGGCCTTGGAATCTCTGTTGCACCCTCTAGCTTACCTATTATAACATTTACTGCACTCTTTTGAAGTTGTCTGTTTTTCTTCCTCCCACCCTCAGACTCTAAACCCCTTGGGGAAAATGGGTCAGTCTTACCTGGTTGAGCCCCAAGGCCAGGCCCAAGTAAAATGGGCATTCAGCCCACATCCAGTGGGCAGCTCTGCTGCTCAAATTTTATTTTTTTTGCTTCACTGTACAAAGCCTAGTTCTCCTTGTTCTATTTTAAGGCTTTAGCATCTTGGTGGATCAAAGCTCTCATATAAACAAACAAAAACTTACCACTAGTGATCTCCTAGAACCAGGATATATTTAGCACTATTTGTTGGTAATTACTGTTCGTTATGACCTTAGGATGTTATAAAAGTCCTAAGTGCTCTTGACTCATCGGAGGCAAATTAAATTATTCATTTAGCAAACATTTTGAGTATCCACTTTGCGCAAAGCATGTGTTGAGTACAGTGAGGTATGTAAGGATGGATGTGATAGGTTTGCCTCCTAAAGTGGACTGTAGAGCTTTTATATTTTGCTCATGTTTCTTCCTACATTGAACATTTGTAAAAATAAATGAAGCAAATTAAGCCCCTGAAGAAGGCCCATCTATAGGTTGTGAGACCTTATAGTGTGAGGCCAGAAGACGGTGCTGGCTCTTCATTCAAGCTCAAGGATAGGACAAGCCACCAGCCTTTGGGAGATACAAGGTTCTATCAAAATGCAAATGCTGCCCTTAAAAAGACCACAGTCTAAAAAAAAGAAACAGATTTATACCTAGTAAGTACCTCCAAGACAAAATAGGCAGTGAAAGTGCCCAAGAATCTGTAATCTGTTTGAACTCCAAGTAACAGAAAACCCAATTCAAAATGGCCTTAACCAAAGGGGACTTACCATCTCACAGAAAAAGAAGTCCATGTAGAGTCTGTTTCCAGTTCAGCAATTCAGAAGCCCAGCACCATCAAGCTCTTTCCACCTATTCTGCTATCCTCAGAGCATCAGCAAGCTCTCCTCCTAGGTACAGAAAGGTTGTAGGCATCCCATCCTCTCATAACAACGCCAAGGCAGACGGATAAAGAACTGTTTCTTATACATCTCTCTATGAATGAAGAGACCTTTCAGAACTCCCCAGCCGACCTCCCCTCATGTCTGGCTGGTCAGAACTGGGGCACATGCCCACCGCTAAACACTCATAAGTGGTCTGGGGCCATCCCTGTGGCCTAGACCAATCTGGATTTACCCTCATCACATGAGGAAAGAGTGAACTTGTTCTATCAGCAGAGACGAGGGAGTAGATGGCCGTCAAGTAGCAGGCTGGAGTGCGTGCAACAGAATGAGTGATTAAAAACCTTCCACTGCTCAGAGGAGAGCAAGGGAGCCCTCACGGAGTGGCCTCTAACGCAGAAGACCCACAGGTGTGCTCGGTGTCCTGATGGGAGAGACGGAGGTGCTGTGGCTTCCTGCATCAGCACTGCTTCCTGCAGGAAGCAATGTCTAAACTGTGGACAGAGCTTTAAAAGAGGAGGGTCACGTCAACTTTTCTTTACCGAAACATCACTCTGGGTGTGCAGAGTGGATTGAGGGGGTTCTGTGGGGAGATAGTGAGACCTGCTAGACAACCATGGCTGTGCTACAGTGATCCAGTGGCCAGCTGCTTATAGTCTCAACTGGGGTGGGGCAGTAGGGTAAAAATACACTAATTTGAGAAATATTGAGGTGGCTTAAGCAAGACTTAGAGGCAGAAGAAGGGATGTGGTGGAGGTGTGGGGAGTCCTGAATGACTCTGGGGTGTCTGGCTTGGGCAGCTGCCCAGATGACAGTGCCACTCCCTGAACTGGAGACCACAACAGTAGGCGGAGGTTTGTGGTGGTAACAGGAATGGTGAGTTCAGGTATGACCGGAGCTTAGTGTGTGGGAGGTGGGCGTGGTCAGGACCAAACTGAAGAGGTGACCGAGCAGTCACAGCACACAGCGCCTGTGGGCCAGACCAAGAGCTTGCCCTCCATCTGCCCAGGAATTTGTGCAGAGTTGGAGGTGAGGAGAGATGAAGGAAAGGAAATACTGTGCACAGAGATGGGGAGCTCACAACCCTCTGGGCACGAGCGGGAACAGCAAGTTGTCACACTGAACTGCACAAAGTGGCCCAGAGGAGAGTGGGCAAAGGGGCGGGAATGCTGGAATGACAACACCAGCCCGTGTAGGGCAGCCTCCTGAAGAGGAGAAGGGAGCGCCTACCTTTACCCTGGCGGAGTGCTCAGATACCACTGCCACGCTTAACACCCGCCACCTGTCCTGGGCAGGCATTCTCTCACCGACACCACAGAAACAACCCAGACAGAAACCACCCAAGGGGATCAGGGCAGTTCTAGAAGTAGCTCCCCGTTCTCCAGTCTCAGGCCAGTGGTCTCTTTAGTACAGACCCTTCAAAGATCTTTATTCACCACTGACCGAACACTTTACTAAGTGCTAGGGATACAGCACACAGTCCAGTGTGGGAGGCACAGAAAGGCAAACAGCAAACCCAGCAGTGAAGCATGGAGGCAGAAGCTGAGCTGTGAATGCTTTCCATGCTTGGAGAGGAGGTGCATGCAAACAGCTGATTCAAGGAAGGTGTTGGGGCTGCCGTAGCCCTCACCTCAATTCTAGCTGGCCTGCCCACCACTCATTACTTTAGGAAGTAAAATTTCGTCCAGTCGCAGGGTTTGTCACAGGTCATGTTCACTGTAGGGCATGAATTGAAACTCAGCAAGTACAGATTGAGAATCACTTACCTGAAATGCTTGGATCCAGAAGTGTTTCAGATTTCAGGTTTTTTTCAGATTTGGGAATGTTTACATTATATACTTACCAGTTGAGCATCCCAAATTTGAAATGCTTCAGTGAGCATTTCATTTGGGTGTCATGTCAGGGCCCAAAAAGTTTCAGACTTTGAAGGATTTTGGATTTTTAGATTTGGGATGCTCAACTTGCATTTGAAAACAAGAACTTTAAAAAAAAATTCTTTCAACATAATTACCAAACACCCACTCTGTATTCCGCATTGTTCTAGGTGAGTAAGACATGTTGTGAGCTAAGTAGGGAAGAGGATACATGGACAGACCATTGTAGTACCACAAAGTGAATGCAGTGGTGACACTGTAGGAAGCAAAGGGGAGGCCGCTAATTCAGGGTAGCAGTCACCTGGGAAGGTTACTGGAAGCCATAATACAGGTCAGATTTGAGCCACCTTTCCCTGCCTTGAGATTTTCGTAAGGACACAGGGACGTAAATTGGCACTTAGTGTCTAACAGTGTCTGGCAATGGATGATAGCCCATATTATTTATAGCTCAGATTAGTGGAGGAATTAGCTAAGAAGTATAGAGAGAATGTTGCTAAAATAAGGTAATGATACCTTAGTCAACTATCAGTTGCTTCAAGGAAAGAAAGTATATGAAATCAATTAGAACAAAAATAGTTCATTGTTTCCAACTTATGTGATTGGAGCGAGGTGTTGAAAAGAAGTATTAATTAACTCACGTCTGGGCCCAACAGGAAAGAACACCATGACTCATTAGTGATAGCTGCTGTGAGTGCTGATCCATTAGGGATGTCTACCGTGAGTGCAAGAGGAAAAGAGGCAACCTCCATGCCACATGTCTGCATTCCTTAAATTGGAATAATAGCTCAACGGAAGGGGGATCTGACTGCATGCGACTTGTTAACCCCAAACTCCTACATGCTTGGCATTTTTCAGAGACAAAGTAAACAATCAAAGTAAACTTTCAAAATGTCTGTTGTGATCCTGGTACATTCAGACCAGTCTCTTATAGTTGCTACTTATATACAGCTGCCCTCTTCTCTCAAGTGAGACCTGGAACCAGAGCAACATCCTGAAACGCCAAGGAAAGATGAATATGGGGTACTTCGTTACTGCATTGAGTCAGTTATATTTCTCCAAATGGTGGGAGAGTGAAGGAGTATATGTTAGATTTCCTGTAACAGCTGATCAAAGAAAAGGCCTGCTAACAAGAATATGGTTATCAGAACTTCTCATTAAAGGGTCAGCGTAATCAATTGAGGATGGGCCACATTGAATAACTATGAGGTGCTATGGGGCAGGGAGGAGACTGCAGTTTCTTGTCTTGGTAGTAACTCTTACTGAAAGACAGATGTAATACAACCATACTGATACTTGTCATCCTTCACAGCCATTAACCTGGCATCTCTGTTGTGCCACTTAAATGCCAACTTAGCTTAGAAAGACAGCTGTGAACTCCAGAAAATGGGGAGAGGTTCATCTCATTTAGTACACGTGTTCAGCACATTAGGCTTGAGAGAGGTTTCTGTTTGCTTATTGTTTGGGTTTGACTCTTCCAGCGCATCTGCATGATAACTCTTTCCGCCAGCCTTAGAGACACAAGAGATATCTCGCAAGCCATGCTGGAAAATCACTTAGATTTCTCTTCAGGATGCCATTGAATGGGAATAAGGGTCAAGGTATGGCTTTTCAGGTTACCTAAGTATCCAAGAACCAATACACCAGTCAACATTTGTGTGCATGTTCTTTTGTACTCATAACCCCAAACACAGCAACCCTGACCTGTTTGAAGACCCCACCCTGGACAAGGGACAGTGTTCCCCCAGAGCTGCCACTCTCGAGGCTCTGGAGGAGACTGGGCGGAGACCCTCACTGTGGGACAGGCAACTGAAGGTGATTGTCCTGCCCCCTGAGCCACTGCAAGCTTTTTTCTTCAGATACTGTATTATTCCCAGAGGCAGACCATTAAACACTCTCCCTATGCTGTGGTGAGAAGTGGCTCACAGACTCTGCCTCTCTGTTGAACAACTATAGCTTTTACTTTGAAAGCTAATGTCATTCATTTCTATAATGGATAATAAATATTTTTAGTGGCCCAGAATGCATTTTACTCTGTGTGTGTGTGTGTGTGTGTGTGTGTGTGTGTGTGTGTGTGTATCCATGTAAATAGGCAGTCCTGGAGGCTATAATTAGACTATGAGTGGATGTGTGGGTGGGTGGGTGGGTGAGGGGGTCAATGTGTGCATATGGTTGGGAAAGTCTGGAGTGGCCCAAATAATAACTGAGGTTAAAAATTGTTGAAAAATATTTTAATATAAAAGGAAAAACAGAAGTGCATGCATATTTTTTAATGAGGAACAAAAATAACTCCTTACCGGTTAGTGTTATTTTTAAAGTATATGATGAATAATTTATTACCTGCTGCTACATATAGTGTCATGAAATATGAAATATGAAAATACGACTAATAAGTGGGAAAGGAAATTTGTGCAAGTCAGCATTGCTGTAACTGAAAGAACATCCTGCGCATGTACTGGCAGTCTAATGTGAGTCTGAGGCAAATGAGAGAGCTCAGTAAGACCACATATAAGTAGGTATAGGATATTCTGAGAAATAAGTGGGCCTGGAAACCTAAGCCCCAGTTATAACACTGTTTCTATGGGAAAATATGCTCCATAAATACCTTCTTTGAAACCAACTTTTGAAACCCTGCCGATTTGTAAGTTGGGGGCTAATGATATAAAATGATCACCTACTGATCTGTAAAATTGTCAGCACTAGTCTGTCATCAAGCATTTATTGAGTAACTGCTGGGTGGATTGCGCTGTGATAAGCATAGCAGGGTAAAACAAAAGAAATAAAGGAGTGTTTCTGCCCTTAAAAAGCGTGCACCTCGTTGGAGAGAGAAAACCTGCATACAAAGCAACCTGAGAACTTTTACAATGCCTGAGCCCACAAAGCAGGAGGCCTGCAGGCAGCAGTGTGAAAGAGGAATGTGAGGCAAGTGTGGTGAATCAGGAAAATGTGGGGTTCCACTGGCAAAGCGTGTTCCCTATTCGTTTATAATCCCCAGAGGCACACCAAAGACTCTCTCATTTTTCCTGGAGAGCCTCACACAAGCATGAAGCAGTAGCTGCAGTGAATGTCATATGATCCTGGCGTGCCAAGCAATTTGAAACTAGAAATGGCATGTGGTATTACCTTATTAGGAAAGGTTCAGGCTTTTTTCCTCTTTCTGCTTCGTTTTTGTTGTTTAAAGAAAGATAGGTTGCTGGCAGGCTGGGCAGTGGGTACCTTCTGTACCCAGAGTTTCAGTTCTGAAGCACACCCTGGTGAATCAGAGCCTTTCTCAGAGTGCCCAAGGTTTGGAGCCCAACTTTGTGTTTTTGTGTAATTTTCTGGGAGAGTCTGTAGATGGGACAGTTCCTAACCAGTGACTCAGCACCTGAGAGGCAGAGTCCTTACCTTATTTGTCAGGCAGAGCTGTTGCTTTTCATTTCTCTCAAGCCTTGAGGTCTCCAAAAGGGAGAAGGGAGATCAGGAGAGGGGAACAAGTTGTGGGTAAAATTCCCGGAGTCTGGGGCTGTGGTGCATCCCGCTGGGAATGCCGATAGCCTGTGGAGAGAAGCGTGTGGCTGAGGCTGCCTTGCCGGGTGTGGCATCCAGATCAACCAGTCTGTCCTGACCAGAGGCTCCTAAAATAAGCCCTTTCCTCTGTTCTGCAGGCTGCCTCTGAGACGTGCTTCCTGGGGGCTGCAATCAGCGAACAGTTGTACCCAGTCCCTTCCTCCTGGTACTGTCTTTTAGCTTTGAGAAGCACTGAATCCTTGTTACTATACATGCAGTGGCGGAAAGGCTGACATTTCTCCTCAAAGAATTTGCATCATCATCAGTAGCAGCAAACATTTATTGAGCGCTTACTGTGTTCCAGGCACTCCATGTGCTTTGTCTCATTTAATTCCCTTTACAGCCCTGGAAGGGCTTTTCTTTACCATTAAAACTCCTAATACTGTTATCTTAAAATAATAATTTTACCCTAATGTAAAGTTCCATTTTGCAGGTGAAAAAAACGGAGGTTTAGGGGAAGGTTAAGCAACCTATCCATAGTCTCACCATGTGCAAATGACAAAGGCAGGATGTGAACCCAAATCTGTCTGCCTCCAAATTAGCAGACTGTTCTTAGACCTTTTTATTTGCAGTTACTGTAAGTAATGTCTATAGACCTTACTTCTGCTTTATTCTCCTGCATTATTCAGGAAGAAATGGAGGGTTTGGTTGTTTCCCCCACCCCGCCCTCCAGGGGAGCGGGAAGAGGGAAAGGCCTTGGAAAATAAGTCAGATGATTTTTTTTAAAGGAGAGTTTGTAAGGGAAGTGTTGAGTTGGCCAACCGAAAGGGAGAGGCTATTCTGGACTTCACATGTGTTACGGAAGAATGCGTGGTAATGAGTGGGAGAAACAGAAAGTAAACCAGGACAGGGCAGGATCAAATAGAAGGAAATGTGATAGCAAAGAAAGGGGCAGTCCTGCCTCCAAAAGTAGCATGTTAATGATTAGCACTCTGCAGACTTCAGATCTCACATGCTCTCAGCAGTATTCAGAACTCCCTTGTTTGGGGGGAGAGTTTTGCTTTCCAAAACACAAAACCATGACATTTAATTCTGAGTTTCTATAGGGACTGGATGAAATCACCACTGGAAAAACAAGAATGGCAGTGCATATTAATTATTTCAGGAACTCTTCGAGGGTGCAAATAAAACAGCTGCCATCCCAAGAGACGCTGTACTTCTTCCTCCACCCTCTCTTCTTCTTGTCCCCCAAAGCCCTGATTTCTGCTTTTTGTGCCCTTCTTGCTACTTCTTTTAAAGAACTCATATCCCTTGTGTTCACTGAAGAGAAAAATGCATGCAAGAGATTATAGTTTTTTTTTTTATAAAGCATGTTACATCTTCCCAGTAGCCTATGGTATGGTTTCAGGACTACTCTGATTTTCATATCTGATTGACCTTTGATTGGTAGCCACCAAACTCTGGAAAGCTAAGAATTTCTTGATCTATAACCAAACTCCCAAACGCTCAGAACTTCCACTTTTCAAAGGAAACATATTACAAATAGAAAACTCCTTCGAAAAGTGAATTGTAGTCCACTCTTTAGGTTCTCTCCTTTCCCTGCCCCCAAGAAAGGAAAGTTGTTTATCTGTGCCCTCTGCCTTTTCTCTCCCTGCCCCCCCTTCCCCATGCAGACTAACAGGCTCTTGTTCTGATATAGAATGTTCTGTAATTATTTGTTCTCTGAAGATTAGGATAATAAAACATTTCAGCCACCCTCTTTTGGGTTCCCACTTTGCCCCAGTGAATAGAACTATTCCCCACCATCCTCATAGCCAGCAGCCTCAAGTCCCACAATAGCTCTGCCTTGGCACAGGGAGCCAACATTGTTTGCATAGCATACGTTCCTGGACAATTAGAAGATCTAGTTTAACCTTCAGAGCATCTCCATCAGTTTGTGGGTGTTTGTTCCGGGCAGAGGAGGAGAGATAGTGACTTTTGTGGTCCACACATGATGCCACCCACACACAAGTCCAAATCTTTATAGTCTAGAGATGAGCTGAAAATTGTGTTGCTAAAGTTCACATGTAAAATCAAACTTTTTAGGTACTTCAGTCTTTCTGTCCAGAAGGAGATAGCATTAATACTTGCTTCTTATAACACTACTCACCCACCTCATTCTCATTAAGTGAAAGCTTTTTTAAAATAGCCCAATTTCATGTGAAATTAATATTCATTAATCAAGATACTATAATAGCACACCTTTCTGAAAATACATTCTGGTTATGATTGATGCCTGATGAGGGAGGCTTTAAAACTCTTATTCCAAAGATGATACAGTCTTGGGCCATCGAACACTCAATAGATTTTTTATGGTTTGGGCGCGGTGGCTCATGCCTGTAATCCCAGCACTTCAGGAGGCTGAGGTGGGCAAATCACTTGAGGTCAGGAGTTCGAGATCAGCCTGGCCAGTATGGTGAAACCCCATCTCCACTAAAAATACAAAAGTTAGCTGGACATGATGGCACACCCCTGTAGTCCCAGCTACTCGGGAGGCTGAGGCAGGACAATCACTTGAACCCGGGAAGCGGAGGTTGCAGTGAGCCAAGACCGTGCCATTGCACTCCAGCCTGGGCAACAGAGTGAGAGTCCATCTCAAAAAAAAAAAAAAAAAAAAAAGATTCCTTATGCTTTGAAAACTGCATGTTAGGAATTATTTGCAGTTTTGTGTGCATAGAAGTTGGATCCCAAAATGACATCAGGAAAGATAGGAGTAACTAAGGTGAAACTCGCCAGTTTTTCTTCGACTTATTTATAGTGAATTATAGCACAGCCCCACCACGAAACACACACACACACACACACACACACGCACACTTTTAAAGTGTATTATTTGCTTTAGAAATGTTTAGCTGCCTTTCACTTTCAAACTGGAATTTAAGCCTTCTACATCATATTACCCCCCTTCTGTTGTCTCTTTTCACCTTTCCTCAGATTCTGAGAGAATAAATATTTTAGAACTTTGGAATCAAAATAAAATGGCAACCTCCTTGAATTACTTACTAATACTCTCTGGGTCTTAAGCATAATTTTTTGCACATAATTTAAAAATCAAAACACCAACTGTTGTATTTAAGCCAAACTCCCTATTTTTAGAACAGTATATTTTAGACGGCAGATTTTATTTTAGACCACAGGGATGGAGAGTAATGAGGGAGGCTCCTGGGCACTTCTCCGTCCCTTGGGGAAGAGCTGGTGTGACCACCTCCCCCGCCCCCATAGCTCCCTCCAAATGCCTTCCTCAGCACAAGCCACTTCCGTGTCTTCATGAATTGGTTGCTGGGAAGAAAGGATGTTGCTTAGTTTAAAATATATATATATATTTGGTAACTTTCCTTTTGATTCTGGTGAATTTAAGTGCTCATTGAGCTAGAGGGGAAAGTGGGGACTTTTTAAAAAATTAAGAATGGAAGAGAAAAGTTTCTTTATTCTTGCAGGAATCAACTTAACTATGCCTTTGTCAGCAGGTAGTTTATTGGAGAGTCAATTAAAAAAGAAGGCTCTGGCCTTTAATTATCCCGGTTGGTATTCAGCTTTAGAAAGTCTGTGGACCTGCTGAGTATGTTAATTTAACAACCCTGTAGTATCTTAACTCGGCCATTTCTCCGCCCAAACCACCTCTCCAAAGAAAAGAATTTAGAGGAGTCAGATGATACAATACACCAAGAGCTTTAGTCCTACATACCTTGTTTCTTAAGACTTTGGACTTTCATTAATATCTTTAGGTAAGTTTGTTTGCTTCTCATATAACTTCAGAGTCATTTATTCATTGGTTCATGTATTCATATTTTCCACAAATGCAGTCAATAAGTATTTATTAAGTACTGACTCTACCAGTTGCAGGGATGTAGACAGAGATGTCCCTGCTTTCAGAAACCTTAGCTTCTAGGGGGATGGAGAAACAAGTAACAAACAAGGAAAACTACATCAGACAATGGTAGGTGCTGCACGTCATTTCCACAAACATCTATTTATGTATTTATTTATTTTTTTTTTAGATTTTTACAGTGACTTGGAAACCACGAATACTTACTAAGTATCTACCTGTTGCCCAGCAAAGGAGATGCCCGTGGAGAGCTCTGTTTGCAAAGGGGCTCTAACCTTCCCTTTCTTACTTGCCCTCAACCCTGTGAAATAAGGGGACAGACACCATTTTCTCCATTTTAGAAGAAATAGAGATGCAAAGAAATAAAGCAGTTTCGTCCAAAGTTCTAAAATTTGTATATGGGAGAACCAGACCCTGTGGGGCTTGGACGCCATTTCTCGGCTCTTTCCTTCCCCATGCCATGCTGCCTGGTCACCGGAGCAGCTTTTCACCTGGGAAGAAGCAGGGCCCAGAAGAGTGAAATGCTGTCTCCAAGTCACATAGGAATTCATGTCAGATCTGAGACTAAAGTCCAGGACTCTTCCAAATGTATTCTTCACATCAGCAATTCAGATGGAAAGCTATCAGGTCCCACAGCAGTGTTTGTGGTGGGCTTACTACATTGGCCACTGTGAGAGTTGATTTATGGCCGGGCGCGGTGGCTCAAGCCTGTAATCCCAGCACTTTGGGAGGCCGAGACGGGCGGATCACGAGGTCAGGAGATCGAGACCATCCTGGCTAACACAGTGAAACCCCGTCTCTACTAAAAAATACAAAAAAAAAAAAAAAAAAAAAAAGAGAGTTGATTTATATAAGTTTTCCATGATGACACATCTATTACCCTGGTTTATTTGTCGTCTGTGTATTAAGTGCCCATGTAAGAGAAAGTTTTACATTTTTATTTATTTCACACACTTAAGTAAATATTTACCATGTGCCAAGCACTGTGCTAAACCCTTTACAAATACTAGTACATTCATTCTTCAATACAATCCAGTAGGATAGGTGCAATTATTATTCGCATCTTACAGATACTGAAAGAGGTACAGAGAAAATAAGCGACTTGCCCTCAGTCATGTAGCAAGTCGGTGGCAGAGCTGGTCAAACCCAGACATTCTGGCTCCAGCCTGTGAACTTAGCCACTACTCTTGGTTGTAGTTTTAAACAGGATCACAGTCTCTCTTAGGCGATATGCTAGGAGGGACAGAAGAATTGGAGGTAGAGATTCAAATGCTGGATCTACCCCTTGCTAAGTGTATAATTTGGTGCAGATGACCAAAGTCCACTATTCCTATCTGTAACATGGGACATGTTACATACTTTGTAGGGTTCTAGTGAGGATGAAATGAGATATTAATAGCATCTGTATGGCCTTTCACAAAAACACCTGAGTCCTCCTAGCTCCTGCCCCATGAGTAGCAGTCACATATGCATGATTCTGGAACCGTGCCTTGTCTCTGTCCATTTCCATAGAGCTGGACTAAGACATGTGGGCCCTCTCTGCAGACTACAAACTGGTGCTCCTTCTTACAAACATTCTTCATATATCTGAAAATCAGTTATTTAAAGAAGTGCCTGAGCACACTGTAGGGCACAGTGGAGAGGAAACACCAGTTGTAGCCTCTGCCTTTCCTTGGACACCTGAGAATTTCATTTCAGGCTCTGGAGTTGCAGACAGCAGTTAGCAGTACAAAATCCCTGATGTTTAACCCAGAACAATCTTGCTTAGAAGGCACCTGGGGGACCAGCATTTAAGAGCAAAAGCTTGGAGTTGTTCTACCTAGGATCACATCCCAGCTCTGTGACTTGCTAGCTGTAGTTTACTTGATTTCTTCATGCCTTTGTTTCTCCATACATAAAGTGGGAATGATAGAAGTACTCCCTCATAGGGTTAGTGTGAAGAGTAAATGAGGTAATTCTTGTGTAGCACCAGTGCCTGGTACATAGGAAGCATCCAGTAAATACTGTTAAGTTTATTGTTCGTACTGTCATCATCACTCAAGCAATGCCTTTTGAGGATTCTCTTCCCCACGCACACACACAAAAACTCACTCAAAGGAACACACCCAAGTGGCTTAATATGTTATTTCTACTAACCATTTTCAGTACTTCACTGACAAAATAAATGCCATTTTCTCTATTGTGATATATTTCCAGAAAATTGTTTAACATGCAACTAACGTTCTCAATCTCTTAAAGACCAATATCCTTGTAAAAAGCTGGATGACTGGTCTTCCTCATAACTTACCTCCTGCTTATAAACACAAAGAATTCAGTTTATTGATGAATAGAAATATAGAAGTGTCTTAAGCATTACAGCAGCCTAAATTAATTGCTCTTTGAGTTTCTGAAGTTTTAAAAATATATGCCATAAATAGGGCTTTTTCAGGGGAGGTAGGGGGCAGTCAGGAAGCAAATTCAAATGGAGGCAGGTGTGAGTGAACCTAAACTGACTTACTTCCCTGGGTCTTGCAAAATCCCTGTATGCAAAGGCATTCTGGCCTGTCACGGTCTTTATCTAATCTAGGCTTTTCTGAGTTTCACTCTGTACTTCTGTTGAATTTGGCTGCGTTAGCAGCAAATAAAAATTCTCTGTCAGTTGCTGTGTGGAGACATTTATGCCATGAGGTTAGATGCAGTTTTTATTGTTAACAAAAATGTATTGCATTTTGTTATATTTGTTGTTTTTATGTTATTTTGCCCACCCAGCTGACAGTAGCATGAAGAACCTTGCTTCTGCTTCAGGTACTAGCTTCAGTGCATACTAAATCTTGACGCTGAGATTTCCAGATTCAAATTCCTAAAACAATAGATAGCATTTCATTCTCACCCAGCTTCCCCTACTCCTACTCTCCAGATCCCGGAAGATGGCTTCATGGTAACACTCTAGGAATGTTTTCTTAGTCAACCCAGTGTAACTGAATTTTTTACTAAGCAGTCAAAAAGAAACCTTTATTCTTCCTGATTAGTAAGTAGATAGCTTGTATCTTTACTCTTCTAGTAAGGTAGTGTATTCTAAACACCAGTATTTTGCATGCCACCATCAGAGTATTTATCAGACCTGCATACCATCTAGTATCAGATGTTTAGTGTTTTTCTTTAAATCCATTTTAAATCAACTCACTTTTTAACTTATCCTTGTCTCAAACAGTATCATCCATAAAACCACTAGTTTGATGTGTAATTATCTTTTTCAAATCTTTATCTTTTTATCACGTTTAAAATAAACATGAGCTATTTCTATTAAAATAAGTGTATGTCCATATACCACCAGAAATCATTATTATATGTTTCCAAGAATGGAAAATTGTGTTCTTTGATGTAGAAAGTAATCAAATGGTATAATTTGCCAGTGATCTTCCACTGAAATTTAGTGACTTTATTTATAATAAAAATATTTATTTCTCTTTTTTAGATAGCTTATATCACTTTATACACATCTTTGCTACTTTTCTTCAACTTCTTTGGACTCCACCTATCCTTTCAGGCCCCCAAATTTATTCCTCTTTTGAGATAATAATCGTGCTTATCTCATAGAGTAGTTTTGAGAATGAACGCTCTGAGCACAGTGCCTGCCACAGAGTTAGAGCTATAAGCTTCTCTTTGGTCTGTGTGGGAGTTTTCTTCCCAGCTGAATTACCAAATCCTTGGGGCCACAGAATTTCTGAATTCTTTGTGCGTGTAGAGTGTAGTAGCTTGCCTCTAGAAAATGCCAACATATAGTTATTAAATTATTGAAGATTAGATTGTTTTAGAGTAGGTCAGGGGAAATAAACAGAACTTGAGTCATGAGAATAAAACATTTCTTGATATTAATTGATTAATGCACATTGTGGTAGATGAGTCTTTTTATGAATGTTGTGAGCATTTACTTAGGTCACTTCTAAAAGGGTGTTAGAGAATCTGCCGGTTCACCCTAATTGATGCCCCCTCTAAGTAGAAAAGCAGAACTAAAATTCAGTCTCAACACTTTAAAGGTTTTGATTCCTAAACTTGATGTTGGTCCCACTGCCTGCTTGAAACATTGGAACAACTTTCCAAAAGATGACTTACCCCACGGTCACAGCCTCAGCCACCTGTGGGCCCAGGCAAGTATAGCAATGCAGCGGGTGAGTCCAGGCCGTATCCAAGAACATCTGCTACTCAGCTCCAACCGAGCAGCCACGTGGGAATGTGCTTTATGTAAAGAAGCCAGAAATCTGGATTTTTATGTGAAAACTCCCAATTTCTGAATGTTAGCTCCATTAAAAAATATAATAATTCTCTGTAGGCCAAATAAAACAGTCCGCAAGCCAAATTTAGCCCTCCAAATGCCAATTTGGGACTTTTGACTTAGACTTTACTTCCTTGATCCAATTCTAGAGCTTTGTCAAGTTATACAGTATTTTTAAATAATTTATTCTAGTATCAAACAACTAGTTTGTTATAGACTCAAAGATGGTGGAATCAAAGACCTTTGATGATCAGTTTCTGTTTGGGGTGATCCCAGCCCCACCCCCCCCAGAATCTGAGAATGAGCTGTTAACCCTAAACATAGCCATCAGTCCTTCCCCTGTTGGCAAACAGAGGAAACAGATGCCAGGCAGTTAACAGCACTGGTAACTTGTGAGGGACTTTGGATAGAATATGGTGAACTTTCTTCCAGGGTCAGTGCATTTTTGTAGCACAAGGAGGAACAGCTTGGAGGAATTAAGTCCATGTAGTCTGCACGTGTCAGTGACCTTACACAAGAAGGCGATGGCCATGAAGTCCAGGTGTGCAGTCAGAATGGCCGGGAACTCTGACTTGTTTATTTTTCCCAAAGGCCAGAGAAGCTTTAAAAAGCAAACAAAACCTTAAGTTGTAAAAAATGGTTTTCAGTTCTTGGCACTAATCTTTAACTTAAGAAGCATTTCTCTGTTGGCGTTTCCCCAGTCTGTATTTTATAAAAATGAACTGAGCTTCAAATTAGATAACAAGCTATCTGTTAATGCTTTATATATACACTGAAATGGAAACAAATGGGAAGAATAATTTTGGGGAATGGTTTTATTCTTTAGTTTGGGGTTTTTTTTAAGAACTAGTGGATAAAAATATAAAATATGGATGAATCCTTGTTCATTCATATTCATGGTTGTTACAACAAAAATACCATAAATTGGATGGCTTATAAACAACATTTATTTCTCACAGTTTTGGAGCAGTGGAGGTCCAAGATTGGCTCCAGGAGATTCGGTGTCTGGCGAGGTCCTGCCTCCTCATACATGGTGCCTTCTCGCTGTGTACCCACATGGTGGGAATGGCCAATTAGCTCCCTTGAGCCTGCTTTATAAGGGCATTAATCTCACTCATGGAGGCTTCACCCTCATGATCTAATCACCACCTCCTAATACCATCACCATGGGGATTAGGATTTCAGCATATGAATTTTGGGGAGACACAAACATATAAACCGTAGCAGTTATATATGTGGTAAATTTTAGAATGAAGCATGATCTTTTCTTACTCCAGATCAGGGGTTGGCAAACTTGTTCTGTAAAGGGCGAAATAGTAAATATTTTAGGCTTTGTGGGCTATGCAGTCGTTATCACAACTACTTAACTCTGCTACTGCAGGGCAAAAGCAGCCATGGGTAATACATAAACAAGTGAGCATGCCTGTGTTCTCATACAACTTTATTTACAAAAATCATCAGCTGACTGGGTTTGGCCCACTGGCTGTAATTTACAGACCCCTGCCCCAGATCAGCAAGAAAGAAATATAGGAGACTGGTTCTATTTTTAATTGTTTTAATTGTTCAAACAACAGTGGTAAGAGTATTCATAGTCCTGTATAGCAAATTAATTCATTTTTTTATGTTCTGCTCATTCTTTATGCATTTTATATATAATCTAATATACTCTCTGAGTAGCACGGGTAAAACTATATATTTTTTACTTAATGTAACATCCTGAACATATTTTATATAGCAATACAATCTTGAAAAATCATGCCTTCAGTGGTACATTTATCCAGCTGGCATGCCATAATTTATCCATGCCTGTGTTTTGTGAATTTTTATTCTTCATTTTTAATTTTTCAGTAAATAATACTGTAGTGAATATCTCTACACATACTTTGGGTTATTTCCTTAGGATGAATTCCCTGTGTTCAGATTATGGGGTCAAAAAATATGAACATTTTTATGCTTTTGGAAAAGGATTGAAAAGCAGCTTTAAAACAGAGTGTAACTGCTTTTCGGCCCATTGTGGAGTTCCAGTTTCACAATGGCTTTCCTGGCTGCGTTACGTTTAAATTAAGCAGCTCATTTGGTCTTCAACTATCTGAACTTACTATGTCTGGTTTATGCCCAGCTCTGATTTGCTCTGGTTTGTAGGAGTGAGAACATAACTTTTCCCTCAACCCTGAAGTTCATCTGTCAGATATTTTGAGTATTCATGAGTACATTTCTAGCTTACAAGTACACCACTTTGACACAGGCTTTTCCTCTGAAGATGTAGCTCATGAACACCACTTTCAAAAACCTATCCCTGATCCCAGGACAAGATAAAGCCCCTATTCTATGATTTTCCAATATAGCAATCCCAATACTTCTCATCAGTTGTGTGATGTCAGCCTGCCCTCTGTCTTCTGTGTCTATATGGGGCCTACCACATAGTAGGCATTCAGTAAACTTACGTTGAGTGAAGATCATACTGGTCATTGTGATCAACTGTGTCATTGTGATCAACTGTCTGCAGATATCACCTTGAGGGAGAGGATTTCAGAACAGGAAGAGTCTTTTGGGCCTGAGCATTTGGGTGAATGGTATTACCATTTCAGAGATGGCGAATGCCACAGAAAGAAGGATTTTGACAGGCATACAGGGTGGAATCCAGAGATTTCTATGTATTAAGTGTGTTGTTGCTGGGGTTTTTTTGTTTTTGTTTGTTTTAATTGACGGAGTCTCGCTCTGTTGCCCAGCCTGGAGTGCAATAGTGCAATCTTGGCGCACCACAACCTCCGCCTCCCAGGTTCAAATGATTCTCCTGCCTCAGCCTCCCAAGTAGCTGGGACTACAGACACCTGCCACCATGCCCAGCTAATTTTTGTATTTTTAGTCAAGATGGGGTTTTACCATATTGGCTAGGTTGGTCTCGAACGCCTGACCTCAGGTGATCCACCCACCTTGGCCTCCCAAAGTGCTGGAATTACAGGCATGAGCCACCACGCCTGGTCCCATTTCTATTGTTTTAAAAGCCAAGGTCTTGCTGTGTTGCCCAGAATGGAGTTCAGTAATACAATCATAGCTTACTATAACCTTGAACTCTTAGGCTCAAGCAATCCTCATGCCCCAGCTTCAGGAGTAACTGAGACCATAGGTATATGCCACCATGCCCAGCTAACCTTTTAAATATTTGTAGTGACAGGTTCTGTGTATGTTGCCCGAGCATGTCTCAAACTCCTGGTCTCAAGTGATCCTCCCACCTCCCAGAGTGCCAGGATTATGGGTGTGAGCTACAAAGTTTACACGTGTAAACTTTGAGATACATTTTAGATATCCAAGTGGAATGTTGAGCAGTCAGGTAGAAATTAGAGACTGGAGCTCCACGGGGAGGTTGAGGCTGGAGATAAAGAGGGGAGGGCTCAGGATCATTGTTAAAGAGTTGATATAGACCAAAGCTCAGTGAGGACAGTGATTGAGTCTATTCACCTCTGTAAACCTAGCACAAGATTTCAGTTATGTATGTCTAATGAATAAATTAATCTGTGGCTGTTGTTGCACAGTGATTGTGATTTAGCACAAAACAAAATCACTAACTGAAAATTTGCTTTATTGTTCAAAACAAAACAATGGAAATCTGGTATGTAGTTTCTTAGAAATAATTTGCTTATAGGGCCGGGCACAGTGGTGCACACCTGTAATCCCAGCACTTTGGGAGGCTGAGGTGGGCAGATCACCTGAACCCAGGAGTTCAACACCAGCCTGGGCAACATGATGAAACCCCATATCTACCAAAAAACAAACAAACAAAAAAATAGCCTGACATGGTGGCACACACGTGTCCCAGCTACCCAGGAGGCTGAGGTGGGAGGATCATCTGAGCCTGGGAGGTTGAGGCTGAAGTGAGACATGATCCTGCCACTGAACTCCAGCCTGGGTGACAGAAAAAAAAAAAGAAAAAAGAAAGCTTTTATAATAAAGCGTGACACTGAAAAGAATCTTAGAGGCCATTTAATGCAAAGGTTCAAAGTGTACAGGCAAAGAATGGTAAGGGGAGTGGACAGTTTATTGCAAAGGGTGAGCCGTTGTTTACAGGGGCCACATATTGACAATAAACTGAGTAACAATGTCTTAAACGTAATGGCACCACTCTCGTTAAAGTATATGAAGATGTTGTTGCAATTAATAAAGAGAACATTTTTGTTAATTTCTTGTTATTATGTATTTTCATAACCATTAGCCTCCAAAAACACAGCTGTCTTTGGAGCAGGGAAAAGCTACTGCTTATACATTAAAAAAAAAAAAAAAGTCTTCATATTGAAAAGAGGAGGAAACACTGACCTAATCCAAGCTCTTTGTTTTACTGATGCAGAAAGGGAAAGGGAAGGGGATTGAGTGACTTGCATGAATTACACAGTTAACCAACTAACACCTGAACCTAGATAGACCCTCGATTTCTTGACTCTGGGCCCAGATTCTTCTTACCATCCATGTGACTGTTTATCTTTCAGAACCAACTTTCTTCAGGCCAATAAATGAGGTATTGCTTTAGAACAGAAATAATTTACATTTGGCTATGGAATTATATTAGTGATTTATTTTGATAATGATTTAATATGAGAATTAAACTTGCTTTAGCTAGTTTCAAAATCCATTTACGATCCCCTAAGCACAGGCCATTTGGCAATACAAAAGACTAAGTAGCCCGAGAAGGGTTGATGAAAGTATGATTTTTAATTTGCAGTAGATAATTTACCCAATGAGTACTGCTTATATAGAAAATTAAGACGGTTTTAGTTGCAAACATCATTTTAAGGAAGCTTAGCAGCCTATGTGGAATTTCAGGAGTGGACACCTCTGAATATCCACAATTCTTGGTTTAAATTCAGGCTCCACAACTTTAGTACCTACATGATGTTGGCCACACTCACTCACTCCTCCAACCCTCAGTTTACACATCTGCAAAATGAGATACTCCCTTTCCAGTGTCGCTGTGGACATTAGCAAGCACACACATTTGGTGTTTGCACAAATGAGGTCCTAAGAGGTGGGTTCCTCTCATCTTACATGAGGAAACTGAGGCAGATTAGAAATGACCCAAGGAAACCACTCCGAGTTCAGTCTGGAGCCCACTCCCCTAGGTTATAATCATCCTCCAACTCAGTCCCTATCTGCTGAGGTTCCTGAATCCAGATGGTGCTTTCTAAGGAATTGTCTGTCCCCACCACATGGATGGTTTTCCAGGCAGAGGTGGTGCCCTGTGAGGGGGTCACTGCTCCTGGGGCTGGCATCATGAGGCTGAGCCTGCAGGCTACACAAGTATATTTCACTGAGAGGCTGCCCTGGTGGCTCCATTGCTCACTCATCCCTGCCACAGAGTGCAGCTGGGCGCTGGCCCCAGCACAGGGTTCATTTACATAGCTGCACAACAGGAAGCAGCCTAGTGTTTAGAGCCGCTCTGGCCCACTGAGAGCAAATTGTTTCAGGTGCTGTGGGTTCTGGAACTGTGGGCTGTGCCTGTGGCGTCCACGTTTGCATCAGGAAGCAGTAGCCCTCTACTGCAACATTCTCCCTGCCTGCTGCTTGGTTCAAGGGTTGGGATTTTTGTTTTGCTTTGGTTTTTGTACACTCTCACGCTTGGCAGGCACAACCGGAAGAAGAGGTGGGCGTTGTGTCAGGCTGGGAGGGAGTGCCTTTGTGGAGCCAGGATTCCTAATGAACAGACTCCTAGTTCTTCTCCCACAGTGACTGCAAGTGAAATGGCAGATGTATGAGTCACTTCATAAGATGGGAACAGGAAGACATCCTGTTGATGCCAAGCCGTTTTCAGTTCAGGGATGAGAATCTACCCCCCGCAAGAAAGTGTGTGTGTATCTTCCTTCTTTCCCTAGTGCAGAGGGGGGTCAGCACCTCGCTCTTTCCCTTGTGAGAACTCCTCCACTTGGTTTAGCGCCCAGGAAATCAGCCCTTGTCTTTCATTTGTATCTATTATGTTATCCGAAGATCCTCTTTGCCAAAGATACTTTCTGTCTGAACAATTTTTTTAAAAATATTTTCCCTTGTTTTTTCTTTCTTTAGAATAATATTGTACTGTGTGATGGTTTAGGATTTTCTTTCATGGAAGAATTTTTTATGTTTTTCTCACAGGAGCTTCACTGTTGTTAGTGAAGATCACTCAGAAATTATAGTATTTACAGTGATTCTCTGCCCCTTTTAATTGAATTCTCATAATTTCTTTCTTCAATTATTTGGTAGTCTTTATCATCATTATAAGAGGTCCCATTTATTGAATATTTGGAGGCAGGCACAATTTTAAGCACTTTGCGTATGCATTTCATCCTCGGATAGTTCCATGAGATGTAGAGACTGTTGTTATTCCCATTTTTGCAGATGAGCACACAGGCTCCAATTAAGCAACTTTGAAAGTCACTCAGTTAAATGGCAAGAACCAGAACTTAAGCTCTGTTCCTAACAAGTCCATTTGCCAGCATTCACTCCAAGTGTGATCAGCAGAACACTGATCTCATGAGATGTTCCTCAGAAAATATTTTTATGTGCAAATAGTTTGGGGAAATGCTGCAAGCCACAAGCCTCTTGCCAGATCATAAATGTATCTTAGTGAAGGAAAGACCCTGAGAAGCCTTGCATGAAAGAAGCCTGCTTATCATTGAGTGAATTAGGGCTTTCCAAAATATATGGCATGGAACCCAGTATATACCTATTAAATTATAATACATTTGAGGCCAGGCGAGGTGGCTCACGCCTGTAATCCCAACATTTTGGAAGGCCGAGGAGGGTGGATCAGCTGAGGTCAGGAGTTCGAGACCATCGTGACTAACAAGATGGAACCCCGTCTCTACTAAAAAAAAATACAAAATTAGCCAGGCATGGTGGTGCATGCCTATAATCCCAGCTACTTAGGAGGCTGAGGCAGGAGAACTGCTTGAAGCCAGGAGGCGGAGGTTACAGTGAGCCGAGATTGCGCCATTGCACTACAGCCTGAGTGACAGCGTGCGACGCTATCTCAGAAATAAATAAATAAATATTAAATAAAAATAGGAATACGTTTTGAGAAACACCACCCTAGTCTAAAAAAGCAACTAGAGCCAGACCCTGTAGTGTGCCTGTAGTCCTAGCTACTTAGGAGGCTGAAACTGGAGGATTGCTTGAGCTCAGGAGTTCAAGGCTGCAGTAAGCTACGATCCTGCAACTGTACTCCAGCCTGAGTGACAGAGCAAGGCCCCATCTCTAAAAATCATAAAGAAGGCGACATAATGTTATGGTTAGGTACAAGGACTTTGGAGCCAGAGTTCATGGGTTCAAGTCCAATATCTGCTACACCCTAGGTAAATTATTTAACTTCTTGTGCTTCACTTCCCCCATCTGTGTAGTGGGAAAAATATAGCACTCTTGCATAGGGTGACTGTAAGGGGTAAATTAGTCAGTGCATCTAAAGGACCTGGAACACCGTTGTGCACATAGAGAAGTAGTCAGTGTTCTAAATGTAGCAGAAGGAATCAAAACATTTACCACCATGAGGTCTGATCACAGCCAAAATGCTGTTTGCCCAGTCTTCAGAAAACCTATCAAAGAAGAAGCATGCCCTCACGCTCCTTTCCTCTGGTACTCTAGCTGCCCTGTGCTCACTCTGCCTCTCACCATCTGCTTGTTCCAGATAGCAGCACAGACCTGGGCTCAGGTCTAGGCAGTAGGTCTCTGACCTGCCCTTGAGTCAGGAATAACACACACTCCCGCTGGGACACAGGACAGCTATCAGGTTTAGCCACACGCTGTGGGTGGCCCCAGCAGAATCTGCAAAAAGAACATTCTGGTGAGAAAGGAACTCAAGTTTCCTGCATTTGAGCAAGGCAGCTGCGTTTGCAAACCATTGGCCCTGGATTTCCAGAAGGAGAAACTATCTTCAAGCATTGCACACTCACTGAAATTGCCACTGCCCCATTTCACCTGAGACTGTCCTCCAAGGAGAATGGGTGCTGTATGAGGGGCCTTACAGTTCTGCAGGCTCAGCTTCTGGGCTGATCTCTCAGTACACAGCCTGCCTGGGCTATTTGTTGGGAAGTCCTGCAACAGGCAGATAACATTTGGTTGGGTTTTTCTCTTTCCCCTCCCCTGTGTGTTCTGAAGTTGGTCCTGCAATGACTCCCAGGAAGATTTGGGGGAAGTCCATGGGGGAGAAGGAAAGAAATTGCAGAAATTTACAGATTTTCAAAATTCACTTTAGGTATTGTTTCATGTTGCCCTTGGGGTTTTTTTTTTTTTTTCCTATAAATTTTAAGTATTTCAAAACAAAAAATTAAAATTAGAAAAATACACTAACACTCTGTATGGGCAAGGATGGTTACATGTGATGTGTTTATTATTGAGTGAAAAATGCAATTGCAGAACCATGTGCAAATATGATTCCATTTGTTTAAAAGACCATGCATGTGTATATGATTGTATGTTTGCGAAGACCAGAAGAGGGTATGGAAGGAAAGAAAAAGACTGTATTGACAGTAGTTACCCCTTTAGAGTGAAATTCAAAGAAAAGAGTTTTAACTTTGTGTTCTATAGACATGCATATAGTTTGAATTTTCAACACTTTTTTATTTAAAAAAAGAAGAAAAGGCAAACACACTAAGCCAGCTCCAAAAATAGGGCTAAATACTGGTGGCTTGTGATAGGTGTTGCTGCCTAACTGACTGGAGGGCTTTGCAGTAAGGGAAGGAAACTCAGATCAGAAAATGGGCTGATTGCAGTCACAGTCAGCTCTGCACCATGCACACTAAACTGGGCTGTGCAGTGTGTGGCTTGGGAGCCTGTGCACTTGCAAGTGGTGCTAAGTTTTGCTTTTCCTTTCCCACGCCCTCCCTCGGGTAAGCCACACCAGCTGCTCAGATCCTCCAAGGTTCAACTTCCCGTGTATTGCCCTTGGCCATGATAAAGCGCTTAATCACCCGGGCCTGGACCAAATGGAGGGGCCCACCCCAAGCACAACTGCCAGGAGGGCCGTAGCTATCACTGGTCACCCCTGCGGAAACTTGCTGCCCCTACAAAGGCCTTGAGATGAGTGGAGAGAGTCTCATCTGAGGGTCAGGAACCCAGCTCCCTTCCCTAGTCCCGGGGGACCTTGGGCAAGTCGTTAAGTCTCCGTTTGCCTCAGTTTCCTCTTATGCTAGCCAGACAAAGTGATGAGGTGTGATAATAAACATGAAAGAGCTTCAAAAGCAAAAGGCAATGTTATACAAAGAAAACAAGCACCATGAATATTATTAGCTGTAGTGAGCTATGGGACCTGCCACTCAGTTCCTGAGCTGACTTCTCTCCCAATGGAGTGTTTTGTTCTTTCTTGATTGGAGGCAGAGCCCCTTTCTTTGCAGTATGTAAAGTACTTGATCCCCTCTTTTAAAATAAGAAACCCAAGGGCCTGAAAGGTTGAACGGTCTCTTTTCCCCACCTTCCAGATCCCACGGAAAGTCAGAGAACAAGGCCAAGGGTTAGGCTGGACTTTCTGATTTCATGTTCTAGGTGCTAAGCATTGAATAGGCCTCTCTTGATAATAACAGTCGCTTTAGTCTGGGGGGTCCCCTGATAGTCAGTTTACTTGAGAACGTAGGATGTGGGACAGTATTCCTCACGTACACCTCATATAGCATCTTAAGTAACTTTAAACATTCTCCTTTGTGACTGCAGTTTTTTCCTCTAGATGTCAGTCATTCAGAATAGTGAACACTTAGGCATAGACGCGGAATCTAAAGACTGAGCGGAATACCTGAATTCATCCAGCTTTTTTGTATTAGTCCTGTGTGTTTTTTCTTTTGCACCTTCCCACCTTCTTTCCTCATTCATTCATAAATGGTTTTAAGTGGACATTGCACATTCATTAAGTAAATATCTGTTGAGTGCCACCACATGTAAGACAGCATGCTAGCACTGAAACCATTTTTGTCTTCCATTAGACCAAGTCAAGTTGGGGTGGAGAATATAAAAAAAATAAGCGTACAAAATAACCATATTATGAAGGAAAAGGCAGTGAAGTACCACAGAGGCAGAACAATGCATTTTAGACCCTCGAAGGAGGAAGAGATCATCTTAATCCCTCTGAGATACTAAGGCACATATCTGATCATATCATGCCCTGTTTATACTTTTTCAGTGGCTTTCAGTTGCCTCCAGCATAAAATTCAAAATCCAGAGCCTGAAAGCTAACCTTCTGCTTCCAGCCCACACCCTTCCAGATCTTCATGGTGCCTCTGCACTGGGTGAACCAAACTGCCTGCCCTTTCCTGCCCAGGCTCATGGGTTTCACCACACTTACCTTCGTCCCTCACTTAGAATGCACTTTCCTTCTAGCTCCAAATCCTGCAGGGCAGTTCCGCCTCCTTCATGAAGCCTGCTCGAGTTTCCCCCAGCCAAAAGCAATCACTCTTCTCTGAACTCCCCTTGGCCTTCTCTCTTGGCCTTCTCTCTGTCTCTCTCTGTTCTTTCTGCTTAAAGTTACATGTGGATTTTACGTGTGCTTAAAGTTACACCTGTTTTCCTTCTACTGGATAGAAAGCTCCTTGAGAACAGGGATTAGTATTTGTACATCCTCAGGGCCTTCCAGAGCATCGTAGCAGTCCACTTATAAATAGCTGTGACAGGAAGCGAAGGGGTAATTTTTGGTTTGGGAATCCAGAGACTTGGTGGTAGAGGTGACCTGACAGGCCCTAGAAGCACAGGTAGAATCTCAAGAGGAGGAAGTCAGAGAGGGGAGGGCTTTCTAGGGGGAAAAACTAAAAACAAAATAGGAATAATCACAGAGTTAAATTCTAATGACCATTTGAGGAGCAACAAGGAGAGTGATTGCTCTTTACTTTTTTGGTTTGCGGGACCCCTTTGAAAAGCTGACAGATGCTCTGGATGAATGCTATGGAATGCCATGAATGCCTCTCCCCAGAAAATGTATATTCCCACAACATTTCGTAGGAATATCTGAACCCCTTAGGGGTAAAGAATCACCACAGTAGGACGGGCGTGGTGGCTCACGCCTGTAACCCCAGCACTTTGGGAGGCCGAGGAGGGCAGATCACGAGGTCAGGAGATCGAGACCATCCTGGCTAATGTGATGAAACCCCTTCTGTACAAAAAAAAAAAAAAAAGCAAAAAAAATAGCCAGGTGTGGTTGCGGGCGCCTGTAGTCCCAGCTACTCGGGAGGCTGAGGCGGGAGACTGGTTTGAACGCAGGAGGCAGAGCTTGCAGTGAGCTGAGATTGCACCACTGCACTCCAGCCTGGGCAACAGAACGAGACTCCATCTCAATTAAAAAAAAAATTAAAAAAAAAAAAAAGAATCATGACAGTAAAATGAAAAAGTACTCTGAAACAGTAGATTACAGCCATATTGAAAAGGGTTTCTGGGCCCCAGTGAAAGTTGCATTTAATGCAACAGTTAATTGGGAATATTTGATGATTTGTTTGTTTTAAGCTTTTTATTGAAGTAAAATATTATACAGAAAAGTACCCAAATCATATTGATTTAACCTTAAGTGAAACACACAGCCAGCACTTGGAAGCTGCCTTGTATTTCCTTTCCCACCTTTCCCTTCAAAGGAAACCAATATCCCAACTTCTAACAGCATAGATCAGTTTCACCTGTTTTTAGTACCTAATGTAAATAGAATTATATGGTATGTACTCCTCTTTTTTTTTTTTTTTTTTTTTTTCCCTTGTGGTGTCTTGCTCTGTTGACCAGGCTAGAGTGCAGTGGCATGATCTCAGCCCACTGCAACCTCCTCTTCCTCCTGGGCTCAAGCGATTCTCATGCCTCAGCCTCCCAAGTAGCTGGGACTACAGATGTGCACCACCGTGCCCAGCTAATTTTTTGTATCTTTAGTAGAGACGGAGTTTTGCCATGTTGGCCAGGCTGGTCTCAAACTCCTGGCTTCATGTGATCCACCCACCTTGACCTCCCAAAGTGCTGGGATTACAGGCATGAACCACCACACTCAGCCTCCTTTTTCACTCTTTTATGTTTGGCTTCTTTCACTCAATTTTATGTTTGTGAGACTCATCCATATTGTGTGTTTTTAAAAGTTGTTCATTGCCATTTGCTGTATAATATTCTATTGAGTGACTCATTGTGTTCTTATTTTAGTCATTTGGGCAGTTTCCATTTGGGGTGTGTTTTGAATAGTGCTGCTGTGAGCATTCTAATACCTGTCTTTTGGTGAAAATAGGTACACATTCACTGTTGGGAATATACCTAGGACTAGAATGGCAACACCTAAGTCAGTACTGCCATAATTTACATTCCCACCGACCAGTTGGTGATTTTTGAGGAGGATGATATCATTAGAGCTGAATTTTGGGAAGATTCATCTGGCTGTGGTATCTATGGTGGCTTGCAGCAGCGATTTCAAATTGTCTTGGGTAGCCCTGAAGATCTGCAGAGTCCCCTTGGAGGCTGCCACTGGGGAGGGAGAATGGAAAGCCAGTTAGTAGTAGTGCTCTGAGCCACCCCTTTCCCACACAACCTCCAACAGAGCAGGCTGGCTCATACCTGTTTACTTTGCTTTTGCCAACCGTCTGACGGATTAAAAGCCTTAGAGTAGAGCACAAGGGAAACCAAGAAGACCAAGGCCATTGCCATCATCTCCCAACACATATCAAGGGAGGGCCTGAGCGAAAGGTTGATGTAGGGGACTAGGAAGGGAGGTGCTGAGTAGAAAATAGAACCAGTAGGTCTAGTCAGCTCTCGTTGCGAGCAGGCGAAGATGGAGGTCTCAGAAACAAAACTAAAGTTTTGAGTCTAGGTAACTGTAATAAAAGCTATTTTATTAGCAGAAAGAGAGAAGCTGAGTCCAAAGAACTGGCCTCCTGTGTAGAGGAAAGGCACTTCGACTTTTTCAGTTCCAGGACCTGGCAGGCTGTCTGGATGAAAGCGTGGGGTCTCACAGACAGGTCCCCAGGACCATAGACAGATAGATCTAAGAGTCCTCTGCAAGCCCTTGGAGGTGGATTACAGGAGAGATGACAAAGTGAGGAAAAAACATGCACTTGGGCAAAATCTTCAAGGACAACTGAATTTAGAGCACTCAGAGCAGGAAAGATGTCAGCCCGGGACATGGGGCAGTGTCTGTCAGAAATGTAAAGATGTGCCCAAGGGAGGGCCAGGATCTGAAATGAGAGCAGGCCAGGGTAGCAGTATCAGTGCCAAAAAATGGACTTGTTCAAAGAGTTCTTCAGCATTATCTAGAATCATGAAATTTCACAGAAGTGCCTCTTAACTGTCACTTATGTTCCAGGTTTTCTGTGTATTGTGCTGTTTCTCTTTGAATTAGCTACAGTAGTGCCCTTGCACATGGTAACTCAACCAGAAATTTCAACTTGCTGTCATACCCTTCCCCAGACCATTCTGGCTAAAGGAGAGCTTTCTGTGTGTGGGGGCATGTTTTCTTGAAACATCCATTATCACTGTTTTCTCTCCCGAATGCTTGCCTGCTTTAGAGCCCCCTTGGTAAAGAAAGCTGCCCTGCCCTGACTCTCTCCCATAAGCTGGTCCCCAATTGTGAAGTGTCCTGGGGCTTCAGAAGCTGTCAAGTGCTGACCCGTCTCCCCTCCCCATGTGCATATTTCTGTCAGGCACTAGATGCAGCTGTTTGTATCACCTCTAAGGTTCACCCTAGTGACATTTACGGTCCCCGTGTTGATCATTATGATAACATATAAGTATCAAAAGCTTAAATTGGTGGCTTGAGTAGTTCTGAAGAGCAAGGGAGGGCTGTTCAGAGAGAAGCAAAGAAGGGGTGCAAAGCATCTCTATTCTTCTTTGTTGGGGACAAGGAAGCTGAGGCCCAGAAAAAGAAGTGACTTGACCAAGGCACCAGAGAGAGCAATCAGGGAGACACCATGCCTTGTGACTGACAATTCTGCTGTGTTCTAGTCCCGTGGCTCTTAACTAGGAGTGCAGGTCACACTCATCCAGAACTTTTCCTGAGTGCACTTTTGCCAAGTCCTACCCCAATATTCTGACTCTGGAGGTATGGGGTGAGGCTTGCACCTGGATGCATGAAAAGAACTAGCTGCCCAGGTGATTCTGAAAGGCAGCCCTGTTAGGAATCCACTTCTGGTGGCTTTGTTTGTGATTTCCGTCTTTCATTTTGCCCTACCTCTTAAGTACAGGCATAATCTGCTTCTAAGAAAATATCATTAAATAGGTTCTGTTTAAAGGGGAAAAAACAATATTTTCCTCTATTTAAGGTCCAGGAAATTATTAGAAGTGAAAATACACTAAAAAGAGGAGAAGCAACTGATAGGGCACTAAGAAACAGGATTCTTAATGAGGCAAAAGGTTCTGGGTTTTTTCCAATCAACTGCCAAAAAATCTTATTAATCACATAAATTTGCATGCTAAATTCAACAGGTTCAGGCAAGACCATAAGTAGAAATGAAAATAAAATTAAGCAATTAATTAGCCCTATCTAATATAGATGGTATGAGAAAGCACCTTGTAAATTGTTATCTTTTAATGGCATTATAGCAGGCTTACCACATTAGAAATACAATACCAGATTTCTACATTGGGTAAAGGCGGAAGGGACATACAAAGATGTGGCAGCATCTACATGGGACACATAGGTATGTTTTCCCAGAATTCGGCTGGGATTGGTTTTCAGTTATAAAGCCCTCCAGCCCATGAAGGCACATGCATCCAGAGATCATGCGAATGCCACATCTGTTGATTTGTAAATGGTGACACTGACAGGTAATGGTTGTTTATAAGAATTATATGCATGTATTTATTCAATCTACTAAAATCAATCTTATAGTTTCTACATGTAATATAAACACATGTCATTTATTTTGACTTACATTGTGCATAAAAGTGTTTCAACGAATCTCACACACTTGTGAAAACATTCCAAGAACAGACTTTGTATAGAATTTACTTCAACTTTCTGAAACTCTTACTTCGTCACAGACAACTAAATACTGGTGTCCTGTGATCTCTCCCAGGAGTTTAATCCCTGGACCCATTGAGTACTAGAAAAGTTTAATTGACTTTGCAATTAAGTACATAAATAAAAGGCATAATATTGTTGTATTACCTATTAGAATTGCCCAGTGCCACTCATAAGATGAATTACCCTTGGACACAGCCCTGTTTCCCTCCACTTTAATTGACCTGCACAGGCAGATTTAAGCAGTGGAGGCACTTGGCACACTTCTCTCTTTCCAGAGCTTGGAGGGTCACATGTATACTTTCCAGTATTTGTCTTTAATACACCAAGAACAGAGATCAGAAGAGGAGCGGCTTTTGAAACCAAAAGTAGCAGGTAGCCTAAAACCAAAGTCTGTGTCACCCTCCCTTTCACAAGTACAAGAATGATGAGAACACATGCACTAGTAATGTACTTTGGAAACTTAAGTAGAATTATACTCAGAACATGCAAGATGTTGTGCAAAAATGTTATATTTTGATTTAGAGATGTGTATTACAGTTCCTAATTGATATTTAACTAGAAAAAAGCTAAACAATTCGTTTCTTTGACTTAACCTTTTCATTCAATAGATAATACATTTGGGAAAGTCTTCTCTGGAGGAATCTTTTTGTAATGTGACATCATATCATTTGTTTCATAAATTCTGGTTTTCACGCATTGGGTTCAAGCCCTTATCATCACTCAACTAAAGCACTGCCACAGATTTCTGTGTCATCGTTTCACTGGATGAAGTGTTTATTGAGTTCTAACTCTGTGCCCAACCCAAGGCATGTGTTGTTCCTGTGTTTCCTGAATTATGAAGAAGAATGACAAAGCTGTCATTTCTGCCAAGACCATCCATGTGACTCATGATAAATCAGCACATATTTATTCTTTGTCTATTGCATATGGAAGATATAAAGCACTATATAATGTGAGGTGCCCACCATCAGATAGAGGATTCGACTTAAAGACTCTCATGAGTGAAGTAGATGTCAATATTTGTGAAAAGTCTGCTGACTATAGTTTTAAAAAGTCAATGCTTGGGACCCATGGTCTGGTCAGTTACTGATACATCAAAAGAAGCAGAATATTTCAAATAGGTCTGGCCCAAGAAACCTGGGGCTGAAAATAGCCATGAAAGTTCTTTTGGGGGGATTACAGACAGGAATCCTCCCACTCCATTCCACTTCATGCTCTTGTTTTGTGATATTCTTAAATTTGAGTGAACAAAACTTAACAAGCAAGTTGTTTATAGTAACATAAGTATTTAAATTGGTGTCATCTTTTCATTTGTTGTAAGTGATGCTCTGTCATGTTTTGTTTGACTCAACCACAAGTTCTGTACCTATGTAAAGAAAAATTTTAACTCGAATTAATATTTCTGAGAAATTTTATGTCACTCCTTAAGATGAACTAGAGACATTCTGAAATACAAAACTCAGTGAACTAAAGTATAAGCATACCGTATGAGTGCCATGTTATTTAAATTGTATTGCTGTTGCTGATTGGGTTTGGACTTTAAATGGCTTGCTTTGATTTCTGGCACATGTTTTCCCTCAAGTAACATTTTTAAAAAGAATCTGTTAATCAAGTTTGCTTTTAGAGACAGAGAATTCTAATCAATTTAGGGAATGAGTTAGAACTGTCAGAAGTTGACTTGGGAACATCTTGTATCATCAGTCCTTTCCCCTTTGAAAATATATAAACATTTAGATACTGTGAGTCTCAAAACAAGTACTTTAACCATGAGAGTCAACACAAAATGTTCACCTTGTTGGTCACCCCAGAAATTCCACAGACTTTGACCTTTTTCAAAGTACAGACGTGTTTGATAGACATGTTTCCTCAAGTCCAGACATGTTTAAAAGGTGGTGAGGGCATGTTTCCTTGCTATCGTTTTATGGGAGAAGGTGAAATGAGGGAAGAAAGAAAAATTAAGTATCCTATTTTGCATTTTTTGGCATGTCAAGGTTATGAGTATCTGCACCACAGTGTTGGGCCTTTCCTTTTTCATGGGTACCTCCAAGGAATGATGCTTCCTGGCAGGTAAAAATTGGGTGTCTGTGACCCAGAGCCTGAGCATTGTGTGCAATGGGCAAAGGGCCCAGATTGTGGCTTTTTTAATCCTGTCCATGCTCCCTCAAAAGGCAACTGCTTCCTTTGTGCTGTGGACATTGGACATACTTGTTACATCATGATCTAAAGAAGGAAATTGTGGATAATAATTAACATGTCTTCCATTCTTTCATGACAAATCTCAACTGATAATGTTAATTATCGTATAATATGTTATGATATGTTTAGAACTATAGACTTTTAATTTTTTTTAATTTTCAAACATATATAAAAGTCAAATGAACCTCATGCAGTTTAATTGTTGAAGTGACCCGGCTGCAGCAGTTAACTAACTCATAGCCAGTCTTTCTTCATCCATATCCCCACCCACTCTGTACTCTTATAATGTCTATCACTGTAGATGAGTTTTGCCCGTTCCCGAACTTTATATAAATGGAATTGGGCCGGGCACGGTGGCTGACACCTGTAATCCCAGCACTTTGGGGGGCCAAGGTGGGTGGATCACTTGAGGTCAAGGGTTCGAGACCAGCCTGGTAAACATGGTGAAACCCCATCTCTACTAAAAATACAAAAATTAGCCGGGCTTGGTAGCACATGCCCGTAGTCCCAGCTACTCAAGAGGCTGAGGCAGGAGAATCACTTGAACCTGGGAGGCGGAGGTTGCAGTGAGCCAAGATCATGCCACTGCACTCCAGCCTGGCGACAGAGTGAGACTTCGTCTTGAATGAATGAAATTGACAGTGCATGCTCTTCTGTAACTGCCTTTTTGTTCAATATAATATCTGAGAGATTTCACCTGTGTTGTATCAGCAGTTCACTCCTTCCTGCTTTTCTACCACTGTATCCACTATAACCAGTTCTGGTTTATCAGCTCCTCTTTTGACCAATTTCTGAATGCAGTCCCGAGCTCATCCCCTTCTGCCCTCTCAGTTACCCTCTTTGCGCATCTTCACTCTCCCTAGTTTCTCAACACTCCTCCTCTGTTTCTGGAAATGCTCCAGTGCCAACCATCTCTAAAACAACCCTCCTGCCCCTAAAAGTGTCTATACAATTCCTTGTCTTGACTACACTGCCAAATTTTTCTAAATATTCCTCTATAGTCACTGCCTGGTCCCTGAATTAATAGTTCTGTGTTCAACCCCTTATCATTTGAACTCCATTCCCTTCAAGCTGTGGAAACTACTCAGCAGTCCCCAGTAACTCCCAGTCATCTGTGAGCTGTTCTTGCCCTCTACTTCCTCTTACCCCGTAAAGTGACTAATAACTCCTCCCCCTGGTTTTGTGAATAACAATTACTAGGTGCTTTTTTTTTTTTTTCCTTAATCATAAAAGTATCACATGTGGTTAAAGAGCATAGAATCAGGAGCCGGGCTGCCGGGATTAGAGTGCTGACTCCTCCATTAACCTTCTTTCTGACCTTGGCTGTGTTCTAAGTGGCTGCCTCCCTCAGTTCCCTTAATTCTAAACTAGGAAGAACAATAGGAATAACCTCATAGCATGTTTTGAAAATTAATATCTGTAAAGCCCTTAGAACAATGCTTGGCAAGGGTGAGTGCTATATAAGTTATTAACTATTAATTCCAAAAAATGAAAAACTCACAACTACCAGAGTACATAGAAAACAACACTAAAAATCCCCTGAAATTCATACAACCTGGCAATAGCTACATCTTGGAGTACATTCTTCTAATATGTTTTCTGGGTATAATATGTTTTTAACTAAACATATTTATACAGCATTAACTTGTGCTTCCTCCCTAACACTCCCTCTCTTTCCCTTTTTGTGAGGATGTGGCCCTGTCCAGATGGCCTCCCCCAGCCCGTCTCTATTCCTTTGAATCTGCCCCACTATCCCTATCCAAGTGAGAAAGGCTCAAAGCCATCCTCTGCACTTTTCTTCATGCACCCCTCGGAAATCAACAGCCATTTCTGGGCTTTCACTCCCGTTCAGCCCCAAGAATGGAGTCTTATTCATTCTTACATTTTCACAGCTCTCACATCCAGCTGTTAAAATTTTTTTTGCATTGTAATTGCTTCCATCTGTTTGAAATCTCATGCATTAACTCCTAATAATAATGATGTTTGATTGATAGATGAACAGTGGATGGTTTCTATGTGCTGGCTCTTTTCTATATTATTTTCTATATTATTTAATCATTACAGTCCTGTTTTACAGATAGAGAATCTGAGGGTTCAGGGAGAGTGATTTGTTCAATGTTATACAACATTAAGTGGCAGAATCCGGATTGAACCCAGTTCCATCTGACCCCAAGCCCTGACTATGTTGCCTGCTCCTGAACCTTGTGTGGAAATAGTCTACTTTATCTTTCACTGTCTCCCATTTCTGTTCCACCCTGCATAGGAGGTTGCTCAATCATTTTCCCCAGTGTTCCCTTATGCCTGCTTTTTCTGCTCAGAAACCTTTGGTGGCTCCCATTCCACATGAGAAAGTCAACTTTAATCTGCTCTCTACCGCTTCCCTCAGTAACGATTTTGAAATTCTCCCTGCCCCCACCTGTCAAGTTCCTACCCTTCAAGGATTTAAGACCTCTCTCCTCCATCTGTCTTCTGGCTGCTCAAGTTCTCACTGACCATCCTTTCTCTAAGCACCTACTGCTTGCCTTTGGTATGTTTTACTGACCCACTTACATTCCTTATTTATGTGCAGGACTCAGTCCATCATGCTGGAGTCGTAAGCCCTTTAACCACCAGGCCAGTCGCCCACATTCATTGTTTGTTGGTGAAGCCCAGCCCCAGCTGGCGACTGCAAATGTCAGCGAACTGCACACACTCTTCTCTGTCCTTTCTCAGCCTTTTTGTCTCCTGAATCCATTTCTCCTGCCCCTTCAAGAAGCTGACACAACTCAGCACAGAGGAGTGGCTCCCTAGGAATTTAATTTCTCTTCTCCTAAAATGGATGCAGCAGCATGTGCCTGTTGCCTCATTTTCAACCCTCCCATAAGGTGTTTGGGTTTTTCGGTTTCTTTTTTTAAAATACATTCTAAGGAAGTGGGTGAGCTCCTATTTGCTTAGCAATATTAGAAAGCATGCCCTCCTCTTATTGTGGGTCAGATGCTAGGGCTTTAAGCCTAGAATCATAAATATCTCTGTTCTTCTTCTTTCTCTGTTCTTCTGCTTTGTCAGCCCACCAAGAACTGGGGTAGATTAGCTACATGGTGGGCAATATCCAGGGTAAAGGGTTCCATTTCAGACAACCTCCAGCCCTGCTCAGCCAGGGGAGCAGGGAGCAGGAATACTGATGGGAAGGATTCCCAGTTGGTCATATAGGGAGTTACAAGTTGTCTGGATTTAGGTATCAAAAGGGCCACAGACCACTTCATGGCAGATAAGAGGTGGAGCCCTCAACCAGGGAATTTGGAATATTTTGCCTCCTTCCTTAGGCAGATTGATATTATGCCCCTTGCCAGGAATAACCTCCTTAAGATGTAGGGTCTGTCTGTGTATCCCCCATTCTCAGCTTAGTCCTAGGATAATGCTAAGAATATGGATCAATCTTGGCTTAAATAGACTGATGCTAATTTACTTCATAGCTGGATCGTCCTTCTGTTGAAAAGCTCTAATCTAGAAATTACCTCTTCTAGTGGGGTGGTTCTTAAGCTTTAGGGAGCATCAAAATCACTCATAAGGATTGTTAAAACAGACTGCCAGGCCCACTCCCAGAGGTTCTGATTCAGTAGATCTGGGATGAGGTTTGTGGATTTGCATTTCTAAAGGGCTCCCAGGCGATGCTTATGCTGCTGGCTGGTGTCACCACGTGTTTAGAACCACAGCTGTAGCGGACTTCTTGCTGGAGTTACTCCAATCTAGGTCTCCTTCCTTCACACATGCTTAGCACCTTGGAGTACTGTGAACCTGTGGCCTGGATGTGTTCTTAAGTTGTTTGGAAATATTCTCTCACTTCATATAGTATTGTTTGCCCCTAAAAGCAATGAGTTCTTTTAGGGCAGGCATTTTTTTCTTCTGCTTCCCTGATCATTCCCACTTCCTCTCTGTAGGCTCAGAAGCGTTCTGAAGGTTGCAGGAGGCCTGCAGTGTGGAGTGATGGCTAGGAGCACCAGGCTTCATGTCAGCCCTGGAGCTTATTAACTAGGTGTCCCTGAGCGCTTCACTTGGAAAACGGGTTAATAATACTAATTTTACCATGGTCTCAAGAATATATTATTAATCAAAATAAAGACAAGGCTCAGAGCAATGTGTATAATATGCTCCCATTTCTATTTTTAAAGACAGATATAAGCATAATCATGTCTATATATGCATGGGATGTCAGGAAGAAACATGAAAAGCTGGTAACAGTTGTTGCCTGGGAAAGCCAGGAGTACCAGGAGACCTAGTTTTTGTCGTATAACCTTTTAGACTGTTTAAATTATTTGCTCATGTGTATATTCTTTTAAAATTTGAAAACTAGTTAATGAATAATAGTAATGCCTTTATCAGGGATGTTTTGAAGAGTAAATAAAATAACTTTACCTAAAGCCCTTAACGCAGTGCCTGGCACAGAAAAAGTACTCTAAATGTTAGCTTTTATTTTCAATATTAAATAATTGCTGAATTTGTCCATTCGTTTATTCATTTATGGAGAAGCACATGAGATATCTGGCTCTCCTAAGCCAGCCATGCAGATATCAGCAAATCTTTTGTCAGCCCGTCTTGCTATACTAGGTAGAGAGTAAAACTTGTTTGTAAACATCGTTCTTAGTGTTGACTGTAAACACACGTCTGTGTGTTACTGGATTCTGGTCCAGCAGAGCACAGAAGGGGCCAAGTTCCACTCCTCTATGGGTCTGCATCTGAGAGCTACTCCCCACGGGCCCGCCTTCACCAGCTGAAAACTTATTTGGGGCACAGGATTAGGGTGCATGGTCCCTTGGAATCTTGGTGCCACTCAAGTGGCTGTCTCATGCTGGAGGTGAAAGTTCAGAGCACCAGCAACTGGCCCTAATCAAGTGCATGGAAACGTCAGAAGCTCCACCCAGGCTTCTCAGAGTTGTGTAGGCCACCAAACAAGTGAGCATCTGTGGGCTCAGAACAGTCAGTATTTCGCGGGATACTTGTAGGAAGGAACAGCATGGTGTATCCTGTTGCTAAGAAAACAAACACTGGGCACGCAAACACCCAGGGTGCAAGACTCAGGCTGGCTGATATGTTGGTTGCTACATTGCATGTCTTAATCTAATCCAGTTTTAATTGAGGCCTCATTCTCCACATTAGTCAATATGAGAGAGAAGATGGCATGGGATAACTCAGGTGCCTGATTAGGGCGTGGCTTTAAAGTCAGATATCTGGGTTGAAGTCCTCTTTCTGCCATGTAATAGCTGGATGATCTTGGACAAATTATGTAACTGTCCTGAGCTTTTGGTCTCAATAGGTGTGATAAACCCCAACCTCCTATAGTTGCAGAAAATATCAAATGAACTAATATCTGCATAGAGTACTTGACACAGTAGCTGGCACATAGTAATGAATAAGTGTAGTTGCTCTATTATTACCGAGCCAACAGTAGAAAGACAATATTGATACACAGTAGGCACTAAATAACATACAATTAACCATTGAAATAAATGGTGTTATAGACCTTTTTGAAAGCTTGACGGTAGCTATAAATCTTATCCTCCAGAAAACAAAAAACAAAAAGCAAAACATAAGCACACACAACAAATTTTGCATACAGTTCTAGGGCATTAGTGCACAACTCCCCCTGCCTACCTTTTGCATTCATGACCCACCCTCAGGAGTCCTTGAACCCATAAGATGTAAGCATGTAGCAGGAATTCCTGAAGGGAATTAATTACTATAAACAAAAGCAAAAAGGGAGACAGACCTTCCTTGGAAGAGGTGATGTGAACTAGGGCCTACAAAAGGAGAATTTAAATAGGTCAAGAGAAGAAGACAGAGGATTTGAATGGAGGCTCACAAGTGAGACTTTAAACACAGCCCACGAAGCCAGGAAATGGGGTGACACTCCCCTGACACTATGACAGTATAGCAATAGAGGTTCTGCGCCGGGCCTTTGGAATCAGCCTGCCTGGTCTCAAATCCCAACCAAGCAGCTTGCTAGCTGTTTGACACAAGACACATATTTAACCTCACTGTGCCTCAGTTTCTTCATTTGTAAAATGGGCATGAAACTAGAGCCTACCTCATAGGGCCATTTGAGGATTCAATAGGGTAATGTATTGACATTGATGGGCATATAGTAAGCTCTGTGTAGAAATTAGCTGCTTTATGATTAGGATTTTTATTATGGTGGCAAACACATTAGAGAGGATCTTGAGTATGAAACCAAGCCCTTTGGACTTTTCCTGGGGGTCCTGGGAAAGCCAGAGAGGACCAAGCTGAAGGGGTACTATATCTGAGCATAGTGGTCAGGGTGGATCAGATTGAAGAAGGATTAGGGGCAAGAGTGCTGGTACAAGGCTCAGGCAGTAGCCCTGATGTGAGCTGCAGGGAGCCAAGACTCAGGTAAAATAGAAGACAGGAGAATGGGGAAAGTTAAAATGGGTGGGGGAGTTGTCAAAGTGGAGAATTCAAGATTTTCAGAGTCCAGAGTTTCAGGTCACACTGTCTAATAAGGCAGCCACTATCATGTCCAAATTGAGATGTGCTGCAAGTATAGAATATTAGGTCTCACAGGCATAGTACAAAAAAAATTTCAATAATATTTACAATGATTACATGTCAGTTATTTTCATATTGGGCTAAATATATTAAAATTAATTTCACTTTTTTTTTTAATGTGGCTGCTAAAGAATTTTAAATCACATAGGTGGCTCACATTTTTATAGGACAAAGATGGTCTGAGGAGTTAGAAGGAGGGCAGAAGCAAAAGGAGGCCTCTGTGACCAGGACAGTGGTGGTCAGGTTGGGGGTAGACAGTGGTGTTTCATCGGGTTTTACCTGTGTTGTGTTTGAAGCAACTGTGGACCATTCAAGCATAAAATCAAACAGGCTGTATTTACCCACTGGAATTCAGGTGAAGGATCGGGGCTGTATGTGAAGTGGGTTGGTCATAGCTGAAGTCATAGGGTGGAGAGAGCATCATCTGCCTTTCCTGAGGACCAGTGCGTGTCAGGCACGTGCTGAGTAACTCATATGTGCTCTCTCAGTTCATCTGGTAACAACTCTTTGAGGTAAGTACTATTGTTATTCCTTCCCATTTTACAAATGAGCGAATGAGGCCCAGAGAAGTAAAACAACTTGGCGTAGGAAGTGATGAGCCGGGATTTGAATTTGTCTGGCTCTGAAAGCCCATGATCACTCTGCTAGAATTCCAGCCCCTGAGAATACCTACTCAGGAGAAGGAGCGAGAGCTGTACCAAAGGAATATCCCTGGACAGGGCAGGAACAGGAGAGTCTAGCATCACTGATGCCAGGGAGGAGATGCTTTTCAGAAAGCAATGGCTGTTACAGATTCAGGCTTTTGTAACAAAGAAGTATGTTAAATGGTAAGAAAAATTTCAATCTGAAGAACACTTAATCCTGTAGGTTAAGGTAATTAAAAGAAGTTATAATTTTTACTTATTCAGAGCTTTGAAAAGTTAAGCATAGAAAAAAAGTAGTGTCTTTTTTTTTGGAGACGGAGTCTCACTCTGTCGCCCAGGCCAGAGTGCAGTGTTGCAATCTTGGGTCACTGCAACCTCCGCCTCTCAGGTTCAAGGGATTCTCCTGCCTTGGCCTCCCAAGTAGCTGGGACTACAGGCGTGCGCCACCATGCCTGGCTGATTTTTCTATTTTTAGTAGAGACAGGGTTTGGCCATGTTGGGCAGGCATGTCTCAACTCCTGACCGCAAGTGATCTGCCTGCCTCGGCCTCCCAAAGTGCTGAGACTGCAGGCATGAGCCACCGTGCCCGGCAGAGTAGTGTCCTTTTAAATTGACATTTTTTAATCCCCAGGAAGAAATAAACATGGGGGGGAGGATCAAGAGACGGAGACTCTGATCATACTAGAAGCCATTTCTTCAGAGGACCTATATCAGAATCATCTAGGAGGCCTTTGAATATGGATCTGTGGGCCCTTTCCCAGCCCTACTGAATCAGATTTTCTTAAACAAGTGCCCCAGGTGTTCTAGACACACAGTGAAGTGAGGAACTCGCTGCCCAGGCTCTGCAGCTCACTCTCTGGATTTATTGCCGAGAATTGACTCATTCTCATGGATCCTTGCCAACTTCTCTCGGGCACGGGAGAATCATCTTGTGTCTTTAGCAACAGCCCTATGTAGAATCTGGGGCAGTCGTTCTTATAAATAAGAACAATTGATTCTCCTTCGCTTAGGTCTTCTGGCAAAGCCACTTAGCTTCACGCTTCTTACTGACATTGCTACCGGGACAACCTGTCTGAGTGAACAGCAACCCCTGAATGGAGGCCATGTCTTCTTTATTCAGTGCTTCTGGCTGATACTTGCCTCCTTTCTCCCAACCCCTTCCTTGTATTCTTGCTGTTCAGAGGCAGGCAGCAAAGGGTCGTAAGTAAGACCATGATCTTGAGAGCCAGGTAGCCCTGAGTCCCAGCTCTGCCATGTAAATCTGTGTGATCTTGGGCAAGAATTTTTTAACCTCTCTGCTTCATCTGTCAAACAGAAATGATAGAAGGATTCATCTCTTAGAGTTGTTGACAGACTTAAATGCAATGCTGCTTGGAATTTACTTAGCTGGCACAGACTCAGCACTCAGTAAATGGTGGTAATTGTCAGAATTAATCATTATAACTTATTATCTTTATTGTTATTATTTAGGGGCATGTACCCTGGATGGCAGATAAAATCAACTAATGAAAGGCACCAGATAGGGACCTCAAAAGGATTTCCAAATCTGAAAGTCTGCTGCTTTTACAGAATGAGCTCTGTTGAAGTTTTCAGAGAGAGGTGTTCTCATTCTTTCTCATTCTGCAGATTCTGAACCTATATAAACTTCTCTTTGTAAAGCTCTAGACATTCTGTCTTCCCCACCCCAAACCACATTTCCCACCTCCCTGTGCAGCCCCTCCTCATCTCTCCCTCTCATTTGCCTCGCCTGTAAGCCAGCAACATGTTCTCTTTTGCTCTTTGCTCTCATAACTATACCAGACCAGGGCAGCACTTGCCGCTGACCACAGGTTCAAGCACCCTGGCCTCATAACCTGCAACTTTGATTGGGGAGAAAGAGAAAGAATTTTATGTCTTAACTCCTTCCTCCCTTCAAGTTTTAGAGTTTGGGATGTCCAGCAATGATGGCGTGGTAATAATCCAAATAATAGCTGATATTTATAAGTTATTTGCAGTTTACAAAGCAACAGATTAACAATTGTGAATCAGCCAAGGTTCAGTTACAGCAAACAGAAGGTGCCCTTGGCAGAGTTAGCAGAATGAGCTTCAATACAGAGAATTAGGTGTTTGCGTAATCATTGGAAGGGCTGGAGGAGCAGGCCCGTGATACTGTCCCCAGGAGCAACTCCCAGACACCACTGCAGAACTGGCCACAGGTGCCCAGTGGGGAGTAGAGACTCAAGAGGCTGCTGCAGCCATGCAGCTTCTCAGTCCTGTGTTGCTAGTGACTGGACACTATGATGCCTCCACTTCCCCTAAGCAGCTTGCCCACCACCCTGCTTGTCAGCAGAAATAACCCAAGCATCAAGAAACTGGCCTCCTCACTTCTACCTGCCAGATCTCTCCTAAATGCATTGAATTGGCAGAGACTGTCATCTGGAGCCCTAACATCAAGATAACCTGGGTGTGATAGTGTGCTAGGAATGCCATAACAAACTGCCACAGACCAGGGGCTTAAACAACAGAAATGAATTTTCTCACATTTCTGGAAGCTAGAAGTCTGAGATCAAGACATTGGCAGGGTTGGCCTCTTCCAAGGCCTCACTCTTGGCTTTTATTAATAGATGGTCAAGGCCAGGCGTGGTGGCTCATGCCTGTATTCCCAACACTTTGAGAGGCTGAAGCAGGTGGATCATGAGGTCAGGAGTTCAAGACCAACCTGGCCAACATGGTGAAACCCCGTCTCTACTAAAAATACAAAAATGAGCTGGGCCTGGTAGCAGGCACCTGTAATCCCAGCTACTCAGGAGGCTAAGGCAGGAGAATCGCTTGAAACCAGAAGGCAGAGGTTGCTGTGAGCTGAGATTGCGCCACTGCACTCCAGCCTGGGCGACAAGAACGAAACTCCGTCTCAACCAAAAAAAAAAAAAAAAAGTCGTTCTCTCCCTCTGCGTTCACATGGCCTTCTCTCTGTCCCCATCTATGTCCAAATTTCTCCTTCTCACAAGGATGCAAATCATTTTAGATTAAGGTTCACTTATGACCTCATTTTTTTTATTATTAGAGTTTATGTTCTAGGGTACATGTGCACAACGTGCAAGTTTGTTACATATGTATACATGTGCCATGTTGGTGTGCTGCACCCATTAACTCGTCATTTACATTAGGTATATCTCCTAATGCTATCTCTCCCCCCTCCCCCCACCCCACAACAGGCCCTGGTATGTGATGTTCCCCTTCTTGTGTCCAAGTGTTCTCATTGTTCAGTTCCCACCTATGAGTGAGAACATGTGGTGTTTGGTTTTCTGTTCTTGCCATAGTTTGCTGAGAATGATGGTTTCCAGCTGCATCCCTGTCCCTACAAAGGACACGAACTAATCCTTTTTTATGGCTGCATGGTATTCCATGGTGTATATGTGCCACATTTTCTTAATCCAGTCTGTCATTGATGGACATTTGGGTTGGTTTCAAGTCTTTGCTATTGTGAATAGTGCTGCAATAAACATACATGTGCATGTGTCTTTATAGCAGCATGATTTTTAATCCTTTGGTTATATACCCAGTAATGGGATGGCTGGGTCAAATGGTATTTCTAGTTCTAGGTCCTGGAGGAATCGCCACACTATTTTCCACAATGGTTGAACTAGTTTACAGTCCCACCACCAGTGTAAAAGTGTTCCTATTTCTCTGCATCCTCTCCAGCATCTGTTGTTTCCTGACTTTTTAATGATGGCCATTCTAACTGGTGTGAGATGGTATCTCATTGTGGTTTTGATTCGCATTTCTCTGATGGCTAGTGATGATGAGCATTTTTTCATGTGTCTGTGACCTCATTTTAAATTGATTACCTCCTTAAAGACCCTGTCTCCGAGTACAGTCACGTTCTGAATTACTGGGGGTTAGGATTTCAACATATAACTTTTGGGGGACACAATTTGGCCCATCACACTGGAAGTTGTAGTTTTCCACTTTCCAGCCCCGCAGTCCAGTGAGGCATGCTAGGAGGAGGGTAGAACTGCTGCCTGGCTGCAGTCCACTGAGGAATGCAAAGTGCTGGGTGTACTTCACACAGTGTATAAGAGGATGCAGGTACTAAACACTCAGAAACCAAGTATCCTTTGTATTTATTACACTCACATACTTATTTTATCTGATGCTCTTTAACAGTTCTTTGAGATAGAAAAGTATTGTTACCCCATTTTTCCAATGAGAAAGCTGAGGCTTAAATAGGTTATCAGTCCTCTCCCAAGGCCTTAGATCTGGGAAGTGGCAGGACAGGAGTGAGCCCAGATGCCCCCAGCAAATCCCTGAATGTGTCCCTGGAACTAAAATATCCAAGGCATAGTGTAAAGGCAGTGCCACAGTTCAAATAGAGGGCCTGGCAGGTGCACCAGCAAGTGCTTGAAGGGGCAGCTGCTGCTCAGATCCAGCCCAGTTTTATAGGATTTTCTGATTTTTCCAGAACTCTTCCTTTTAAAGTGAAATCTCTCCATTTTTCAAATGTTGACATTCAATTTAAAGTTAAAACACACACACACACAAAATTGAGTTAACACTGTGTGGGGCCCAACCAAACACATCTGCAGCCTGGATTTAGCCTGCAGGCTTTGATATAAATAAGAAGTGCTCATGAAAATAGAGGAACTATTCTTAAGAGCCTAACTCGGCCTTCTCACTAAGGCCACATTAGAAAGTTGGTCACATTACCTTGAAATTCTTCTGTTGCTTCCTGAATCTTTCTCATTTCCCACCAAGCACATGTTTTTCATCTTGTTAGCGAGCCTAGGGGCCGGCATTTAGTAAACATTTGTATGTGCAAGGGAAGGTGCTTCTGTTTCTTCCCTGACAACGCTATGAGGTCTGCATTGTAGTCCCTCTTTTATAGAAGAAGAGGCAAATGAAGAACTGGAGAAAGACATTGAAAGTTGAAGGCAAGACCAGAGAGTAAGTGAAAGCCAGTGACTTTTTTCTTTTTTTCTTTTCTTTTAGCCTGCTCTTTTATTACAGCCACAGGGGTGTGTTTGCTCATGAAAGTTGGCTTCACTCCAGTGATTCAATTACTGGCCAGGCCATAATGACTTGTGATTCAGACCCTGGGGCTTCCTGGTGCCTTCCTCCCAGAGTGTGCTCTGTGACACTCTTTCCATCCCCACCCTGCTCTCCCTGCTTCAGGCCCCTCTTGACGAAGATGAAAATACCCATATTTCCCTAATGGACCATCATGTTCCTAGGAATTTCTAGGAACCTGAGAATTCAGATGAACCACAGCAATAAAACCAATGCGAAGTATTTGAATAGCTAGATACTACATGTGTTTATTCAAATCTGTTATCCATATGCAAAAATTAAAGCAAGGCTGCAGAAGCGATAGCCAGTGTGTGACCAGACTGACAGTCTGCACAGGCATGCACAGGCCTTTGCCCTTCTGGGTAGGATAGACTACTTGGTGGCTCAGGATCTGCAGATGCTAACTAACTTCAGTCCTTGTCTAGGAGCGAGAATGTTCTTGTTTAGCTTGCATACATGAGAAGGGAGGTGTTACACAAACATAAGGCAATCAGCAAGCCCCCTACTTTAGGTCACCACGTGTCAGTCACCCCTGATTAAGAACCACATGGTGGGCCGGGCGTGGTGATTCATGCCTGTAATCCCAGCACTTTGGGAGGCCAAGGCGGGCAGATCACCAGAGGTCAGGAGTTCAAAACCAGCCTGGTCAACATGGTAAAACCCCATCTCTACTAAAAATACAAAAATTAGCCGGTGTGGTGGCAGGTGCCTGACTCATCTCAAAAAAAAGAGGAAAAAAAAAAAACCACATGGTGGAGCATTCAGTGATGCCCTGAGTGTGTATGAATCAAACTAATTGGAATTAATCCTTTCCTTGGTGCAGTGGGAAGGGTGGCTTCTGGAGTGAAAAGGCTTACCAACTAGGTTCACTTTTTTTTTTTAATGAGGGTCTCACTCTGTTGCCCAGGCTGGGGTGCAATGGTATGATCACAGCCCACTGCAGCCTCAACCTCCTGGGCTCAAGAGATTCTCCCACTTCTGCCTCCTGAGTAGCTGGGACTACAGATATGTGCCACTACTCCTGGCAAATATTTGTGTTATTATTTGTAGAGACAAGTTTTTACTATGTTGCCCAGGCTCGTCTCAAACTCCTGGACTCAAGCATTCTCCCACCTCAGCCTCCCAACGTGCTGGGATTACAGGTGTCAGCCATCACACCCAGCCTGGGTTAACTTTTGAAGCAAGATTTTCTAACTTTGATTGCCTCATCTAATAAGATACCTTTCAGGATTATAGTGAGGCTTCATGGAATAATGCATATGCAAGCAATGTGTGTGCTCATAGGTTCCATACAAATATCAGGTATTGTTTGCCTTGGAAGCTATTCTCGGTGTAAGAATAAAGCAACCTTTTTATCTACTTAGTAGAACAAACAAACAGCCAGACATCCTCACCATTGAGGGAAGACCAAAGAAAACCCTCCAAAGGCACAGAGATATTTGGAGATATTTGTTTCCCCAGCCTTTCTGTCTTGTTCTGCACAACCCAACTGTTGAGGAGCTGCAGAGCAGCTGCAAGTCAGAAGGAAGTCCTTAGCTAGACCTCCAGCTCCTGTAAACACCTCTGCCTCTCAGGGGTCACACAGTGGCCCTCTTTGTGCAGCCATGTGGCAACTCAGCGAACCAGAGGCTCCTTAACTTGAAACGGTCTAATTTTGATCTGCTTTCTCCATAGGAAGAATGTTATGATCAGAAATTATCTTCCTTTCCACTGGCCCAGTGTACAGCTTTTTCTAAGAATGACCATGAAGGAGTTCAGGAAATGCCACCCAAAATATAACACTTTGGTGTGCTGATTACTTTGAACTGAGGACACTTGGGGAACAGCAGATGTAGGCAGAGGTATTCTCTGAGCTCTCCTTATCAGCCTAAAGACAGATCCTCCAAAAGGAACTCAGTTGTCACGAATCTTCTCCCGGAAATCTTATCAACTGGGAAAGATTAACTCAGATCCCAAGAGGGGAGACTGGAGGTGACACCACACCCAGACAGACTGTCACCTCTTTTTCCGAGGGCTGCTGTGAGACAACTTGTGTTAACTGAGAATTTTTGTGTGCTTGACAAAACCACCTTTATTCGCCATTTATTTCTTCCCCTTACCTCCCGTACTTCATGTCGCCACCACCCCCCCAGAAACCCTGTACCCCCATTCTTTTCTGTATCTCAGGATCCTATGTGAGCTTTCATCATCTGACCACTTTGAGTCTCATATTTGTGGCACTCCCATGTGTACATTCATAATTAAATACAGTTTTCCTCCTGTCAATCTGTTTATATGTCAGGTTAATTTGTAGCCCAGCCATAGAACTGAGAAAGGTGGAGGGAAGTGATTTTTCATTCCCCTACAATCACAGTTACCCCCATTTAATTGACTTCCCAAAACAATTGCTATACAATATTCATAGAAAGTTGTTTGTGTTTAATAAATCTATGAAGGTGTAAAAATTACCTGTCTCCTAAACTTTAATTTGTATTATGGGTGAGGCTATCCATGTTTGTACCAGCAGATGGGAAGGGACTTTCAGCAGAGAAATTGTATTCGAGTTAGGAGCCTGAGAGGGGTAGCAAAGCAGGAGGAGGGGCCACTATGCCTGAAGCAGAAGGAGGTCTCTGATGGCTTGTTTAATGTTGCCTCTGTGAGGGCAGGAGCTCTGTGCGTGTCCTAGCCATTTATTCTCAATATACTGTACCTAGTAGCAGTAGCACTCAATTAGAAATGTGTTGTATGGACTTTGCCTGGGACCAGCAGGAATACCCCATTGGAAGGGAGCAGGGAGCCTCTGAGTGACAAGGTTGGAGAAAGCCCTCTGAAGAAGCAGGTCTGAACACAGATATCAGAATGCAGGAAAGCTGCAAGAAGCCTGAGCTGGCAAGCGTGAATCATGAATTGCTGGCTGTTTTTAATCTTGACTATAATATAGTCAGGAAGTAAGAAAGACCTTCATGTACTAAATGCTGAGTGTCTCGCCAACTTTAGAGGGACCTACTCGAGCATTTTATAAATATTAATAGAGTCTGACTGTGGACTGCTTGCCAATGGCCATGCCGGGTGGGAGCAATTACTGGTCCAGTCCTGATATGTGTGAACTGTTCTGCAGTTACCGGAAAACTTGCTCAGGCCTTGGAAACTTTATGCCCTGGAGATTGGGAAGAAGAGAATGTTTGACCTTATCCTCATGCAAAGGGAACATTTAGAAAGTCCTTAGGGTGCAACATGGAAACCACAGGTCACTGAGAAAGGGTGTCATGTTCGTATTCTGGAGTCTGGGGGCCTCAGAACCAGCGCCAGCTGGAAGGAGAGCCCAGTTTAATTTGCTGCAGGGAACAAAATACGTATATATGTCCAACTTGCTGTGAGTCAGAGCACTGCACACTGTTCAGGGTGAGGTTGCCCACCTCCTCAGTTGCATTTCAGAGGCTCTGTTAGTAAGTGCTGGCCTGGGAGCACAGAAAGGGGTTGGGCCAGGCCACTGGGTGTGAGCAGAATCTAAGAGACCCTAGGCCTCTCTTTTGGGTGGGGCAGGGATAACTGAGGAATCTGAGGAAAAGGTAGCTACTCTGGGAGTGTGTTTAAATGAGCTTGTCCAAGCCTTAACACAAGGCAAGGCCACCCTGCCCTGCCACATGCTTCATCCTCCCAGTTTTCTGTACTGCTAGAGCTTCCTTATTCCTAGGGAAATCCTGTGATGGCTGTCACTAGTCTTTGCATTCGACTCTGACACTAGTGGCGCAAATTGCCCAGGGACTCTAAAAAGGGCTGGTGCCCATAGCCCCACCCAGGCCTGCTCAATCAGAACCCTTGAGGCTCATTGACCAGTTGTTGGGGAAGTGCAGAACAAACAGGTAGACAGGGAATTGCAATTCACTGTGCTGTATATGACCCCCAAGGATAAAAGTACTAGCAGCTGCAGTTGATGGAATGTCTTGGTCCTATGCAGAATACTGATATGCAACGGTAAAGTGAATCCCCCTAAAAATCCTTTGGAATGTGAAGGTTGCTTATTAGGCTGATTCAAAATTCTGCATGCAGTTAAAAGCACAATTTTATTTGTACATTTGACCCAAAAGTTCCTCTGACCACAGAGGCTACAAGCCCTACCCAAGTCCTGGAACTCGGCCTTTGGGAATATTCTAAGTCTGGTAGAACTCAGTGTGGAGCACCATGGTGCCCACATGATGGATGCCCTGGAGTCTGGGTTGCTAGTGTTTTTTTGCAGCTTTGTCTGGTCTTGGCCTTTATGGCAGAATTACATTATTCAGCCGCAGCCTTTCCAAAAGGTTGAGTCAGCCTGAGTTTGCTGCTGGCGCCATGGAGCCCTAAGACTTTGCTGAGCCCTCACATAGCGCCGGGGAGGCACACCTACTGTCCACCTGCTCCCATGAGTCATAAAACTACCACACTGCTGCCAGGCCTGCCAGCCCTGCATTTTCCTCCAGTTGCCACCCTGATGAGAATGAACTTAGCCATATAGGTCAGGGCACCAGGCAGCACTTTTCCCCCAGCCTGCCTTCCTCTTGCAATGTGCTATTGGACAACCAGTTTGTAAAGCAAGAGCCAGGATGTTTCCATTGCTTTATACCAGGTGGCTAAGGAGAGAGGGCAGCAGGGCAGCCTAGAGGCCAACAACCCAGGCTAGAGAGGAGAATCAATCCACGAACATATGATGGAATAACAGGATTAGCAAGTGCCCAGACCATCATGATGAGACCAGGGAGAGGTCAAAGGAGGGAATAATAAAGTTTCATTAATTATTTCAAACTGTAGGCTACTCATGTATCCCATTTGACTTTTATTGTGTATCTATCACAGAGAGTCTCCACTGAAAGGTTTCACTCTTTCATGAATAAAGACTTCCTTATGTGCCTAACACTTTGAAAACGATTCCACATCATGACAGTACCTAAAAATAAGCGCCCTTTTTTCAAAGTTCTCTAGAGGAGCTCTCTTCTCCTTTTCTGTTGCCAGGACTTTGATCAGCCTAATAGTTGGGTGCAAGAGCCCAAAAAAAATGAAATCAAACCTTCTGTGAAAGTTGGTAGCAATAATATTAAACTGATATGTAATGTGCCTCCCATAGCAAATGCTCACTTTTGCCACAGGTGCCCTAACTACTACAAGTGTTTGCGTATTTGTTTCCTCTTAGGAAATCCTAGTAAAGTCTAGCTTTATGTTATATGTTGGGGTGCATCGATTAAACTGCTAGTGCTGGGTTTCTGCAAACTAAAGATTTATGTAGGTGCTCAAATGGATGACAAACTTAGATACCTAGGTCACCGCTCAAATTTCTAAGGGGCATTTTAGTAACTGCCTCCAAGGAGCTGCAATGACTGGGAAAATCCATCTATTTCCCTTGAAGTGGAACATATTATTATGAATGTTTAAATAACTTAAAGATGCCTGTTACTTCAAAAAAAAATTCTCCTCAGATTTCAGGTAAAAACAAAAATTGAAGATGTCCAGCAAAACAGCAAGTACCAACAATATAGCCCAGGCAAGGAGAACTGTGCAACAGTTAAGATTAGAAGCCTCCATTGAAAGAATAAAGGTAAGAAGCCCGGACTGGATAACATGTGCTTTCTACTCAGTTCCCCCTGCTCCTGGGAGGCTGGACCACTTGCCAGAGAAGAGAATACCATTTCATTCGCTTGCTTCCAGGATTTTTCCAGAACAGGCTGAGAGTCTCAAAATTTTAACTTTCATTTTCCTATCTAGCATGAGCCTCACTTCAAAAGTGTCTGCATTAGCCTCTCTGTTTGTAAAACTCGGAGACAGGATTTCCTGAGGACCTGTCTCCCCTGAATGAACATGGTCAAGTCCGTTGATCCCTGTGTTCTAAAGTGGGACAGGGGTTCCAAGTAGACTTCATCAACACCCTAGTCATTCCTCTGGAATTGTAGTGTTCTAGAGTTATCAGTGCAGCTGAGGCAGCTTCGCATAACAAGTCAACAGTCTAGGTTTCCTTTTTAGGGAAATGAAGCTTTTAAATGTGTTTGGCCCTCAGTGACCACTTTCTGTGCCCAGAGTAATAATGCCAGCTTTAGTTGAGATCACATAGAGAAACTGGAATGCGTTTCTTAGATCACCTGACTTCGAAGTCTTTTCCCCTGAATCCCAAGAGAGAACTAGGCAGTGAGTGCCCTGGAATGTTATGACTAGTTCTTCCTTGAAACTGAAGCAGTTGGCCGGGCGCGGTAGCTCATGTCTGTAATGCCAACACTTTGGGAGGCCAAGGTAGGCAGATCACCTGAGGTTGGAAATTCAAGACCAGCCTGACCAACGTGGAGAAACCCCTGTCTCTACTAAAACTACAAAATTAGCCAGGCATGGTGGAGCACGCATGCCTATAATCCCAGCTACTCAGAAGACTGAGGCAGGAGAATTGCTTGCATCTGGGAGGTGGAGGTTGTGGTGAGCCAAGATCGTGCCATTGCACTCCAGCCTGGGCAACAAGAACGAAACTTGGTCTCAAAAAAAAGAAAGAAACTGAAGCAGTCACCTGATCCATTCCTCTGGGCCTGGAGATAGTCACCTGTCTTTCCAGCATGAGGCTATCTGGGCTGTACTAGACAGGGCTCAGCTGCCCCATTGCTCTTTGTGTAGGGCAAAGAGATCCTATTCTGTAGGATACTTCTGAAACAGGGCATGATATTTTCCCTGTTTAATTCATGCCAGAGTAAGGTGCTGCCTCTTCCCATGCTGGTTTAGTCTCTCTTTTTACTTCCGCAAGCCCAGTCTCTAACAGTAAATCTTAAAGCTCCACGACTTGGCTCCAGAGTTTTGGCTCCAAGCCCATCGTTCAGTTCTTAAAGTCTGTTCTGCATTCCAATCTGTTTTTTTTTTTTTTTGCTGGGGGGGAGGTAGAAATTAAGATACAACCTTCCCTTGATTTACATATGCTTTTTCTCACCTGGCCCCTAACTTTTTATTTTGAGACATTTCAAACCTGCAGAAGAGTTGTAACAACAAACATTTATAAACTCTTTACCAGGATTCACCAGTTGTTAACATTTGACCACATGTACTTGCTTGCACTCTCTCTCTCCCTCCATCTGTCTGTACACGCATACACACAAAACATATATAATGTCTTCTTTAAACCCTCGAAAGTTATTTGCAGTTCAGGATTATCTAACAAGAATACCTAACACACAGTCCATTTTTGAAGAATCCAGGCCACTTATTTTGCAGAATCACCCTCACTTTAGGTGTGATCGTTTGCTGACTGGACTCCAGGTAAATGTTGGACAGGAATGCTAGCTCATTAGCTGGTGGTGTGTCCTCAGCACTCTCCTGAAGGGATACATGGTGCCACTTTGTCTGATCGTTGTTAAGTTGCCTGGTTAAGAAAGACCTTACCTGCCAAATTGCACCATTTTAAAGGCACCATTACCTTTTTTTAACCTGACAAGTATCTGAAAGTGATGCTTTGAGACTCTGATGATCTTGTTCAAATCAGTCTTCCATTCAATAGCCTAGCATTCAAATACACTCTGAAAGTCTGCAAGTAAAATATTTTCTTTCTTGTTTGTTTGATTTATTTCCATGCTAGGTTTCGAAGGCATCAGCAGACCTCATGTCCTACTGTGAGGAACATGCCAGGAGTGACCCTTTGCTGATAGGAATACCAACTTCAGAAAACCCTTTCAAGGATAAAAAAACTTGCATCATCTTATAGTGGAATAGAGAAACAGCTCCTCGCCTCTTCTCAACAAAGCAAATTATGAGCAGCTCCTTGAAGAGATTTACCTTCAGCTTATTTGGTAACCACTGCTAATAACTAAAATGTTCTCAACTTGGAATAACGGACTCTGAAGTCTCTATTTTCCAAGTTGTCCTTTCTCTTAAAATACCCTTTACTGATTTAATACAGAATAACAATCTTATTTTCCACTTGGTAACTATAGCTTTATGTTGGGTTACTGTTTAAGGAAAGTTGATCTGGGCCTTTTTAAAAACATAATTATATACTTTAAATATACAACGGATTCCGATATGTCAGGACCTAAATTGCCTAAGCACCTGTCAAATTAAAATGCCAAAATTAATTGAAATCCTAAAGCCTTTATATCATATTCTTTATAAGGCGTGTGCCAGCCTGTATAGTATATAAGGGAGAGGGATGTTTTGTGTATATATATGCCTTTGTGTATACACTTATCAAAGCTATTTTCTTATGAAAACATCCCTCTTTCCATACCATCAGTTTCTCAGTTCCAGAAGTTATACCTTTACTTTGAGCTGTGTATAGGTAGAATGAAAAAATTCCTTTCATATCGTTATTGTACAAAAAGTAAAGAGTATCCTAAAGATTGTATTCATTGTAATCAAGTAATGCAGTCATCTCTCCTCTCTTGAAATCTTCCTGGACCTCTTAGGCTACAATAAACTGCACCAAGCTAAACTGACAGTCCTTCAATAATATGAGACATTAATTTACAAGGACCCTTTTGGGCTTCAATGATGCTGAGTCTGGAAAAAGGGAGGAGACCCTTGGGAGGACCCCATGCAGCTGTGCTCCCAGGGCTCATGTTCTCTACTGGATTAGGGATAGGCACCTCTGAAATCTCCACCCTGATCATTGGAATGAAACGGAGTGAACATGAGCCCAGCTGAGAGAGGAGCAGGAATGTGTGAAAACCAGCTGCTCTCCTTGTCCCAGCGTTGTGATTGAGCCCTCTGTCTTGCTCTCTCTGCCTTCCCTGTATCTTTCCTATCTTACCAGAGCATCTGTTTGCAGAATTAATACCACCTTCCCCAGCCGCAGGTGTGTGGAACACGGTGAGAAAAAAAAATTTTTTTTAAAAATGCAAAGTTGTCAGGATGCTTAAGTTCTTTTCAGATATCTGCAGTTTCATCCCTACCTTGTTCATACACCATCCAAGAGGCCTATAGGCTACCCAAGAGAGCCTTGGATTCAGTGGTACACTCCTTGGGCCCAAGGGCTTCAGCAACTGTGTATGGAGTTCCTTGATTTTCCTCTGGGCCCAAATACAGCCCTCACACCCTTGGAATTTCCGGGTGTAGGGGTAGCCCCAAAAGGAGGAATCTCCTATGGCCAATAAGGTATCTTGACTTTATCAAAGTGGAAGAGAGAGTCACTTCGCAGTCAAATCATACACATGGCCTTTGATATTTTAATTCATCTTTAGTTCGTTAAAAGTAACTACTAAGGAAAGGTTAAAAACTTCCTCTCAAAAAGGAATCAACCCCAAGAAGCAATTATTTACAATGATTTTCCCAAATTTTGTACAATCTGTCCTGGAAAGCAAACCCCTTTTAAAATCTAATGTCTGGGCTTTGAGTATTAGCTCATTTAGGGTGAACAAAATGCATTACTGTTTTTAAATTGCCCACATTTATTCAGTATTTCTCCAAGTTGCTATCTCCTCAGCCTTGTGAATGGCCCTCACTTTTCTGAGGCCATGTGAAAATCACGGCACTGCCCTTAGCCTTGTGTCATCTGCTTTTTCGTTCTGCAATATGCCCAGTTCCCAAATCAATTATAAGTACCTGTTTAGGAGAGAGAAAGATTTTACCTCTCAAAGGGTGAGATTGGAAATTTACACTAAAAAGACAACTTTACATTTAATGCTTCACTTAATGAAACATTCTTTTTTTATAAGTCTGTTTTTCTACTCAGTTTCAGAACACTAATCTGATTTTCACTCTGATTTTTAACGTTTCTTTAAATATTTATAATGTAGCTTCTTTCAAAATATTCTCATGAAAAATTACTTTTATTATACCATTATGTGCACGTTATTGGTAGCAGGCATAGTTTATTATTTAGTACTGAAACATGCTCTTTTACCTAACAGTAAACAAGTATGTTTTGATATATATCTGTTAATATGCTTATAGTGGTAAGAAATGGACTTGAGGTCCCAGGAGATTTCATTTTCTTTGCCCTGGTCAAATACAATAAAGGCTATGAGTATATATATGTAACTTCCTAACCAGGTGTAGGGCATGTTCATGAATATCAAATCTTTTGATGCTGGACCCAAGAGGGGAAAAATTGTAGCTAAATGTTGATTTACTTATAACTAGACGTCTGTGTGAGAAAATATATGTATACGTATATATGATATGCAGAAGTCACTTTTATTTATCAGACTTTATTCTCCTTACAAAGCCACAGTTTAACTGTCTGCAGCAGTTGGTTTATGTTAATGATAGACAAATGCCCAGGGTTTGTTATTTTTTCCAACTACCACTGTAATGATATACTTTCTCACGTATATACATGCAACTTCTTGGCTTCATTTCCATGAAGCTATTTCAATATATTCAGTATACTTTGTCCTTAATGCTGCTTCTGTTAGCAGTGATCTCTTTCTTTTTTTCATTCTTACATCTTCATTAGTTCATCATAAATCTGTCCACTTGAGGCCTCAGGACCATGGCAAAATTTCATGACTCCGAAGTATTTTACAGAAACATTTTTTAAATAAGGGAAATATTTTATATATCAGATGGTTCACAAGTGATGGGTCATAGCTAGTTTTTTTTCCTTCTAAAAAATGTCAGGTTTTAAAAATCACTTACCTTATTAAAATGAAAAGTGCCATACTTACCTTTTAAAGGAAAGACCTGATTTGCTTTTTCTCTATTTAAACTGTTTTTGTACTTTACTAATCTTTAAACTATCAGGAAAAAAACCAAAACTTTATACCAATGATTTGGTAATTTTGAGGCATAGGGTAGCTTACATAGTGGAGGATGTGCCAAATATTCTCTTCAAATGCCACCTTCTTAACCAGTTTATAACTAAAATAGTGTTATCTGACTAATTCCTCTGAATTTTGATGTAAGATCTATACAGGCCCCCAAAATGATTATAGTACATGCCAGTCGTTTCTCAGTGAAATAAATACAATATCAGAGGACATTATGCGTTGTATTGCTTTCTTTTATGGTAGACCTGTTAATGGGGAAAAAAAATACATCACATCAAATAGAATCTTGTATCTGTGTGTTAAAATAGAGCACTTACCTGAAGTCAGTGGCCTGGATCGTAGCCCTGGATCATTTCCCAGTCTGTCCTGTGCTGTGTGACCTTGGACAAGGCGCTTCATCTCTCTGAGCCTCTGTTTCTCCATGTGTAAAACAAGGGGCTGCAGGAGATGATGGCTGAGAGCCCTTCCAGTTCCCAGATGCCTTGGTCCAAAGACCCCACCCCTCTGCTGGTCCTGCCAACGTGTTGGTGCTATAAGCTGCTTCAGATATAAAATTGGTTTATCTATAATGTTTATTCATTTAATAACTTCTAAAAGGCCTTTTTGTTATACAGTGCTTTTTTTCTAGTTTTATGGACTTGGTTACTGTAATAATGTCTTGTTTTTAGCCATGTAATTACAAACACATATTCTCTTGATGTCTCAGTAAATTTGCATTTGATATATCATTGATGAGATTTTGTTGTTATATAATATTCTTCGGCTACTCATCTGTCCAGCATCTTATTAACCATAACACTGTGATCATTGTTTGGAAATATGTCCTATGGAAAGAATAAAAGGATTTACTTCACAGCTAGCATGTTCACAGATTTGAAAGAAGTTTCATTAAAAGCGCCATTGCTTTCTTTACTGCATCAGTGCCTCGTTGTAGCATCCTACCTGTGTTTTGCTCAATAAATGAATAAAATACCATTTCTCTTCCCCTTTCCCTTCCTTCACTCAGTTAACATTTTCTGAGCACCTCCTGGGAGCAAGCTGCTGAGAGTCAGGCTCCCATGACACCCAAATGAATAAGACACACACCAGACCATGAGAAGGTCACAGTCTGAGCAAGGAGGGTGGGTATGACAGATATGTAAACCAATCATCATAGTATCATGTGGCAAGTGCCATAACTCAGGTGATCACAGAGTGCTGTGAGAGCCCAGAGGAAAGAGGGACTAGCTCCACATTGACAAAGACCTCCGTCTGAAAAGGCTTCCAAGGGTGGTGGTGTTTGGGCTGAGTGAGAGAGGAACAGTATGCGTTGGAATTGAGGTCCTGGGAGGAGATGAGAGGAGGAGAAAAAGAGGACTGGAAGCCAGTGTGCAGATGGCCCCCAATCCTGCCCTCCCATCCTGCTTGCCTATCCTGAAACCAACAAGGGGGCTAGAGAGGCTGTTAAGGAGTGAGGTAATAACTCTGACCTGTGGAGGGCTGTGTCCCATCCTGAGACCAGCTGTGGCCATGGAAACTGATAACAAATGGAAAGGTCATTCGATTGGTGGTGACTCATATTCACCATGTGTTTGCTGAAGGTGTCCTGCCCCCTCTTCTGCCCGTTCCCCCAGGGCTGGGATTCCCACAGAGATGAGGGGAGGGCAAAATCAAAGAACAAGGGCAGAGGCAGCCATCAAGCCCCAGGCTAGGAACCAGGAATGCTACAGAGATGACCCCTGCTTCTGAGAACCAGCACTCCACACTTACAAGAAAGGTAGGGGCAAAAGACAGTCCCTGGGCCCTTTCTAGTAAAAGACTGAAGGATTTAAGATACATTGGTTTTGAAAAATAACCACTGAGAAGCACTTTTTACCGCTTCTGACCAAATTGCCAAGTTCTTGTAATCCTCAGTGGAGGAGAGTTGGGGATGATGGATGGGACTGGGAAGGGGTGGGTTTTTAAAAGTCGGGAGGAGGGAAGGTAATGAAGCTGGAAGAGGCAGGTGAGATGGATACTTCCTTAACATGGACAAGAAACCCAGGCCTGCGGATAGTGATTGGAACTCAGAGTGGAGATGCATGTCACGGGGGTTTCCACCTCTTCTGGATGTGTGCCATGATCAGGTTTTCCCTGGCAGGAGGGTCAGTTACACATAAACACATGGATTTTCCCTCTAAACCTTTTTATTTGGGGCTCTGTAATGCTTATTTGGGGCTAGGCAACCGTTTTTTGAGTATTTGTCCCTCACTTCATATGCCAGGTTTATAATCTCTCGGCTTAAAACTCTGACCGTGTCTGTGGAGCCTGGTCCCACCGTCAGTTCTAGCTGTCTTTGTACCACCTGGCGTGGCTAGAGCCTTGTGCTTGTTTTCAGAGCATGGCCATACTTGCTGCTGTACCACTTTACCACTGTGAGTAGCAAATAACCTTTGCCTTCAGATGAGCCCTCTGTTACTCTAATTACCTTCTCCTTATTTGAATGATCTGGATCATTTAAATCCATGAAGGTTGTTTGACTTTAGGCCAACCCTGGGTAAATGTGCAGTTAGTCTAAGGAACCCTCACCTCAATTGCCCATTTTTTTCAAAAAATTTTTCTGCCCTGAAGGAAAATGCAGTCCCAGTAAATTTATTGTCATGTGCAAATAACTTAATATATTAGTCAGTAGATGACCACTGGCACTGTCAAATACAACTCTGGAGAGAGTGATATTTAGTACAAAGAAGTGGAAGTTCATAGTAAAGTTTAGGCATCACTGAGAATTAATGTTACATATGAAGCATTCCTATACCCCTTAATTCCTCCTAGACAATCTACTGAATGATGAAAGCAATTAATTGGAATGGTTGACATCTATAATGGGAAGATACCAGGTAAGTCCAAGAAATTTGCAGCTGAGACGTCTGTGTGCACAATAATAGTTTTTATTTTTATTTTTATTTATTTATTTATTTATTTATTTATTTATTTATTTATTTATTTGAGACGGAGTCTCACTCTGTCGCCCAGGCTGGAGTGCAGTGGCGTGATCACTCACTGCAAGCTCCGCCTCCCGGGTTCACGCCATTCTCCTGCCTCAGCCTCCCAAGTAGCTGGGACTACAGGCAACCGGACCGCGCCCGGCTAATTTTTGTATTTTTAGTAGAGACGGGGTTTCACCGTGTTAGCCATGATGGTCTGGATCTCCTGACCTCGTGATCCGCCCGTCTCGGCCTCCCAAAGTGCTGGGATTACAGGCGTGAGCCACCGCACCTGGCCTTATTTTTATTTTTATTTTTTTTGAAACGGAGTCTCGCTCTGTCACCCAAGCTGGAGTGCAGTAGCGCGATCTTGGCTCACTGCAACCTTCTCCTCCCGGATTCAAGCAATTCTCCTGCCTTAGCCTCCCAAGTAGCTGTGATTACAGGCATATGCCACAAAGCCCGCCTAATTTTTTTTGTATTTTTAGTAGAGACGGGGTTTCACCGTGTTAGCCAGACTGGTCTCAAACCCCTAACCTCAGGAGATCCACCCTCCTCAGCCTCCCAAAGTGCTGGGATTACAGGTGTGAGTCACTGCTCCCTGGCCCCACGTTGCTACTTCTGATCTCTAGAGCCAACCACCTCCAACCCCTCCACACACACACCCTGCTCAGGGATAGGAGGGCATCATCCGCTAAAAGACCTTAAATATGGTCCTAACAGAAGACATTCGCCAAATATGTGATGTCACGAGGGCACTGTGGATCCATAAATTTGTGTACTGGGGCAAGCCTAAAGGAGTCACTCCCTGAACAACTGTGGGCAGTGCTACCTCCTCTAAGCCAGGCACTGACAGACTTGGTCACTAATGTCGCTGACTTTAATTAAAAGTTGGCATGTGAGATTTAGGTAGTGCACATGTTAATTTTTTAACATTTTATTAATTGGGTAGTTTTATATGTATTAGGAAAACCAGAACTAGCACAAGTTGTGATAGAAAGTTTCCTTCTAAAATAGATTTAAATAAAAAGTAAGCCAACTTATATATATTTTTAATGTCAGTATATAATAGCATACCTTTGATCTGGATATGGAAAAAATTGTCATGAAGCCCTACAATACAAGCAAGTAAAAAGCCAAGCATCCCCTTTGGGAATCAACTCCAAGAATCACCCATGTAGGCCAGGCGCGGTGGCTCACGCCTGTAATCCCAGCACTCGGGGAGGCCGAGGCAGGCGGATCACGAGGTCAGGAGATCGAGACCACCCTGGCTAACACGGTGAAACCCCATCTCTACTAAAAAATTCAAAAAATTAGCTGGGCATGGTGGCGGGCGCCTGTAGTCCCAGCTACTGGAGAGGCTGAGGCAGGAGAATGGCATGAACCTGGAAGGCAGAGCTTGCAGTGAGCCGAGATTTCACCACTGCACTCCAGCCTGGTGACAGAACCACTGTTCTCAAGAAAAAAAAAAAAAAAGAATCACCTATGTAAAGCAGACAAGGTTCACATTTCTACTTTTAACCTTGAAACATTTTCCCATGTTAACCTTGAAACATTTTCCCGTGGCCAATACCCTAGAAGTGCTTTGTTCTAAATAAACATTTTAGATCCGACCTTGGTGATGTAACATTTCAACATTGGCCATGCAACATCTGTCAACGTTTGTAGACATCTGTGCAAGGCAATGAGGAACACTGAACTCCAGACACTAGGCTGGGCATTGTGCATGTGTTCTCCCATTTAAAGGACTCTTTAAAGGAAAGTAGATGTGATTTAAACCCATCTTACAGATGAGGAAACTGAGGCTCAGAGAAGTTAAAAACTGAGGCTCAGAGAAGCTAGATCCTACAACATAAAAGGACAGGTCCTAAGTACATACACCCAGGCAGATAATACAGCCCATGGACTATCTTAACATTTGTAGCATGGTTTGAATAAGGGAAAAAACAAACAAAAAGAGTAACTTTGGTAATTGTTAGATTAAATAAAAGGTAAGGTAAACAAATAAGTCCTTAACTAATCATAGGTGTAATACCCTGGGCCTTAAGAATAAACAGTGCTATATTTCAGGCATTTACTATGACTAGGTACTGTTCTGAGCATCTTGCATCTTTTTTTTTTTTTTTTTGGAGGGGGTTGTTGTTTTTTGTTTTTGTTTTGAGACAGAGTCTTCCTCTGTTGCCCAGCCTGGAGTGCAGTGGCAAGATCTTGGCTCACTCCAACCTCCACATCCCAGGTTCAAGTGATTCTTCTCCCTCAGCCCCCCAAGTAGCTAGGATTACAGACATGCACCACCACGCCCAGCTAATTTTTGTATTTTTAGTAGAGATGGGGTTTCACCATGTTGGCCAGGCTGGTCTCGAACTCCTGACCTCAGGTGATCCACCCGCCTTGGCCTCCCAAAGTGCTGGGATTACAAGCATGAGCCACCACACCTGGCCTGCATCTGTTAGTTCATGTAATTCTCACAACAAATCCAGGAAACAGCTACTCCTATTATTCCTACTTTACATACTAGGAAATAGAAGCCTGGAGACATCCAAAAGTATATTGGATATGGTTTCAGAAAACCATTTTTCAGGGTAGCCAGTGTGACGTAAGAGAAAGAATACGTATCTTGGAATCAGCAAATGCATGTTCTGCACTGATTACTATTTATTCACTGTGCAACCTTAGGACACTTATGACCTCTGATTCTATTTCCCCATTCACTTTTTTAAAAAAGATATAGGCTAGGTAATTTTTAACATTTCCTCTAGCTTCAAATTTTATATAAATCTGTAAATCTGAGAGGAGATCAACCCTCTTGCCATCTCCACCCCAGGACATTTTACATTTTCCTCCTTGAACTGAAAATAAGGAGAAGAACCGAAGTCTAGCATATGGAGTCAGAGGAGGGCATGTGGGTTTGTTGTGTATAATTATAGGTATTAAAAATATATTTAAAGAATCACCTCCTGACACTTCAGCTACTGGCTCATCAACAGGTCGGTAAAGAATTTTAAAGAAAAATGAATTATAGAAGAGCATTTTGAATATTGACAGCCTACCACTAACAGAATTAAGTGAGCAAACTTCTTCAACAAACTTAAAGTGTCAGTAGCACCTTATGAGTTCATAAAATGTAACTACAAAAAGAAAAATAGTCCATTCAAACATTAAATATGAATGAGAGTGCATTTGGTTTATAGAAACAGAACAAAGAGAAATGTATTTATTTGTTGAGCTCCTACTAGCACTGTGGTAGGTATGTCCTAGGATAAACCCAGAAAAGACAAGGATAGTGGGAGTGGGGGGTAAGAGGGGCGTGGGCAGTAGGAAATAAACAGATAAATTGCTATGAAATATGGTAAATGCTATCATAAGAAATTGTTCTGCCTGAATGAGTCAGAAAAGATTTAACAGAAGAGATAATACATTAGTTGGACTTTGAAGAACGAGTAGGAGTTTGTTGGTAAAGAACAGGGAAAGGATATTCTCAGCAGTGAAAAAGAGTGTGCGCAAAAGCCCCAGGATCTAAGGAAGTATGGAGTGTCAGAGTAGCAGAGACCTTTGCAACAGAAGTATGGGAAGGTGAATGTGGACAAGGCTGGGAAGGAAGGTTGGGTCAAATAATCAAAGGCCAAGAGTTTGTATTGAATTATGTGGGGGAGAAGGGTAGTTAGTAAAGAGATTTTTAAGCAGGGTCTTGACATGAAGATAGTTAGAATGAACAAGGATAATAAACTAGTGAAGAAAAACTGGAGGATGTGTTTCTAATTTCTGTGGGGAGTGGGGAGTGGGGGGTGATATTCACTATTCTTTTATTAGTTCTTCAACTCCTTTCCATTCCAAATCCGCATCACTCTCCTCCAACCCCACCCGCTATTTACCTCTTCTGTGATCTGTTTCTGTCTACCTCTTCAGCCTGCCTTTCTCCACTCCCTTCATTAAATACTTAATCCCCTAACAAACACCACAGAGCCCCACACATGCCACACCCCTCACCCCAATGAGCTCCTAAATGTACTTTAAGACTCACATCAAGCATCACCTTCTCCTGGAAGGCTTCCTGACCACCCCCTACACGCACACGCACACACACACACACACAAACACACACACACATTGTGCATACCCACGCTTGCCATGACACCACTCTGGCTTGAAAATTATCTGTGTCTGTCAGCTTCCTATAGTTCCTACAGGAAACTGCAGGTAGAAACTGTGTCATAATCATCTTTATGGAGCAAGCTCTAGCACAGTACTTGATACCCAGTACTTATGTTCTCACAACCTTGATTTTGAACAGAAACTGTTCTGATAACCTAAATGAGAGATAAAGAACTAAATTGAGTTAATGGAAATGGAGAGGGGAAACTAGATTAGTAAAAATTAACATAATTTAATTGGGTGGTGTCTTGCTGAATTCAGTTATGTTGGGCCATGTAGTTTACTGGGTGGTTTCTTTTTTACTTATATAACTAATTTGCAAACAGAACAATTAAATATGAATGGAATATAAACATGCATAGAAAATCACCAGTTCATGGAAGATGCAATTATTATTCGCTTACATATATTGACTGCTTCTAGGAACTGAGCTAGGTTCTTCCTATGCATTGTTTCCTTTCTTTTTCACCATAACCCAATGATGTAAGTCTTGTTTATTTCCCTCATTTTACAGGAGAGGTAACTGAGGCTTAGAGAAGTTACACTAACTTTCCCAAGTTCTAGCTAGGATCCAGGATTCAAGCTCAAGTCTTTCTGCCTCTAAGAGTCCACTGTCTTTTTTCTTCATTTTTCTTATTCTTTTCTTTCTTATAAAGATAGGGTCTTGCTATGTTGCCCAAGCTGATCTCAAACTCCTAGCCTCAAACAAGCCTCCCAGCTAGGCTTCCCAAAGTGCTGTTATTACAGGCTGGTATTAAGACAGCGGCCTGGAGTGGCGGCCACTGTCTTAACTGCTGTACTCTTGTTCTTGTCTTTCACTAGCCCTGTCCTTCACAGTTATATAAAGACGCAAAATCAAATCAGAAGACTTCCTCAGATGACCCATTTCTTGCTGAGTGCTTATTTCGATGATGGTAAGATGATTACAATATGGTGATATAATCATGTGTTAAGTGATGATACTAAGAAGTTTGCTGCTTTTCTTATAAATTCTTTCTCAGACAATGCTAGAAAAGATATTAGCATAAAAGCATACAGGGACACAAAGGTCACCTTTCCAATGATGCTTAGAACTTTCCCAGTTCTCAGATGAAAGAAGACAATTCTTAGAATTCTCGCCTGCCTGTTTTGTGTGTCCTTTAGCTTTCCCAAGGCTCTGCCCCACTTATTGGATAAGTAAAAGATTCGATTCAATTAGTTTCATTCTTCCCCAGCCTAATCTCTGCTGTCTGGTTGGCCTCTTTGAGAGACTGACCTAGCATCAAGAGGACTGAGTTCACAGGAAAATTCTGATTCTTCCACTTCCATGGGATCTTGGAGGTGTCTCTTGATTTCTCTGAGCCTCAGTTGCTTTAGCAGAGAATCAAATGAATTAATAAATGTGAAAATCCATGAAAGGCAGAAAGTACTAGTGGTTGTAAGAAAAATGGAAGTGGCCAGGCGCAGTGGTTCACACCTGTAATCCCAGCACTTTGGGAGGCTGAGGCGGGAGGATCACCAGGTCAGGAGTCCAAGACCAGCCTGGCCAACATGATGAAACCCTGTCTCTACCAAAAATATAAAAAATTAGCCGGGTGTGGTGGCACACACCTGTAATCCCAGCTACTAGGGAGGCTGAGGCAGAAGAACTGCTTGAACCCAGGAGGCAGAGGTTGCAGTGAGCCGAGATCGTGCCACTGCACTCCAGCCTGGGCAACAGAGCGAGACTCGGTCTCCAAGAAAAGAAAAAAGAAAAACTAAAACAGGAAGCCCCACTTACTTCTCAGCACCTACTATGTGCCTGACACTGAGAAGTACTCATTGTATAACAATAACAGATTTTAATCATGCTTGTCAGCTTCTCCCTCATCTTCAAAGTGCCTAGCGCCATGTCTAGCACATAACAAAGGCCAAGAGTTTGTATTGAATTATATGGGGGAGAAGGGTAGTTGGTAAGAGATTTTTAAGCAGGGTCTTGACATGAAGATAGTTAGAATGAACAAGGATAATAAACTAGTGAAGAAAAACTAGAAGATGTGTTTCTAATTTCTGTGGGGAGTGGGGGTTGATCTGTCAGTTGGAGAGGTAAGAACCATTCTGTTTGCAGACTCTTCTACCTTTTTTGCAGTGATCACCTGAGTTAACTTGTAAATTCTCTGTCTCCAGGTAGCAAATGGTTCTGGTACACCTCTTCCTGGGAATCCCTGCAATCTTCGCAGAGAAATATGCATCCTTTTGGTGGGCTAACATCAAGGGAAACTGGAAACTGATCATGTAGAAGCTTCTCCCTCCCTAATCCCTCAGATTTGTAAACAGAGCTCCGAGAGACCATTCATTGTTTTTCAAACTTCCCTTATAAGAATCACCTGAATTACTTGTTAAAAACATATACATATGTGTGTGTGTATATATATACATATACATATATATGTATAGAGAGAATGTGTGTGTGTATATATGTATATATACATATATATGTGTGTGTATATACACACACACACACACGTAATGTTTTCTTTTTCTGGGGCTTGAATCAGGAAAAATAAATTCTGAGCCTTATTCCAGCCCCACTTAATCTAAAGCTTCTGGGAATAGGTCTTGAGAGTTATATTTTTAACAAACACCCCAGGGCCTTATTATCATCCAAACAGTTTGAGAAATTCTGATAGTGTAAAACACTTCATTTTGCACAGGAAGATTTAAGCCCCAGTCTGAGTCGGTGGGGTGGGGGCGAAGGGTGGACCTCACATGCCTAACAGGATTAGGGAGGGAAGCTTACATGAGTCCAGCAAACTAGAGTTACAACAGGGAGGGGTGAGGTCTGTGGCAAACTGGAAATCTGAGACTAAAAGGGAGGGGCCTCCTCTCGGCTCCAGCCAATTGCCGCCATGCAGAGTGTGGAACCACTGTTGCCAATATAGCAAATTTTCAAGAGACAATAGAAGTCTGGATTTTGCTAAGAAATTTTCCCTTTTTAAAATGTTTACAACTGATTTTTGAAAATTTTTAAACATTGTGTGATCCACATTTCTTTTGGCTACCAGTTTCCACCCTCACATTAGGACTTTGTAAGCTATAGCATCATCTTTTTGTTGTCTGTCTCTTGGTGGTGCCAGCATCTGTCTCTTCTCTTAGTTTTTGCCAATTAATTTTAATGGCTTTCTATCATCTAGTAGAAAAGAAGCTTGGCCTGCAGGAAAATCATGCTCCGGTTTCTACCATCTTTGCCACTCCATCACCCATCACTGGAGGACATGTTTGCATCCTGGTCTTGCCGCTCACAATATGATTCTGGGCAAATTAAGATCTCTGGGTATCAGTATTTTCACTTTCAAAATGGGGCTGATAATAGTAGCTACTCCCACAGGGTTGTTGAGAATGCTCATGAGTTCCTGTCTATAAAATGCTTAGATCAGAGCTCAGGATGTAATAAGTCTTGTATGACTGTTGCTGTCCCCCAAAAGCTAGCTCCAAACGCCTTCAGTGTGTACTTTCCTGAGCTATTGTTCTTCCTACTGGAGTAAATGCCCTTCACATTCACCTGGCAGATCTCTTCATCTTTCAGGTCTCACTGAACCTGGCAAACATTCCCTGGCCCCAGGAACACTTAGGTCTTGAATATACCTCATTATCACTTACCACCTAGTATTACAGGTATCAGGTATCCCTACTAAATTGTACACATCCTTAAAGACAGCTGCTTTTTCACCTTTGTGGCCTTGGAACCTAACACAGTGCCAGGAAAATGATATGCATTCAGTAAACAGCATGATTGAAATGAACATGCTTATCTTTTCTTTAATGTGCTTAATGATTTCCTTATAGATTGTCAACTTAAGGACAAATGCTGTAATAGGCTACATCTTTGTATTCTTTGTAGCATATAGCAGAATTATATTCGACATTCAGTCAGTCAATCGATCCCATTTTTGTGCTGTTTGCAAAATACGATGCTAGCTTATGAACAGAGAGTTTACAACTTTTTTCTCCATTCCATTCCTGTATGCCTTCTGGAGATTTCTATCCTTTGAACTTCCGGAACAGTTCTCTGGGCCTTTCTTATGTTGCGGGTAATTTTCTGCTTTGTATTCATGTAGTAATACAAAGTCCTTGAGGCCAAAGTGTGTGTCTGATTTTTTTTTTTTTTTTTTTTTTTTTGTAGACTTCAATATAACCAGCATTGTCCCTTGCCCACAGTAAGCACTCACTTAATATTTCTTGGTGGTTTTCATGAATAAAACCTTTTCACAGAGGTTCTTATGTTTACCAAAGTATTGTTAAAAAGAAAAAAAGTATTCACTTCTTTTTTTTTTTTTTTTTTTTTTTTTTGAGACGGAGTCTCGCGCTGTGTCACCCAGGCTGGAGTGCAGTGGCGCGATCTCGGCTCACTGCAAGCTCCGCCTCCCAGGTTCAGGCCATTCTCCTGCCTCAGCCTCCGAGTAGCTGGGACTACAGGCGCCCGCCACCACGCCCGGCTAGTTTTTTGTATTTTTAGTAGAGACGGGGTTTCACCATGTTAGCCAGGATGGTCTCGATCTCCTGACCTCGTGATCCGCCCGCCTCGGCCTCCCAAAGTGCTGGGATTACAGGCTTGAGCCACCGCGCCCGGCCGTATTCACTTCTTTGAGGGATACTTGCTTGGTGTCAAATCATGCCACTGAGTTTTGTTCATTTGAAGAAAACCTATCTCTCAAATTTCAGTCTTTTACTATATATCGAAGAATAAAATTCAACCTATGTAATTGAGAATTAAGCCATTATTTCACAAAGGCTCCAGTAACTCATCTCAAAACATGCTTTGGAAATATTTTCAACTGACAGTATACAAATAATTCTTTCCTAAAAATGACCCTTTTTTCTTTATTTGGGAACTAAGGTATGTATTATAGGAGATTAGCTACTTTCATTATAAAAGTTTAACTTGCTAAGAGCCTAGGTTAAGTGTGGAGAGGAGGAAGCAATGCTATTTATGACACTGAGGCGAAGTTGCCAGTGGAAAAAATAGGTATTTTCCACTTTTCAACATTCAATACACCTTAGGTAGATGAGGGGATTTTTGTTCTTGTTGTAACATAGCTTGCAATAAGTAGATTTAATGGTTTTTAAGGCAACAACTGAAGAATATTGGCATCAATTCGAGATAGAAGCCATCCAGGTAATTTTATACTTGTTTAAAATTAACTGTTTCATGATTGGGCTTTTCAATGCTGTGTTAACTTTCTGTTATGCTCAATCAGGAAAGAAAAACAAGAGTTTAAAAAGTTTGAAGAAACCAGACAGCACTGCAGTAATTGTTGAGATTTTCCTCAAAACAATCTGAAGAATGTATATTACAGATATCTAAGCATTGTGAATTTAGAATAAAGCTCAAAAACTCCTTTTGAAAAACATAGTTATATAGATGTACATGTCATAACACAGATCTCTCTGATGCCTTCAGTTTTCCTATTGCTGTCACCTGGGTTTTAGTAATAGCCACACTCCATTGAGCATCTATCATGTGCCAGGTAGTTTGTATTCATTATTTCTAATCATTCATTTATTCAGTAAATATTAATTCAGTTCCTACTACTTGCTGGCACTTGTGTCAACTACTGGGCTACAATAATGAAGCAGATATTACCTGCCTAAGGGAGGTTGCAGAGTTGTAAGAGTGGCCACAAGTCTGCAAGATAGGTAATCTTATCTCCATTTTACATGAGTAAAACAGGATGAAGAAGGACTAATCAAGGCCAGCTGCTACTGTGTTTGTTCCACTAAGTGAAGCAGCTTTATCCACTCTGTACCCACTTTAATTCATTCATCCAGCAAAAGGGTTTTTACCAAGTTATTGTGAAAAGGGGCTGAAAACACCTTACTTTAATGGGAAGGCAAAACACCTTGCTATTTAAAACTCACTGCTCTCAATCTTTTGGTAATGTAAGAAACAAATACTAAATACCAGTTATGTTTTGGAGTGGGCATTGGATTTTAAAAAGATACAAGAAGCCTACATAAGCCTAAAAACCCACATTTCTAGCAGATGTAGAAAAACAGTCACTTGTGAAAAGACACAAGAAGCCTAAACGAGGCCTAAAAACTCAATATTTCTAGCAGATGTGGGGAGAGAGAGTCATTTGCAAGGTGAAGGTCTCATGGACCTATGTATTCATAATATATGCGGAAACTTGGAGCTTTTTGTTGCTATTAGTGGGTTTTCCCTACCCGTTTTCCTGATTGTATGTAGTCATGACTAGGATGAAAGACAGATGGCAGGGGAGCCATAAGGGGATGGTTTGAGAAATAGGACAAGAAAATTCCTGTGGACTAAAGCAAGGCTAGGCCTTGCCTCCATAAGCATTTTTGCTTTCTTTGGTCTATGTCTACAAGGTTGTTGGAGTTAATTATCAAGTGACTGTTCCAACTAAAAATGATTGTTCTACTGAAGCCTTTTCTTTTGCTTTTCTTCTCTGCCATCTATTCCATCTGATATAATTTAAGCGGACCCCTCAGTGCCATAGAAATGGTCAGCTGGAAAGCACAAAGCTTTAGGAAGAGACTGGGGGCACCAAAAAACGTTGCCTGGCCACTTCCCTGTTTGCTCTGTAAAAATGGTTCTGCAAAATGCACAGCCTTGGATTCTTAGTCACTTCCTAATTGGCCTTGTCACCTACAGCTGCTCATCCCAATTATCATCTTTCACAGATCCTGGTGTTAATTTCCTAGAACACTGATCATGCCACTTCCTTCAAGAGCTCCGCTATCTGCCTGAAGTTTACAGAAGGAAGCCCAAATGCATAAGGGTGACACAGAATGCCCTTCACAGCCTGGGCCTAATCCCCACCTTCCTTCTCAGCCCTGTCGCTCCCTTATCTTTCCACACCAGAGGCACACACAGAATCACTCTGTTTTTACTGACCTGGTTGTGGTATTTCAGGCCTCCACACCTTTGCACAAACTAGTGCAGCTGCTAGCAATATCCCTTAACTAGGGAAATAAAACTAAGACCATCATAAAATGATCTCTCTTCAATAAAAACTGGTAGGTAGCTTTGGTCACTCTGTCCTCTCTGCCTCCTCAACCTTTTGTGTATAATCTTATTTTGGCACTATCATTGATCTTTAATTATTCAAATTTTGCAAGCTGAATCTCTAACCATCCCTTTTTCCTAACTCCAACTCCTTTAAGTCATGTGCTTTCTGACTATAGACCTGGTATAGAGCAGAGCGTCAGTAAAATGTTTTAAAAAGTACGAGTTAAAAGAAACAAGAGCACACAATAAGAAATGATGCAATTATTCATACCAGTTTATTGTAGGTATTGTGTTTCAAAAAAATTTATAGCATAAATAACTTTTCATGTCATAAAATAACTTAGTAGAATTTATAATAAAACTTTGAGAATTTAATATCTCATCAAAATACAATAAAATATGGTTTTCAAATATGATTAACCCTTTAGGCTTTTCTTTTACTTGAGGGCATATAAACCAAAAATACCCAAACTATGGCTGTACTTTTAAACTTTAACAGATTTGGTTTATTTTAATGTAACTCAACCATTCTAAATTAATACATAGTTTTCCTTCCTGCATGGTTCTTTGTAATTTTTGTTCCTTTTGACTTATTTTTCTGTTTCAACACAGCTTCCTTCTTCATTTTCACCTCTTTCCATCTGCAAAGTCATCTATCTCCGGGCCCCCAGAACATGTAGTTGAACTCACTCAGCCCCTTGACATCAGTTTCTGTAATCCTTGCATCAGTGTAGGGAGTAACTGCTTGAGTAACTACAAAGGTATTTCAAAAACTTCAGTGCAATTTGGTTCAGTTATTTTCATTCAGATGCCATCACCGTTCAGGGAGATTAATCACCGGAACCCACTGATCCATGTAGCGACTTTCCCGGCAAAAACAAATAAGTTGACTTAAGGCAGGATCCTTCCATTGAGATGAATGTGGATTCTGGAAACAAATTTAGAAAAACAAACTTATTTTTTAAAAATCGATATTTGCTAGTATTACACTTTTGAGGAGAAGACACTTGAACATTCTATATTTTGGCTACGTGACGTGGAGACAAATTAGAAGCACAAAAAAATTAAAGTTTCTTCAAAGTAGTTGGGTTCCGTGCAAAATCGTTAAGGGTAATTACCTATTAAACTACACACTGCAAAGTCTGAACCCATGCAACCCAAGCTGAACCACATACATATGTTTGCATATCTGTTCAGTTTTGCATGAGAGTATCATTCACGGGTTTGCTCTACCAAACTTGTTGCCCTGACCTGAGTGAAACAGTTTTGAGAAAGATTTCCATGCTGTGTGCACAATGAGATGACAGCTGCACAGCAGTTAACTGGAATTGCCATCAACTCTACTCCCAAGAGACAGAGTAGTACTTTTAAGGAGTAGCAAAATAATCCGGCTGTCACTTGACTAGACCAGTCAAAAAGCAAAATTTAGAAGACAAAAGTAGCACACTTATCCCTGAAAACATAACTTCCTTACCTACCAAAGGTTTTTATCAGAAGAGAAAAAAAAAAAAAGGCCCATTAAAAAAATGCAAGATTGCAGAGAAAAAAATTCCACTCTATCCTCTTAATGTATTTCTAGGGAATTAACAAGGTTTGTCTCCTACACAATTTCTATTTTTAGCTCTGACTGGCAGAGAATGAAGCTGACTCCTTAATGAGGGGTGAGCCAGGAATTCATTTGGCTTTATCTAATCTGCCCTGCTAAAGGAATTAGTCACGGGAGGCAGTGCAGATGTAGGTAGGGAGTAGCTGGGCTGACTGCTGACTCACAGGGATCTCTTCCGCTGCTGGCAGTCCCCAGCATGCTTAGACATGTTCTGTACCACAGATTATCCTGATGATGAAACTAGTACATCTCGGCTGAAAGTCCAGCCACACTCTCGTGGGGCAAAGGCAGCCACCCTCCTGACCCAAACCTACCCCAGATCCACAATCAGGCGACCCAGCCCTGACTCCCGTCCTTCCGGGGCTCTACCCCGCAGGCTGCAGTCCCCCTGCCCCTTACCGTCACCAGCACGCAGTGCAGGTCCGGGGGCTGCTCGGCGCCCTCGGTCGCCGCGGGGCCAGCGTCGGTCTCCAAGAGCAGGAGCTCCGCCAGCCGGCCCGGGTTGCTGACGCGCAGAATGTTGATGTCGTTCTCGCAGCAGAACGCCTGGATCAGGGTGAAGTGGATCTGCAGAGCCACATCTCGGTCGTCGTCCTCGTCCGCCGCCAGCAGGCACAACACCACGTTATCGGGGTCGCTGGGGGCAGCAGGCGGGGCCAGTGAGCGCAGAAGCGCGGACGCCCTCAACCCCTGCCTGGGTCCCCGGGAGTCGCCGCCCGGCCAGCTCGCCCCCTCCCCTCCGGGACAGGCAGCCGCGGGGGCAGAAGAAAAGCGACAGGAAGTGGCGCGGCCGGGCGAGCGGCGCCCAGCCAAGGCGACCTCCCGGGCTAGGGCGGGAAGGGGTGCCACGGGAGACGCGCAAGGGCCCCACTTACACGTTGAGCAGTTTGGCTGCTTCGTACACCCCGACAGTGATCGTGCGCTGACTCAGGGCTTTGCTGAGCACTTCCTCCAGGGCATCCCCCACCTTATCCATCCTACACGCGGGCAAGGGCGAGGGGTCCCGTCAGCCCCGGTGCCCTCGGGCCCATCGCCGCCCCCATTGCCCGGCACCACGCCCCTCCCTCTCGAATGCAAGCACCACCGCGCACCTGGGCTCTCCGAAAACCCGGCGCTCCCGCGGCCCCGTCACCCCCCATGACCCCTGCACGCCCAAGGACCGGGCGTCCCGTGAGAAGTCCCGAGAGTGCCCCTGCCACAGGCTGCCAGCCCCGGGAGCCGCACGGGCAGCGACGGCCACTGCTGCCCTTTGCAAAGGCCCCGACGGGGCTCGTTCGGGTTGCGGGGCATGCTCTTTCAGTCCGCGGACGCTACACGGAGAGTCCCGAGGGAGCAAGGGCGGGAGTTGCCCTGTGCAAACTTTTCTGCTTCCTCCCCTGCAAACCTTCCACAGCCCGCCTGCACCCGGGAGCGCGGGGTAGGTGAGAGAAGTTCGGGCCGGAAGAGTCCGCAGGCCGATTTACCTTTCGGTCTTCTGCTCTCCAGCCGAGAATTCCTCCAAAGTCATATTGCAAACTGCAGGTCGCCCACGGAGAGAGCGCGGCGTGCGGGCTGCTCCTGCCACGGCGAGCGCGCCAGCGCCTGCTTTCTGCACTCACTCACAGGCGCCGCGCCGGGAGCTCAGGCCCCGGCGCTGTCCGGCCGCCCCACGCCCACCCGGGCTCCTCCTCCTGTGCCAGCCGCCGCAGCTCCGGCCCCCCCCCCCCCCGCCCCGCTTGCTCGTTCGCTCGCTCTCCGGCCCTCGCCTCGCCACCGGCCGCACGACACTAATTGGGCAGCTGCCTCCCAGCCACTGCTTACCAGCCACTGGAGGACAAAGGGCCCCGCTCGTCGGCGTTATCCTGCCAACCCTCAGCCAACCACCTTCCGCCTCATTTGCATGCATCTTGGCCATTGGGCTATGCAAATCAGCCTGCTCCGGCAATTTGACCCTAGCTCCTGGAGTCAGGTTGAGAGGAGCGGAAAAGGGAGGAGCCACGCGAGAGGCAAGCCGAGGGGGCGGGGGCGGGGGCGGGGGCGGGGGCGGGGGCGGGGGCGGGGGCGGGGGCGGGGGCGGGGGCGGGGGCGGGGGCGGGGGCGGGGGGGGGGGCGGGGGCGGGGGAGTGCGGCGGTGCAGAGAGAGGAAGGCGGGTCCCGCGCGCTCTCTTATCCGGTTGGCGGGGACCATTGGGAGTGGAGGGCTTCAGCAGAGGCGGGAGGTGGCCTCAGCTTGGGCTGAAGCAGGCTGCCAAGTGTTTTTTTATAATAGTCGCGGCACTTTTTTCTTATTAACGTTTCATGCCTTTTGTTTTAAGGGGTGGCTATTAAAATCTATTTCCAGGGTTAATGCACCGAAGTCTAGTAATTATTAGTAAGCAGTTTACATTAAAAAAGTGTCTCCAGACCTCCGGGGCAAAGTTTACCTCAGAAGTGTTGTTCATCTAAGTCTAGGCGAAGCTGCTTATTAGCAGTAGTATTATTTCGGTGCCCTGATGGCTGGTTTGATTTATTTTTGGAAAGCTGCAAGGGTTGGAAGCTCAAAAAAGAAAAACCAACCCGTTTGTATTCAGGGATGGCAGGGAACCAAGTTGGAGTCTTTTCCACAGAATGCAGAACGGTTTCCCACCTGCCCGCTGTAACTGGGAAATCGTGAGCTGGTCTGCGTGGGGAGCTGGTGACCACATGTGGGAATCCCTGGCAACCCAGATTCTCCTTTCTCAAAGAGCCTTGCCCAAACAAGGATCCTTCTGGACGCCCACCAGTCGAGAGACAACCATCTGACACCCACACAGCCCACAAGTCTAAATTCAAAATGCTCTTGATATGCCCTAAGCTTCCTTTCCTAACGTATGTATGTCACTACCTTCCACAGAGAGCCTCCTGTGATCTCACTGTGAATTATTGATGTTAGATGCTGAATCATGAAGCCGTAACTATAGGAAGTTTTTAGTCATATGCTAAAATTTCACCTTTGAGATAATGGCAACTTGCAGGTGGAAAGCAGACCTTTAAAACTGCAAATGGTAGTTACACATTTTGAAAAACAAACTTTAATATATAGACTCTCACTGAGTAGTTCAAAAGTCCCTTCCTTTGTTTTATGGTTTATGCAATAAATGCAAAAACATTTCTTAAACCTACTGAAGTCACTAAAAGTGGTGAAAACGGCTCCCACATGCTTGCATTCAAAACAGTGCTTGCATTATTAAGGTTGCTGTACAGCCAAAGGTCACAGAAGTAATTTTTTGCAAAGGTCACCTGGGAGTTTTGCACCCTTATGTTTTTATCACTCTAGACAAAGTATTCTCCAGCTCTCTTGATCTTAATTTGGTAGAAAAGAAAAGTGATAGGTTTTTCTGGTTCATATATTTGAGTTGTCATTTTGCACTCATTTTTTAACTGCGTTGTCAGCCAGGGACAACCTTTGAGTAAAGAAATGGTCATGGTCAGTGCATAATTCACCCAAGAATGCTTATGTATCTCGTGTCTGTGCCTTAAATCTTCACATTTGATGTGTTTCTTAAAGAATTCCTCAACATTGAAATTTAGGTAGGTTACCAAAGCATTTTCAGTTTTGCAGACAAAACCTGAATTACACAATCTAGCCTGAGTCATCATTTGACGATTGTTAATATGTTCCGTGGAACTCCAAGGTTCTATCCACTAGGCATTTCTTAGAGGTTCTTGGGAAGCAAATATGATCACAGCAAGCTGACAAAGAATTAGGGAATCATGTGAGTTTCTTGACAGCAAGGACTTCATCAGTTTGGTGTCCTCAGCTCCTAGCACAATACCTACATTTAGTAGAAGCACAGTCAAGATTTATTGAGTTGAATAGAATCTGAGAGTTAAATAAGATATCAGAATCCTGCAGTCCTGTGCATTGCATGACTTCCCACATATTCCACATTTAATGTTAGTTCAAAAACACTTTTTCCTGTCCTCCTCTATACCAAGAACTGTACAATTCCTGGTCCTTTGCCTTTAAAGAGCTTAGGCTCTAATTGGTATGTCCACGCTTGAACTGGATTTTGGGACAAAATACTATGCACTGTCATCAGCTAACTATGCTGAAAGTCCCATGACTTCAGTCGTCTGAATGGAGGCTAGGACAGTAGAACCCGTGTATTGTTTACACCAATTCAAATGAACCACAGTCCTAAAGTGCCCCACCCAAGTCAACTATATCCAGTAAAAATGTGATATCAAATGGTTACTTTTTATTATAGGCTTAGTCCTCCACTCAAAAATTGTACTGGATGCTATATTTGACTTCATCAGAAAGTTATTTGCCCAAGTATTTTGGGGATTTTCTCTGAGATAAGCTTGGGCTTCCAGTATGCGAAAATATTCATTTGTCATACTTTCTGACTCAGATATGTTACATCATTTTGCCTGATTGCTGAGTATACCTAGAATGTTTTCTCAGTGATTATCTTCAAAGTTGGACCTAATGGCTGGAAGTAAAAACTGCATTTAGCTACACAGTTAGATTGTAGTTATACATTAGAATGGATATAGATGATTTATCACAACTGTTTATTAGTCCTGGAGGACATTGGTAGTCAATGGTAAATCAGAGAAATTTTCCTATATAAGTATTTTTTTATATATATTTCTTTATAATCAGTGTGATAACTCCAATATGTGATGTCATTTTAAAAACCACTACAGGTAACTCTGAGAACTGCAAGTACACAGAAGTAGAATGCCCTTGTAGTAATGTTTGTAAAGATGCCAAATAATTATATTTGGAAATCATATGAAAATATATATTCAAGAATTGTTCAATTATTTTAGCACTGCTATCTGCTTTGCATATTAAAGATCTTTTTGATATTTTAGTCATGCTTATCCTACACACATTCCTACTACTGGTTCCATAATGCAGAATTATTCTTTCTTTCTTTCAAAAAACAATCAATGCTTTAACATCTGAAAGAAATATAATGCTTGTTATTTCAGCATTAGACCGATCATTGTCCACATTAAAGGATAAGATCAGTTCGACTGTGACGGATGTATTTTCCACCTACTTAGATTTGTACTGTATTATTTTTTTCTTGCTAAAAATCATAAGGTTCCTGGCCAAGTGCTGTAGCTCACACCTGTAATCCCAGCAATTTCAGAGGCTGAGGAGGTCGGATCACTTGAGGTCAGGAGTTCAAAACCAGCCTGGCCAACATGGTGAAACCCCACCTCTACTAAAAATACAAAAATTAATTGGGGCCGGGTGTGGTGGTTCACACTTGTAATCCCAGCACTTTGGGAGGCCAAGGTGGGTGGATCACCTGAGATCAGGAATTCGAGACCAGCCTGGCCAACATGGTGAAACCCCGTCTCTACTGAAAACACAAAAATTAGCCAGGTGTGGTGGTGGGCACCTGTAATCTTAGCTACTTGGGAGGCTGAGGCAGGAGAATCACTTGAATCCAGAGGTGGAGGTTGCAGTGAGCTGAGATGGTGCCATTGCACTCCAGCCTGGGTGACAAGAATGAAACTCCGATTCAAAAAAAAAAAAAAACTAGTATAATATTCTTAATGCCATCTTTTTTGTGTGTTCAATAAATCCTTACCCTCTGGAAATTCTCTTCAGCTGTTAAGAATCATGGTAGTAATCATGGTGTTGATTTGAGCTTTGGGCTGGCCATCTTGCGCTGCCACCAGCTGCTCACATTTCACCAGTCAAGCAAGGTCCAGCCAGTGGAGCAGTCAGATGAAGAGACTAACTAGAACATTATTCAAGATCAGCACCCCCTCAATCCCCCACCTCTCTGTTGGTAAGTGTGTATCAGAAGGCTTCTATCACGGGAGGAATGTTCTGAGAGTCTCTGCTTCGTAGGCTAATCACTGGTGAGGGAAACAGGTGGTCTGAGTTGTTGATTGGCCACTGGTAGGTTGTTTTTGCACCTTGAACAGATTTGTGAGTTTGCTTTTTGCTTTTCTTTTTTGAGACAAGGTCACCCTCTGTCATCCAGACTAGAGTGCAGTGGCACCGTCATAGCTCACTGCAGCCTTGAACTCCCAGGCTCAAGCAATCTTCCTACCTCAGCCTCCTGAGTAGCTGGGACTATAGGCACATGCCATCACACCAGCCTAATTTTTAAATTTTTCAAAGAGATGGGGTCTTGCTTTGTTGCCCAGGCTGGTCTCAAACTCCTGGGCTTAAGCAATCCTCCCACTTTGGCCTCCCAAAGTACTAGGATTACAGGTGTGAGCCACTGCTCCCAGCTGATTTGTGAGTTTTCTCTCTCTGAAATAAAAAAGACAATTCTATTCACCCATCAACTTCATTGCAAAGTTTTCTTCTTCCTAACTTCGTAACAGCTCATGCTTATACCTCTTCTCTGTACTCACTCTCTTGGTGACCTCATCTGGTCTCATGGCCTTAATTATTTATATGCTGATGACTTCCAAACATATTTCAAACCTGGTCAGTCATCTCTTCTGAACCTCAGCGCTTATTCATCATATCTACATCAATATATAGTAAGCATCTTAAACTTAAAATGACAATTGTTGCTCTCCTGATTGGCCAAATCTGTGCATACAATAGGTCAATGGCAACTCCATTCTTCCCACTGTTCAGGCCCCCAAATCTTGGTGTCATTCTTGTTTCGTTTTTCTCACAACCAACCACATCCAGTCCATCAGCAAATCCTATAGGCTGCACTTCAAAATGTAAACTAATTCAACTATTTCTCATCACCGCTACCACCAGCATCATCTCCCACCTGGAAAAATATAACAACTGGTCTCCCTCTGCTTTTGCCCTTCCTCCCTTCACCTCCAGCAGTCAAAGGGATCCTATAAATAGTAAGTCAGATCCCAGTCAATTCTTTAACCCAAAGTTATCAGTGGCTTTTCTTTTTACTCAGAGAAAAACCCCAAGTCCTTACTATGGCTTAAAATACCATATAAAAACTGTGCCCATGATGAAAATGTCCTAATATTGATAGTGGTGACAATTGTACAACTCAGTTAATATAGTAAAACCCATTGAATAAAATATTTAGGGTGTGTACAGAATGTGAATTATATCAATAAAGATGTTATAAAAATCTGATCCCTACAGCAATCTTATCTTATACTGTTCCCCCATGCTCATTTCTCTCTAGCCATATTGAACTCCCTTTTGCCTCAGGGCCTTTGTACTGACCGCAAGCTTGGAATGTTTTTTCTCCTGATACCACATTGCTCATTGCCTTCCAGCCCCCTTCCTAATGAGCCATGCTCTGCTCACTCTAGTTGAGTTGCAATACCTCTACTTCCCTGGCACTACTAATCTCTTAAACCCTGTTTTTTTAAAAGATCATGTCACAATCACCTTCAAACATATATATTTTACTTATATATATTGTTTGTTATCTGACTCTCCTCCTGCCCACTCCACTATCCAAAAGTATGGAGTAGAATTTTGTTTTGTTCACTGATTGGTCCCTAAGTGACTAGAACAGTGCCTTATATAGAGTGAACCCTTAATAAATATTTGTTAAATCAGATATTATTGAATGAATAAGGTACACAGATTTTAATATATAATTGATGAGTTAGAGCATAAGAGTTATACACTTTGTGGTCTTTTTTGTATATTAGAAAGGAAGATGTCTTGATCAAATACTGTTTTGCTGCTTTTTTTTTTCAATCCTCCAAGACATCAGAAAACAGCTTGTATTGTTTTAGGTACAGAGGGTTATGCACCCTTATCTGCATTCATATTATTCTCATAGTCCCTCCACCCCCATCCAACTGTTTTTCTTATAATTTTTTCACGGGTTATAAACGGACCCATTTTGTAAGCTAAGGATTTTGACCTGTACTGTATACACATATAAAACTCAATAGATTAAAAGGTGCTTAATTGTCAAGCTTCAAATCTTGTTCTTTTAATGTAGCATAAAGAGATTATAATGATGAGGAAAACAACTTTGAAAGGTTTTATGAAGGTGAGTTTTGAAGTGGGAGATTTAAAAGCAAAGATGGGTTATGTTGCAGAAGCAAAATGCAAGAAACACAATTGGAGATGAAATTAAGGAAATAAAGTAATATTTAGGAGACTGAGAACAAAAGAAAAAGAAATAAAAGAGAATAAGAGCACTCTTTACTACTATTTGAACTTCTACCTCTCTCTCTGGCTTTAGTGCTTGTAAGCATTTAATCCTGATTAACTGGAAATTTCTGCCAGTAAAACTTATTCTTTGAAATTGCTTATAACATTTTTTTTTTGCTCTGTGAATAATATGCATTCTTATATTTTGGTTTGATCCTCATGTACTTTGGCAACAAAATGTCAGTCTCAGAGTCTGGAAGATATTAAATATTAAAACAAGATCATTTAGGATCAAACTCTGTAAGACTGTGATGTTTTGAAGAGGGTCTAGGACATGGTCTTTTGGAGTGCTCATTTCTGTACAGCTGGTCTTATATGTGGGCCACGGCCATGTTTGTGTGACAGTAGTCTTTCTGGCTCCCATGTGACTTTGTACTGTAAAGGTCCAAAGTAGCCTCATTTTCAGTAACCAAAGAATGCAGTGAATGCTCTGCTATCCGGCTATCCATTATGAACACTTCTGTGCTTTGTGGACCGTATCAGTTTGTGGCAAAGTGATGGATTGTGTTTAACATTCTGTTGTCGACCTGTACGGATTTTTGCCATATGTTCCAGCTCATTCCCTTAAGATATAGGAGGGGGGAATCTTATTAGTATCATTGTCCACTAAGCAGAAATGTGTCAGAGATTTTGCTTTCTCAGCTGGAGACTCCCTCTTGGCAAGCCATCCTCCCTATTTTAGGAAAGCATCGCCATCAAATACAAGAAGGCCCGTTTATAAGCTTATTTGTTTATATTGTATATCTGGTCTATATTTAGGGAAGTTTTGAAATGAAGCTGTAAAATTAAGAACTATGTGGCTACTTTTCAGACATAGTCAACAATAATAAATCTCATTTGATGTCCCTCTGAGAATGTGGCTTGAATGATATAATCTTTAGCAGGTTGTTTACCTTCTCTATTCCTCAGTTTCCACATTTGACAAATATTTGTGAACTCTTTTTAATTTTGAAAGGAACTCCCTTTCCCCAAAATCCATAGTAGGCATAATCCCCACATATAGATAGATAAAAGTGGAAGTGTTGTGGCTGCAGTAGCCGGATGGCAGTGGGGGTGAAGGGCAGGGATTGGCAAGTTTAGGCTTCCCCTCATAATCCCCTCCTGCAATATACCCCATAACCCCTGAGACATGCATACTCATCATAATGGGAGATATCTTGTTCTCTAAGACCCTTCCAGCTCTAACATTTTTTACTTAATAATTTTGTTATTCTATAATTACTCTATATTTTTCCACAGTCACTGAAAAATCTCAAATACCTTGCCTTACCACAAAAAAATTATTTTTCTGGGCCTTAAAAATTCAATCACGAGATAATGTGCCTAAAGAATTTAAAAAACATTCATGCTCCTCTGCTTTGATATCAATTTTCAAACATTTCAATCTATTTCCATAGGTCGGTTGAAGTTATGTTACAACTTGCCTTATTAACCTGAATTTATTGTCTGGTCACCAAATGCTATGGAGTATGATTTGGCACTGCGTCTTAATAAACAGGTCGCACCTGGGAGTTAGCGCGACCTCTCCCATCTGAGAAGAAGGAGCTGCAACAGATGGTAAAACGACTAAAAACCAGGTGGGGTTATTGTTTAATGACCATCTGAATTAAGTTTGGTTAATTTGGCGTGTCCCTAATTATCCCTAGCAACTGGACCCTCTACTCCATTTTATAAGTTTGGATTTATATCTTTTATGTAAACTATCAAAACAAGTCCATCTGTGATCCTAAAGCTGTATTTGCCTTAAATCTAACCACAGTGGAAATCCTAATTTATTTGGTTCTAGCTATGAGGAGTCCTTAAACACTGGGTTTTTACAGTGCTCTGCAATTTACTTTTTCTCAGGTTGTCACCTATGATGTGAGCATTTCCCTTCATTCTTCTCCAAGTTTAAATTAATGAAAAGACACTCAGCATAATTTCCAAAAATCAGAGATGTCAAAACTTCAACCTATGTGCATTCCTTTAGAAGATTTTCTCATGAAATCCGTGTGCAGCAGTGAGTTGGCTTCCAGAGATGTTTAGAAAAATCAGAAGTTATGCTGTCCTCAACACTGTAATAGATTCAAGACCTGCCAGCTCCTTTAAAGACACTTCCTCCCCTACCCCCACTATACCTTATTTTTGTTTGTTTATTTGTTTTTGTTTGTTTGTTTTAGGCAGGGTCTTGCTCTGTCACCCAGGCTGGAGTCCAGTGGCGCAATCTCGGTTCACTGCAGCCTCCACCTCCCAGGCTCAAGTGATCCTCCCCCAGACCTTATTTATTAATAAGACTATTAATTTTTGCTGGGATGGTGGCTCGCGACTATAATCGCAGCTACTCAGGGGGCTGAGGAGGGAGGATCACTTGAGACCATGACATCATATAAACCAGGAGTTCAAGACCAGCCTGGGCAACACTGTGAGACCTCCATCTCTGAAAAAAATTAAAATAAATTTTTAAAATATAAAAAGAAGAAAAAATACTAATTTGCTAAATGCTTATCATGCTTAGCAGTATGGCAAAATTGTTGTTTACATGATGTCACTAAGCCCTCACAACAATCTATGAGATAGATACTATTATCTTCATTTTATTGCTAAGTAAGCTGTAGCCTACTGGAGAGGTTAAACTAGTTACTAACTCAAAAGACCCATAGCTAAATGGCCAAGGCAAGATGCAAATGCACATCTGTGGGACTGCGAATCTCACATTCTTAACCACATATTATGCTCCTCTAGAACAGCTGTGGTTCACGTGGCATCAGAGTGTAGTGTTCAGAATGCAGACTCTGGAATCAGGCTTGGGCAAGCCACCTAAGCTCTTTTGCCTCTTTTCTCTATCTCTTAAATTTATTATGAAAATCAAATGAGGCAAAATACGCACAGCACTTAGAGTACACAGCATGTAGCAGGACGTCATGAATATTAATTAGATGGCACCCATTTTCCAATGTCCTTTCTAGTTTTCTTTGTTCTTAATTCCTTCATCTAAGTAAAATATTGTATTTATTTCCATTTTCTCTAACACTTGAGGCATCATTGCTGATGGCAAAAGTGCTGACTGGACTTCCCGGTCCTCACCTACTGCTGTGAAAATTCCCCTGAATTTTGATGCAAGCCACAGGTAGATCCAATATACATATTCCCTTTCTAACTACAGATGAACTGAGGTTCCCCCGTCAGTGCATTTTAGATCTTTAGGCTGTTTTTTGTTTTTGTTTCCTTATTTGTTTGAGATAGGGTCTTGCTCTGTTGCCCAGACTGGATTGCAGTGGCATGAACTTGGCTCACCGCAACCTTGGTTCACTGCAACCTCTGCCTCCCGGGCTGAAGTGATTCTCGTGCCTCAGCCTCCAGAGTAGCTGAGACTACAGGCCCGAGCCACCATGCCTGGCTAATTTTTGTATTTTCAGTAGAGACGGGGTTTCACCATGTTGACCAGGCTGGTCTTGAACTCCTGGCCTCAAGTAATCCACCCATCTCGGCCTCCCAAAAGGCTAGGATTACAGGTGTGAGCCACCACAACCAGCCTTTTTAGGCAGTTTTGGTAACGTGAATCGTGTTTCTGTGCATGCTAAGGAACAGGCTTGATGTTATTCAAACCCTTCTTGTGTATGTGTTTTTTTAATACAGAACAATGAGTTTCTCAAGTTCACTGTAAAATACTCTTATGTTTTCTTTTATCCTCTGAGAGCTTCCTGTATTTGTGAGCTCCTTTCAAATCAGCAACTGCAGCCTCGGCATCTGGATCCTCCCTGGTGTAGGGAACATAAATTAACTGGTAGCGCCCTGTAAATGTTATAGGCAGGAGGAGTTCAGGGAGTGCACAGAGGCAGGCCAGGGTGCTTTCAGTATGTAACAGCTGGTCCCGATGTAGTGCCTCAGAACTGGTTTTAGCTGACGTCAGATAACACTGATGTGCACCAGACTGACTTGTAGTACCAGGAAAGCTGACCCCTCCCACTTCCCCTACTGCCCCTGTGCTTGCCAGAATGCTGGAGACCATTATGAACTCACAGTTGTCATTTGATCTCCATCTGGCTGCTGTCACTAAAGCTGCCTTTTATCATTTGCCAAAAAGTGTAAAGCAAAAGACATTTCCCTTTCTCACAAATCTTTGCTTCTAGTCCTTGCTCTTCTCATTTTCTGGGTAGTTCCAAGTAATTCTCCTTCTGTCTGAGTCTGTGTAGCACCATCAGGAAACCAGCAAAGGACTCACTAGAATATTTACCCATATGCCATCTTCTTGGTGAACTAGATTTAGCAATGGATTTTTTTTAGGAAGTGTTAGAGGTGGGCTGTGGCTTTGCTGACTTCAAATATTATGTCTTAAGTTTGATGTGGTTTGAACTGCTGGTATAAATGTGAGATTTGCGTGTATGAGCTCATATTGTGGTAAATTTTATGAGGATGTAGATCACAACAGTCTAGCCATACAATTATGTGGGTCCCTGTATTAAATTAGAATCTACCCAAATTAAACAATGAATATAATAGCAGCTTGCCATAAATTGGATCTTATAACAGCTTAGTAATGTGAGGGGAATAGAAGAATAAATTCTGAGGTGATGCTTGTTGTACTTGGTCACTAAGAACACTAGAATGTTAGTTGAAGCTGATCATAAATCTGGTACCAGCTTAAAAATTTACTGTTAGTGATCACCTAGCAGTTAAGATTTAGCAACATTAGCAAAAGATCATTCTTTGTCAAGAAAACTCTTTAGGGATGACATTTGATATTCAATAAGTGTTGATGGTAATGATGATGGAATATCGTACGCTCCAAAGGTTTTGGAAACAAATTTAGGATTCTGATTTTTATGCAGTTTAGCAAATTAATCCTTCAAGAGGTAATTATAAAGAACCTTTTATGTATGTTCTCAGTATATGTTTATAAAGAAATTAGAAGGCACTGCACTCTATATGAATCCATAGTGTGTGTGTATGTGTGTGCAAAAAAAATGTGGATGGATATACCTCAAAATTTAAGCAGTGTTCCTTTTTGTTCTCCTTCCTTCCTTCCGTACTTTCTTCCTTCCTTCCGTACTTTCTTCCTTCCCTCTCTCCTTTCTTCCTTCCTTCCCTCCTTCCTTCCTTCCTTCTTTTCTTTTTCGATAAGATCTTTCTCTATCACCCAGGCTGGAGTGCAGTGGCCCAGTCATGATGTGTATGAGCTCATACTGCAACCTTGACCTCCCAGGATCAAGCAATCCTCCTACCTCAGCCTCCTGAGTAGCTGAGACTATAGGCACACACTTAGCTAATTATGTTTTTTAGAGATGGGGTCTCATTATGTTGCCCAGGCTGGTCTCAAACTCCTGGATTCAAGCAGTTCTCCCACCTTGGCCTCCCAAAGTGCTGGGATTACAGGCATGAGCCACCGCATCTAGCCTGTGTTCCTCTTTAAGTGATGAGATTACTGGTGATTTTTATTTTCTTATTTTTGCCTACTTTTATTTGGTGATGTTTTATATAATAAGTGTGTGTTACTTTAAATATATTTTTAATTGAGGTAACATTTATCTTCAGTGAAACACACAGATCATAAATGTACAATCTGATGAGTTTTGATAAATATATATTCTTGTGTAACCCAATCAAGATATAAAGCCCAATCAGGACACAACCCTATTAGTGATATATCCCCTATCAAGATATATAAAGTTTACATTACTTCAGAGAGTTCCATTCTTTCAGTCTCTTAAAAGAAGCTTCTGTGTAGACTAAGATAGGACACATACACACAAAAATTGAAACAGTTATCTGCCTTCAAGGATCTTACCTTTTTGGTGAAGAGATGAGAAAAATAATAGAGAGCTTAGCACGGAGCATTTAAGGGTTAAATTATGTAGCTCAAGAAAACTCAGAAAAGAGCCAGATAATCAGGTAAGATTTTATAAGAGCTTAGATCTGTTATTTCATTCCAATAGAAAAGGTAAAAAGTTTACTAGACTATAAGCTCTAAAAGGTCAGGTACTATGTTTATCTCGTTCACTGTATCCTAAGTGCCTTACACATTGCCTGGCAGAGGGTACTGACTCACTAAATATTTGTGGACTGATTAAAAGGGTATTATTTATTTAGTTACTCAGTCAGCAAATATTTATTTACTCTTCCAGTAAATATTTGTTAAGCTCCTACTGTGTGCCATGGATTGTGCTAAGCCTGGGAGATATGATGGCAAAATGATGGACATGGTTCCTAACCTCATGGACAATTGTATCTTTGTGGAAGACTGATACTGTATTAAAAGTCTTTTAGAGACAGATAGAATGGCACTGTGAGGGATTAAAGAGGAAGGCACGTGGTGAACCTGCAAGCATATTCAGAAGTAGAACTGAGCCTTGGCAAATGATTGGCTGTGATAAATAAATGAGTAGAGGTATCAGAAGTGACTTCAGATCCAGGAATAAGCAACTTGGTTAATGATAGAGCCATTTAATTTTTTTTCTTGCAGATCATTATGCAATAGAGGCCAAGATTATGGAATAACCATAGTGAGGGTCAGACATCTGTTGGCCATGGTTCTAACTATGGATCTATAATGTATCCATTGCATACCTTGGGGCAAAGGCAATGATTTACAATGCTGGTGCAGGGCAAAATGGTGACTTGAAAGGATTTTTATTTGGTGCCCATCACCTGTTCTTCTGATTACCTTTTCTTCCTCTTGCCCATGTTCCTCTCTTTATTCCACCAACCCTCATGTCCTTTTCCGGTATCTGATAACTCATCCCTACTAAGGTGATTACTGATCACTGTGGCTCTAAGGTGGAGATGCCTTTTTCCCAACTCTCAAACCCTTACATACCTGGCATGTTTGCCTTTTAAGAGGAATGGAATGGATATTAGGGCCATAAGGATGGGTCACAGAGCCAGTTGTTACAATTGTAGTTTCTTAGAGAAAGAGGCTGCCCTTATGCCTGTGCCAGTTAGACCTATCCTATTGCTCTCTATTTCCCTATATTCTCTACCTTGCCCTTTTCCAGTATTTTTTTGTACTTTCTACATATTAAGTTGCCTTTATTTTGAATCCCAGCTCTGTGACCTTGAAAAGTTTACTTAACATTTATCAACCTCCATTTCTTCAACTGTAATTGGGAGATACATCAATGTCAGTGGATTCAGTGTCTTCCACATGGCAGTTTCTCAGGATTAGTTGCTTTTCCCCATCACCCACTGCTTGGCTGCATTGCTGAGAGTTCTAGACTCAGGAAATCACTCTCAAGTATACTCAGCTTTTATAGACAAGCTTAATGGTACCACCTCATTGCATTTGAGAGGCGTTTCTCTCAACTCTGTTCCACCCTTACTTGCCCAGTTTCATTTGTCTCACCAAATTGTAAGTGTATACCATTGGACACAATAATTATTAAGGGGGAGTGTACCTGGATCTGCACAAATCCATTCCCACTGTGATCAAAGCAGTTCGATAAGTCTCTGCACTGATTACCAATCACAAATGTCCTTGTATATGAAGATGAATCCTTAGTTTGAAGACTACACATGTGAATCAAGCAAAGTAACCCAAATCATTATGTGTATGAATAATATATGTGTTTATCCAAATTAGTTAACAAGGGCCCAGCATCCATTCATTCATTTTGTTATACATAGTTGTTAAGCACCTAGTAGGTGCAAGGGAGTGCACCAGGTACTAGGTCTACAGTATTGAACAAGACAGATTTGCAGTGTAATTAACATTGAGATGTACTTGAAACAACTAACTTCAGAATGAATTGCTCAATTATAATTGTGGTAAGTTCTACAAAGAAACAATTACAGGTTTCTATGAGAGTTTATAGCAGGGGATATGATCAAGTGAGGAGGTCAGGGAGATCGGGAGAGACTTCTGAGGAAATTACTGAAGCACTAAATATGAGAGCTAAAAGCATTTTGTGGAAAGAAGGAAATGTAAGAGCTCCCCACTTGTTTGTAAGAAGAAGATTCTGAATTTCCCAATGCTGGTGTTGCCGTCTCAGGGTCTGACCCTGGGAGAGCTGATTTCAGCTTAGGAACTTCATGTTCTGAAGCTGAGATCATGAAGGATCTTCCCACTTGGTTATACCTAAAGGGAAGGAACTCACCCTCAGAAGCCAACCAACCAGTTAAAATTGAGGGAAAAGTTATAAAGGTATTAAGCATCATTTAGTTTTGCTTACCAAAGACACGCACAGGCTACCCAGGAACCTGACTTTATTGAAGATCTGCTTAGGGACAACCTTGAGCTCACTCAGTCTTCTGTTAACCTTACAATGTAGATAAAAATCCCAATTTACACCCAGGATAACTGAAGGTGAGAGAAGTTAAATAACTTGTCCACACCTGTACCAACTTTCATTCATCTGATTTGAAAGCTCATAATCTTTCAGCCACATCAAGCTACCCCATTGTTAGCATTTTGTTAAATGATTGCCGTTTTCTTTAGGAACAATTAGAACAGTAAAGAAAAGTTTGAAAGGTGTCAGTTATCCCTGAAACCAGAAAAATAATCTACTATATTCCCATTTTTAAAAATTGTTATTTAATGAAGGGGATTATGAGTCATAAGTAGATCAATACTTTGACTGTTTAAATTTGTGTATGTTGATATTCTAATTCCCTAAGTTTTATGAGCAAAGAGGTGAAAGGGAAGTTAGCATGATTAGGACACTTTCCACAAATGGACTGAATCTTCAACAACTGAACAGAAAAATGTACCATTAGAGGGTTAAGAACAGGTAATTTAGTTGTGTGAACTACTGTCAGCCTCCAAGGATGTAGGTGTTTACTGTTTTTGTATAAATGAAGCCAATATTGGTGTTTGAACCTCCAAAGAACTAATGTGTTATTTAATTTTATCCTTATTATATTGGAGATCACATTCAAATAGTGCAAGTAAACCAAAGAGAACTCAAGAAGCTTTGGGAATAGCTTGGTAATTGAGAAATTCCATCGGAAGGGTGTAAGGATCATCTCTTTTTATTTCATAGGAAAAACTCAAGTGACCCAAAGCCACTGTTCTTTGGAAATAGATCAAGAAAAAAATAAATAGACTATTCATGTGCGTCTTTGCTTATGGAAGTTACAGAAATGGAAATCTGCACAACGGCTTCATTCCTTGCTGTTTGTGCATTAGCCTTCTCTAGGCTGGGAATGTCACTGACATAAATGATGCTGAATAATTATATCATGCACTACTTTAAATTGGTCTGGCAGGCTGAAGCAAAATGGTAAAGTTTTCTCCTGAATGCCACACCCTTGGTTCCGCCTTTCATTTATTCCTTTTCCCTCATATGCACCTTGAGTGTCAATGCTGACAAGCCATACCTTCTATTTATTTCTCAGACTGCTTTTCTTGGATATCCCCACTGAAAAGACCAAGGTCAAGGCTTGAGCCTCTCTGGCCCACATGATGGCCACTGCTGCCATGCTGTTCCCTTGTTTTCCTCTCTTACCCTCCAGTCTACTTTCCATAAGGCTGCCAGGAGTATCCTTTTACAAATTAATGCAATCAGGTTGCATCAATGCTGAGATCCCTTCTATGGCTTCTTGTTAACTATGGGACAAAGTCCAGGCTACTTAGCATAGCATAGCATCTGGCCTTTGCTGATGTCACTGGTGTCATTTCCTGCCTCATAAAGTACTTATTCTCCATGTACTTCTTGTTCCAGCAATACTGAAGCATTTATGGTACCCAGCAGGTCTGGCTTCATGGGTGTGCAACCTATGCTGTTTGACAGGGCACTGAGTTTAGAAGGGCTCCGTTTCATTTAATGCTCTGCTATAACTATTTTGAACTAATTCTTGCATGAAAGAAACCACGTCTTCATGCTGGCCAGGCGCAATGGCTCATGCCTGTAATCCCAGCACTGTGGGATGCTGAGATGGAAGGATTGCTTAAGACCAGGATTTTGAGAACAGCCTGGTCAACACAGTGGAACCCCATCTCACTTAGATGCCTTTGCATATATTCCCTCTCCCTACATCTTCATTTTGCACTGGGTCCTGCTGGCCAAACATCATATTGGTTCACTCCTATGTGTATTGTTTCACTCCTCTGTCTGCCTAGTCTATCTTTCCCTTCATTCCATTTCCTGTGCTCTTCTTTGTCTTCCAAACCTAATTTGAATACCACTTCTTTTGTTTGTTTGTTTGTTTGTTTCTGAGACAGAGTCTTGCTCTGTCGCCCAGGTTGGAGTGCAGTGGCCTATCTCGGCTCACTACAAGCTCTGCCTCCTGGGTTGATGCCATTCTCCTGCTTTGGCCTCCTGAGTAGCTGGGACTACAGGCGCTTACCATCACACCCAGCTAATTTTTTTGTATTTTTAGTAGAAATGGGGTTTCACTGTGTTAGCCAGGATGGTCTCGAACTCCTGACCTCGTGATCTGCCTGCCTTGGCCTCCCAAAGTGCTGGGATTACAGGCGTGAGCCACCGCACCTGGCAAATACCACTTCTTAAGTGAAAGCTTCCCTGATCATTTGTCCCTCCATCTCCTACCACATTAATCACTCTCTCTTCTGTGCTACCGCTTTATATTGAACATACATCTATTATAGTCCTTCCAAGCACAGAATCTACCTTGAAGGGTGGGTGCTGTGAGGTTTGAATAAGATAATACATGTAAAATGCTTAGAGCAGTGCTTGGCTCATAATAAATGTTGAATAAATGTTACCTGTTCTTATGCATTATTCTTTATGGTGTTCCTGGAACCTAGTAGCGTGACTAGAACATTTATTCTTAGACATTTATTAAATACCTACTGTATGCCAGGCTCTGTGATGGCTTCCTGAGATACAAGGTAAAATAAGACATATCCTTTACTCTTAAAGAATTTAACTTTAGTCAAGGAGCGGGATGAACCACTAATAATCATGGTCCAGTAAAAAAAATGCTAAGTGCCAAGTACTTCAAGAGTGCAGAAGAAAGATATTGGGATCAGACTGAGAAGTTAAAGCTTCATCTGAATTATGCAGGATGAGTGGGAGCTACCTAAACGTGGAAAAGGAGGAAGATTATTCTAGGGAGAGAGAATATATGCAAAGGTACATAAGTGTGAAAAGTCTTGCATGTTTAGGGAACTACATGTCATTCTATGTGACTGGAGCAAATGGTGTTTGGTGAAGTTCTGGAATGCTAGATCATCAGAAAGGACTAGCAAATAGATTTTCACTCTGGTCTTTTGGTGGTGGTTGTCTAGAACATTGTGTTGTGAAGGATTCTGAAGCTATGGCCAGTCTCAGCGGGAAATAGTGATGGGATACATTGCTTCCCTTTGTTGTGGGGGCAGAAGAGGGGAGTGGGAGTCTGTATGTCATATATCTGCCATTATGATGGATTAGGGAGAGTCTCTTATTCTGTATTAAGAAGCTTGGATTTTATCCTGAAAGCTATAGGGAATTACTGAAAGATTTTAAGCATGGGAGTGATGTGATCATATTACATAGTAGGTGCTCCATAAATGTTGAATTGAACTGACTATGAATCCCACTTTACCTATTAATGATTTAGTGTATCAAATAGCACTCAAATGATCTGAACCCAGCAAATAAACCATGTATAATGGAGCCTATAGTGCTCAGAGGCTCTGTGCTAAGTGCTGGAAGAATTAGAATAACATCTAAAGGTGCTTAACATGCTCCCGTGGTGTGGCTTACATAGGAAAACAGTCTGCTTCACACTGCAGTTTTAATCGGAGGATTAAAGTGGTGTTAATAATTTATGCAGCTATATTGTTTCATGCTATGCGCTGGAGCTATCCCAAAAGGAAGACTTCCAGGGGGCTTTTTGAACCTTTAACCCTCCTGCTGGTTACATATAGTGAGAAAATGAGTGGAATAAATGAATTGCAATGTTTTTTAGATATAAATATATTAATATATTTTCGTAAATATTACTAATAAATCTTTTATTTGTAACTAGGTGGAAAGTGCTCTGAAATGTGGGCTACTATTGCAAATAAATAACCAGACTTATCCTTATTAAGAAAATAAATTGAAACCCCATAAATTTGGCATTTGTTATCACCATCATTATCTTTTAACTGTTACTGGTAAAAGAATTTGTGAGAATCTGTGCTTCTGAAAGAACGCACAAAGCGAGGTTGTTTCCTCAACACATTTAGTGTAATGGCCAAAGGCATAGATTTCTGTTTATTTTTCCTTGATTCCAAAGGGACTTAGGGTAGCATGAAACAATGCAAATAATACAGTGAGGAAAAGTTAATTTAAAATAACTACAAAAGAGGGAACAAAGAGAATTTTAATGTAAGAAAATTTAATGGGATCTATGCATGAGATTAGTAAACAATGTGTAAGAAAATTATGTATCTCAAGATACTCAAGTCAAACAACACTTTAGTTTAGTTCTCTCTCTCTTTTTTTTTTTCTTTTTTGAGATGAAGTCTCACTCTGTTGCCCAGGCTGGAGTGCAGTGGCATGATCTCAGCTCACTGCTGCAACCTTCACCTCCTAGGTTCAAGCAATTCTCCTGCCTCAGCCTCCAAATTAGCTGGGATTACAGGCATGCACCACCACACCCGGTTAATTTGTTTGTATTTTTAGTAGAGATGGGGTTTCACTATGTTGGCCAGGCTGGTCTCGAACTCCTGACCACAAGTGATCCACCCACCTCGGCCTTCCAAAGTGCTGGGATTATAGGCATGAACCACCACGCTCGACCTTGTGTTCTTATTATGTACCAAAACCAAAACTGAAGTAATTAATATTTCTGATTTAATTTTTATAAATAAAAAGACTAAAAACAGATTTTTCAGATACTTACTAGAAATGATTAAAAGAATCACTGGAGATACTGAAACTAAAAATTTATTTCCCATCGATTAATTACTTCCCTCTTCTTTGTGGGTCTATCTGCTTTGTCTTTGTAGCATTCTGGCATTATCCCCCTGTGACTTCCTGTCATTATAAAGGCTAACAATGGTCATACATCAGGATGAAAGAGTTTTGTCTTTGTGTAAAAATTCTTTCTTGCAGTCACATTTGTGGAGTTGGAAGTAAGAGGAAAGAATTTGGAATGCAAACAACTTGAACTGACAGTGTTTTTTTCTGTATTACTAACATCTAGCACAGTTCCTAATAGATAGTTGATCCTTAATAGTTGTGAGTTGAAAGAAAAAAATGAAGCTTCACAGAACTTATTAGTCCTTACAAAAATGCATAACCAATAAAGATGTATGCCAGTATGATATCTTTATCATTACTTCTGACAGTCAATTCTTAATTTGTATGGTTGTGTTACCTGAACATTTTGTTCTAAAAGCATCTAGGCTACAATGCAACCCTAAGAAGGTATATTAGGAAGACAAGATGTAGAAATCAAGGAAAAATCAAAGAGAGGGCACTCATTAATTCCTCTTCCTTTGCTGCTCCATTATTTATTGTTCTCTTAATTCATGCTTTTGTAAAAACAGGAAGCCTTCTAAGTCCTCCAACAAGATCTCCCACTGTCATCCAGCTGCCTCTTATTCTCAAAAAGGATTTTTTAGCTTCCATTTACCAAGTCTTTAGAACACTCAAAAAGTTTGGGAAGGAAAGAGTAGACCACTGTTTTTGTTGTTGTTGTTGTTGTTTAGTTTTTTATTTTTTAGTATCACTTTGTCCTGGTTGCTCTGTTAGGTAATTTAGCAGACATTGTATGATTTAGTCCTCACAGAAACCTTAACAGGTGAGTATGTCCCCAGTTTATAAATCAAGAAACTGGTGCTCAGAAAGATATCTGGCTTCAAGGATTCAGCTGCAGGTCTATCCTCTACTGCGCAAGAGAGTAATTCTCCCACTCTCAAACTTTGTGTTTGTTTGTTTGTTTTAATTGTTAATCAAGAGCTTCTAGGCTCCATAATCAGGAAGACTTAGTATTCCTCACCTGGAATAGGATTAATATTTATATTTCCAGTGTATCTGGCATATCTGGCATTAACTGTTACCACAACAGATCAGTCCAGTTGGTCAAGTACTTTACAATGGTCTATTGTTTGAGTAGAAAAAGGAGGCAATGGCAAGTACATAGAATAAAAACTTTCTGTACTGTCACAGACATGATAGATCTCTAGTTTCATGAGATGACCATTAGAATGTGTTGCTCAAATTGCCAATACGATGATGATACTGATGATTAAAATGATGACAATAGTAATACACTCATTTCCTGAGCACCTAACATGTGCCAATGACAATTTTAAACATTCGTATTGTCTCATTTGATCTTCCTGATAAACGTATGAAGTAGGTGTTATCGTCCTTACTTTACAGCTGAGAAAACAGAAGCTCAGAGTTGTAATTTGCCACGTTCTTATAGTACTAAATGACAGAGCTGGGTTTGAACTGAGGTTTGATGCTCATCCCCCTGTCTTTAGCGATGATGCCACATAGCTTTCTATAATAACAACTAACATAATGGTACATACTATCACTTAGATTTTAGTTGTGCTTTCATTTCTCTACCACAATTGCATTTGCTGGAATTCTTTTTGGAGTGTGTGTTTGTGTGTATGTGTGTGTGTGTAGTAGCTGGTTGTATTTATTTCTACTTTATAGGAGAATTTTACCAATAATTCCATGATTTTAATACTCTTCATGCCCAGGATATTCTAGTTTGTTGTGTAACTTAATTTTTCTATAACTTATAATGCTCATTTCTGAAATAGTCTTCAGAATATGCTATTATCTCATTTTACTTCATTCATATATCTATGTATATATTTTATATATTACATAAAATACATGTGCATATAATCTCATTTGCATTATTTTACCTTTAAGGTGAAATGGTGTCACCCCTCATAATCCAGCTTCTGCTACTTTTCACTCATCTGATAGGTGCTGAGTCCCCACTATAAGTTAGATACTCTGCTAGACATCTGGGACACCAAGATGTAAGGATGTGGTTTCTATACTCAAGGAACTCATGAAACTCATTCTAGTTTATGTTCAAGGCACAGAAAAGATTGATACTAAGTCTGTGGAATAGTTCAAGTTTAATTTGTGGAATATATCCAAGTGTTCCCCCTTCTCCATCTTGCATAGAAACCCTACTGTAATATGGCAACAGTCTATAAAATACCCATGTTTAGCATGCTACAGTAAGAGATGCCCAATAGCCTAAGGATGAATTCTAGTTAGTTTCTGCTTAAGAAATTCCCCAAAGTCCTGGAACACAAGATGTTGAAGGGGTTCCAGAAACTAACAGAGAGATCACCTTTGTAACTATTGAAAAGTTCTGTTACTTTAATTATGCTATCCAAAGCCTTGAAAAACAGACCCTATATTCAAATCCTGGCTTCTTCAGCTACTATCTGTATCATGTCACTATGTTATACAACCCTTCCTGAACTTCAATATCCTTATTTGTAAAGTGAAGATAATAATGTCTTTTATTAGTTTGCTTATGTATTCATTCATCCAGAAAACATATTCTTAAATGCCTACTGCATCCCAGGCATTGAGCTAGGCACTAGATAAACAATGTTCAACAAGATAACCATTGTTCCTACACTCCTGAGCCTTATAGCCTGGTGAGAGACAAGCTGTAAATGAGCTGGTGCTATCATGAAGAATAAAGTGAGGCAATCTGCTTTCAGGTGGGTAAGCAGAGAAGGCCTCTCTGTGGATATGATATTAGGCTGATATCTAAAGAATGCAAAAGACAAGCTTTGTAAGTTGCAAGTGAGAAAAGTGTTTCAAGTAAAGGAAATTGTTTGTGCAAAGGTCCTGAGCTAGTAAAGGAAGAGGTTGAGAAAGTAAAAGTAGCCTAGTAGATTGAAAAATGAAAAGCGGAGGGCTGGGGCGGGGCAGGGGGGGCATTATCCTAAAAAGTGGACATTGTCTACCCTAAAACCCAGTAATTTCACTCCTGGCATACAACCTAGAGAAATTCTTACATATGCCTACTAGGAGACATACATAAAATACTCCTAATAGCACTATTCTTTGTTCATGATAGCACAAAATTAAAATAATCCAAACATGGACAAAAGAAAGGATAAGTAAGTTTTGGTGTATTCGCACAATGGAAGATTATACAGCAGTGAAATGAATGAATTGTAGTTAGACCAACGAAGATGAATCTTATAAGTAATACTTTGAGATGAATACTGAGTGATTGTGGCCATGCTGTTGACCTCAAGCAGCAATTGACTTCTCCACATGGAACCCTGGAGTTGGAGACACAGAATCTCCCTTCCCACTCCTGTTTTTGGCTTTGTGAGAAAACTTTCCATCAAACACAATGGCTAGCAATGTAACCAACAAGTGAGATCCTCACTCCATGAACCCCAGAGTATTCGTTGGGAATCTCAACACGCTTGTGGTCAAGAATTCTGATGTGGAAGCAATCTTTTCAAAGTATGGCAAAATTGTGGGTGACTCTGTTCATAAGGGCTTTGCCTCCATTCACTATGTTCATGAGAGAAATACCCAGGCTGCTGTGGCAGGAGGGAATGGCAGAATGATTGCCAGCCAAGTTTTAGATACTAATCTGGCTGCAGAGCTGAAAGTGAATTGAAGAAAAGCCGGCATGAGATGATCTGCAGCGGAGATGTACGGCTCCTCTTTTGACTTGGTCTGTGACTTTCGAAGGGATTGTTATGACAGGATGCACAGTGATCCAGCACATGCTTCTCCTCCTCCTCCTAGTGCTTGGGCTGTAGTGCCCTCAAAACGCCAGCGTGTATCAGGAAACACCTCACAAAGGGGTAAAAGTGGTTTCAATTCTAAGAGTGGGCAGTGGGGATCTTCCAAATTGAAAGGAGATGACCTTCAGGCTATAAGAAGGAATTGACCCAGATAAAACAAAAAGTGGATTCTCTACTGGAAAATCTGCAGAAATTTGAAAAGGAGGAGAGCCAACAAGGAGTAGAGTTGAAGAATGTGAACGGGCAGAGCAGCAGCTCCATGAAGTAAGATGAGACTAACGTGAAGAAGGAGTCTGAGGGGCTGCAGATGACTCTGCTGAGGAGAAGGACCTGCTGGATGACGATGATACTGAATGTGGGGGTGACCAATTGGAGATAATCAAGGATGATTAAAAAGAGGCTGAGAAAGGGGAGGATGACAGAGACAGTGCCAATGGCAGAAATGACTTTTTTGTTTTTCTTTTTTGAGACAGAGTCTTGCTCTGTCACCCAGGTTGGAGTGCAATGGCACAATGTCGGCTCACTGCAAACTCCGCCTCCCAGGTTCAGGCAATTCTGCTGCCTCAGCCTCCCAAGTAGCTGGGATTACAGACGTGTGCCACCATGCCTAGCTAATTTTTGTATTTTTTTAGTAGAGATGGGTTTTTGCCATGTTGGCCAGGCTGATCTCGAACTCCTGACCTCAGGTGATCCACCTGCCTCGGCCTCCCAAAGTGCTGGATTACAGGTGTGAGCCACCGCACCTGGCTGAGAACGACTCTTAAGCACATGATGGGGTTTAGAAATCCTATCCCATTATCTCTTTACCTAGGCGGCTGTCTAAGATCAAATTCCTCACCTGATTCTCTCCCCTAGTATCTTCAGCACATGCTCACTGTTCTCCCCATCCTTGTCCTTCCCATGTTCATTAATTCATATTGCTCTGAGCCTAGTCTCGTTATCACTTCCTTTGAGGCTCCTAGTAGTTTTGTTAAGTCTTACACTGTAATTTTTGCTTTTAATTTTGATACCTCTTTACGACTGTTCAATAAAAAGGATGTATGGTTTTTATCAACTGTCTCCAAAATAATCTCTTGTTATGCAGGAGTACAGTTCTTTTCATTCATACATGAGTTCAGTAGTTGTTGCCCTACCTGCAAAGGCAATCTCATTTAGTTCAGTAGCACTGGAGGGCAGCTTTGAGTTAGAAGTATGTGGGTTATATCCCACATACGTGTGCTGTGTGGGGCAGTGCAGCGCAAATGTAGCAGTGTATTTTTGTGAATGAGAGTTGGCATGTCAAATGCATCCTCTAAAAAAAAAATCAGTCTTAAGATTGTTTTATAAAGTGGATATTGTGGGTTATTTTTGTGAACAGCCTGATGTTTGGGACATTTTCCCTACAAAATGAACAAGCCCTTATTAAAGGAGAAATTTGTAGAAAAATAAATAAATAGTACTTTGAATGGAGAAAAAATTATCAAAAAACAACCCCAACTTACAGTATTATTTACTGTGCATTTAAAATAATCTTCAAATACCCCAAATTTAAAAATATTATAAAAGTATTTTTAAAAAGCAAAAGAACTGAAACTCCTGCTTCTGGCCAACATGTTAGAACAGAGAGCAAATTTACTCTTCTGCCTTAACAACTTGACAACTAGAAAAATACATGAAACAGTGGTTTTTTGGAAATTGGACAATAGGCAGAGCAGGACTGTAGCGTGTAAGTGAAGGAAAACAAACCAGGTGAGCTCTGTAATTGCACCAGCTTACCTCCTGAAGGGAGTTTTCAGGCAGTAGCACTGAAAAACCAAACCCCAAACAAAATCCAGTGGTAATGAAGAAAGCAGATTGGTGTTAGGGGAGAACAAGGCAGCCACAATTTACAGAGCAGAGTACTGTAGAGGAAGGAGCTATACAGGAGAGCTCCGGGGATCTGCAGAGTGATCTACTTAACCCACTTATACTTGAGGTTGCAATTTTTTGAATTTGAAAAATCAGACCTTGACGATGACATTGAGCAGTAGGATATAAATAACTCCCACATGCTTAGCGTTCCAATAATGGAACACTAGGCATTAATAGGAGTGAGAGAGAATAACCTGAGGTCAGGGAAAGACCTACCAGAAGGGAGTAGGCAGAACAATTCCTGGACCTCATATAGCACTGGGAAATATTCTTGCTTCCACAAGTCAGAGTAAACAGGTCTCATGATATATGGCGCATCAGTAGGAAACTACGAAGTAAAACCTCTTAATAGTCAGCATAAAACCTTACTAGAGGCTGCTGTGGACCCAAAACCACAAAGCTTAAAAGCAAGCTTGAAAGGATCCAACTGTTATCCAAATAACTGCATACCAGAAAAAAAGAAGTACAACATTAAAAGAATGTAAGAAAATCTAGCCACCGGCATCATAAATTCACAAGACCCAGTATCTGAGAAAAAAATAAATAACCATGAGGTATGCAAAGAAGCAGGAAAATAATATCCCAAAACATAGACAAAAACCAATCCACAGAAACCGATGCAAAAATGATATCAATGATGAAACTAGTGCATAAGAATATTAAAACAATTCCATATGTTCAAAAGGTAGAAGAAAACATAGCCATAATGAGAAGAGAATTTGAAAATGTGAAAAAGACCCAAATGGAACATCTAGATATTATCCAAAGTAAGAAATTCACTGGATGAGATTTGTGACTTTGAATTTAAAGCACATCTCAAGTAAAAACCAAATACTGAATCTTGCTTTTTTTATCCAGTCTGACAATATCAGACTTTTGATTAGAATATTTAGTAAATATTCACAGTAAATATAACCATCAAGTGCTAGAAAAGTTAGGCCATTTTGCTATGTTTTTCTATTCACTTCATCTTTTTGTTCTTGTTGCTCCTGTGTTCCTCCTTTACTCTTTTTTGTGCTAAAAATTTATTTATTTAATTTTCAATTCTGGGGTACACATGCAGAACGTGCAGGGTTGTTACATAGGTAAACATGTGCCATGGTGGTGTGCTGCACCTATTAACCCGTCACCTAAGTATTAAGCCCAGCATGCATTAGCTATTTTTCCTAATGCTCTCCCTCCCCGCACTGCACCTCCCAACAGGCTCAGTGTGTGTCGTTCCCCTCTCTGTGTGCACATGTATGTTCATTGCAGCACTATTCACAATAACAAAGACATGGAATCAACCCAAATGCCCGTCAATGATAGACTGGATAGAGAAAATGTAGTACATATACACATGGAATACTATGCAGCCATGAAAAGGATTGAGATCATGTCCTTTGCAGGGACATGGATGGAGCTGGAAGCCATTATCCTCAGCAAACTCACCGAGCAACAGAAAACCAAATACCATGTGTTCTCACTTATAGTGGGAGCTGAATAATGAAAAATTTATTCTTTTATTCTAGTTTAATTCCTCTTCTGACTTGATAGCTATATTTGTTTGCTTTATTTTTTAGTAATTCCTCTAAAAATACCATATGAGACTGGGTGTGGTGGCACACACCTGTAATCTTAGCTACTTGGAAGGTTGAGATGGGAGGATTGTTTAAGCCCAGAAATTTGGGGCTGTAGTGGGCTATGTTGATCAGGTGTCTGTACTAAGCTTAGCATCAATATGGGAACTTCCTGGAAGGAGGGAACCACCAGGTTATCTAAGGAGGAATGAATCAGCCCAAGTTGAAAATAGAGCAAGTCAAAGGTCTGATGCTGATTAAGGGCAGGATTGTGCCTGTAAATAGCCATTGCACTCCAGCCTAGGCAACATAGCGATAGCTCATATGTAATAAAAATAAAAAGATAGGCTGGGCACGGTGTTTTATGCCTGTAATCCCAGCACTTTGGGAGGCTGAGGCAGGTGGATCATGAGGTCAGGAGATCGAGACCATCCTGGCCAACATGGTGAACCCTGTCTCTACTAAAATACAAAATATTAGCTGGGCGTGGTGGCATGTACCTGTAGTCCTGGCTACTAGGGAGGCTGAGGCAGGGGAATCGCTTGAACCTGGGAGGTGGAGGTTGCAGTGAGCCAAGATTGCACCATTGCGCTCCAGCCTGGTGACAGAGCAAGACTCTGTCTCAAAAAAAAAAAAAAAGATACAATATGCATCTTTAACTTATACCAGTCTAACTCAATAAATAATAATAAAATATAGAAACTTATTGCCAGTATAGTTATAGTAGCATTTCTGTCTTTTGTGTTATTATTGTCATACATATTACATCTATACATGTTGTGAACCCTTGAGTACAGTGTTATAAAGTTTGCTTTAAAGAGTCATGTCTTTCAAATAAATTAAGAGAATAAAAAGAGAAAATATATAAATCAGTAAAATCTTTTACATCTGTGCAAATATGTACCAATTCCAGTGCTTTACACTTCCTCTTGAGTCTCTGAGTTGCCATCTGGTGTCATTTTCTTTTAGCCTAATGGATTTCCTTTAGCATTTCTTGTAGGTACAGATATGCTAGCAATAAGTTTCCTTCATTTTTGTTTATTTGAAATTGTCTTTATTTTGTCTTCATTCCTCAAGAATAATCTGGATATAGAATTCTTGGTTGACAGTTGTTTTTTCTTTTTTTTTGCACCTGAATATGTCGTTCCAATGTTTTCTAGCTTCCACTGTTTTCAAGAAGAAGTCAACCATTAATTGTATTATGTTCAGCCTTTATTCATTCAAATACATTTTTTTGCTTCTTTTGCTTTCCTCTCCTTCTGGGATTTCAGTTTCATGTAGGATAGACTGTTTCTAGTGATCTCATACAGGTGTCTGAGATCCTGTTCATTTTTCTTCTATCTTTTCTATATTCTTCAGATGTGTAATTTCTGTGAATCTATCTTTAAGCTCACTGACTTTCTTCGGACAGATCAAATCTTCTGTTGAGCTCATCCAAAAAATTTCATTTCAATAGAGTATTTTCAGCTCTAGCATTTCCATTAGAATCTTTTTTTAAACAAATTTGTTTCTCTTGTGAGATTTCCTATTTGTTCACTCATCATTAGCATACTTTCCCTTAATTATTTGAACACATATATTTTTAAATTCCTGAGACATATTTATAACAGCTGCTTTGAAATATTTTTTGCTAGCTGCAACGTCAGGGGACATTTGGAATCAGTTTTGTTTTTTTTTTGGGTGGGGGGCGTGGGTGCAGTGTGGGGGAGAGACTCTCACTCTGATGCCCAGGCTGGAGTGCAGTGGCATAATCAAGCTCACTCTAACATCAAACTCTTGCACTGAAGAGATTCTCCCACCTCAGTCTCCGGAGTAGATAGAACTACTAGAACATGTACCACCATGCCCAAATATATATATATTTGGTAGAGATGAGGTCTCACTCTGTTGCCCAGGGTGGTTATGAACTCCTGGCCTTAAGGAGTCCCCCTACATCAGCCTCCCAAAGCCCTGGGATTACAAGTTTGAGCCACTGTACCCAGCCTGGAATTAGTTTTTATTGACTGGTTTTCATATCTTGAGTAGGGGTCATACTTTTCTATTTCTCTATATTGGGGATGGGGGTTAAAAAGTAGAATTGTAAATAACATGTTCAGTAATTTTGGATTCTTTTTCTTCTTCTTAAACCAATATGTTGGGTGGAGGCTATGCTAAGACACCTCAAGCCAGCAAGACTTTCACTTTCTGCCATCTGAGTATATCAATTGAGGAGCACTTTTTAAAAAATTTTATTTTTTTTTTAAATTTTTTATTTTTTTTTGAGACGGAGTTTTGCTCTTGTTGCCCAGGCTGGAGTGCGATGGCTCACCACAATCTCCACCTCCCAGGTTCAAGCAATTCTCCTGCCTTAGCCGCCCAAGTAGCTGGGATTACAGGCATGCACCATCATGCCTGGCTAAATTTGTCTTTTTAGTAGAGATGGGGTTTCTCCATGTTGGTCAGGCTGGTCTCGAACTCCTGACCTCAGGTGATCCCCCCGCCTCAGCCTCCCAAAGTGCTGGGATTACAGAGCGAGCCACTGCGCCTGGACAAGGAGCACATTTAAAGGTACGGCAGATTCTCAAGTCTCTTCAGACTTTTAATTTTAACTGGGCTCTTGGGATGCACACATAGCTTAGCATTTATTCAGAGATATGTGGAGATTTTATGATATCAGCCTTTCTATGGCTCTCTCAGGTCTATTAACAAAATTCTTCCATATTAGGTGTTCTGCCACACTTCTTAAACCAAGACAACCACCTCCAACCATTAAAACTGTAGGTTCTTGCTATTCAACATGGATATTTGCATAGGAATGCCTCCTGTGCCATGTCCAGAACAATGGAGGCCACAAACTCAGTCTTCTTATTTGGTGTGGTGAAATTTTCATGAGTGAAACTTCTAAAACTGTTACTTGACTTTGGCCATTTACCAGTGCTCCAAAATGGTTGTTGTTAATAATTTTGTCCAGTTTTATACTTGTTTGCTGTGGAAAGAAACTTCTCTACCTCTTCTCCATGCCATCATTATAGAAAGTAGAGTCTCCCTGGGATGGCCACAGAAAGCGATGAGAAGAGAAGATGACGTCAGAAAGGTGACAGAAACTAAACATATGCCACTGGAAGGTATTTTGCTTTCATTCTAAATAAAATGGGATGCTGTTGGAGAGTTTGGGGAAAATGGAATCTAAAAACGTCACTCTGTTGCTTCGCAACATACAATCACTCCTCAGTGTCAGGTGCAGGATGGGTTCCAGGATCCCCCTGAATGCCAGAATCTGCAGATGCTCAAGTCCTTGGTATAAAATGGTGTAGTATTTTCATAAACCTATGCACATCCTCCTCTATGTATTAAGTCATCTCTAGACTACCTGAAATACCTAATACAATGTGAATGCTCTGTAAATAGTTGTTATACTGTGTTGTTCAGGGAATAGTGACAAGAAAAAAAAAAGTCTGTGCATGTTCATTAAAGACTCAACCATCATAGACTTAACTATCGTTTTGATCCACAGTTGGTTCAGTCTGTGAATTCAGAACCAACAGAGATGGAGGGTCATCTGTATATTGTAACAGAACATATGGGCAGGCAGGGCAACCAAAAAAAAAAAAAAAAAAAAAAAAAAAAAAAAGTAGAGTCTCCAGGAAAATTTTTTTTTTTTTTTTTTTTTTTTGTAGAAATTGACAAGCTTATTCAGATGGAAATACAAAGGACCTAAAATAGTCAAATAATTTTGAAAAGGTAAAACAAACTTACTCTACATGACTCCAAGACTTACTCTACAAATGGTATGGTATTGCCATAAAGAAACACATAAAGATTAACTGAAAAGAGTAGAGATACAGAAATGGGCCTGGTCATATATGGTCAATTGATTTTCAACATAAGTGCCAAGGTATTTCAATGGGGAAATAATAATCTTTTCAATAAATGGTGTTAAAGCAATAGGCTCTTAACTTATCCCATACACAAAAATTCACTTGAAATGCATCATAGACTTAAATATAAGAGCTAAAACTACTAAACTTACAGGAAAAACAATTTAGCAGATTATTGCAATAACTTTGAAATAGGCAAAGATTTTTAAGATGGGATACAAAAAATCATAAAAGAAAAAAATTGATAACACTTAAAAATGTTTAAAAATAGTATTTTAAAATTTTTAAACATTTGTTCTTTGAAAGACATTGTTAAGAAAATGGAAAGGCAAACCACAGACTGGGAGAATACTTTGCAAAACAAGTATTTGATAAGACTTGTATCTAGAATATATAAAGAACTCTTACAACTTAATAACAAGAAGATAAAAATCTAATTTTAAAAATGAGCAAAAGATATGAAAAGATACCTTATCAAAGAAAATATATGGATGACAAACACATAAAAAGATGTTCGACATTTATTAGTTAGTAGAGTAATGCAAATTAAAACCACAATGAGATATCACTATATACTAACTAGGATGGCTAAAGTTAAAAAACCAAAAAAAAAAAAAGAAAACTGATCATACTAAATGTTGATGAGGAGCACCCCGAACTCTCATACACTGCTGGTGGAGATGTAAAAATGGTGCAACCACTTTGGAAAAAGCTTGGTAATTTCTTATAAAGTGAAACATACACTTTCCAAACCACCCAACAATCCCATCCCTGGGTATTTACCCAAGAGACATGAAAACATATGTTCACGTAAAGACCTGTGCTTGAATAGTCAAAGCAGCATTAGTCATGATAACCTAAAACTGCAAACAACCCAAATGTCTCTCAACTGCAAATGGATAAACACATTGCAGTATATCCATATAGTGTAATAGTATTCAGCACAAGGAATGAACTATTACTACATACAATAGCATAGATGAATCTCAAAAGCATTATGCTAACTGAAGGAAGTCAAGCACAAAAGACTACATACTATATGATTCCATTTATATAAAATCCTAAAAAAGGTAAGACACTAGTTGCAGAAATTAGTGTTTGCTAGTGGTCAAGGATAGGGATAAAAATTGACTTGCAGCGGGCGCAGTGGCTCACGCCTGTAATCCCAGCACTTTGGGAGGCCAAGGCGGGCGGATCACAAGGTCAGGAGATCGAGACCATCCTGGCTAACACGGTGAAACCCAGTCTCTACTAAAAATACAAAAAATTAGCCGGGCGCGGTGGTGGGTGCCTGTAGTCCCGGCTACTTTGTAGGCTGAGGCAGGAGAATGGTGTGAACCCAGGAGGCGGAGCTTGCAGTGAGCCAAGGTCATGCCACTGCACTCCAGCCTGGGTGACAGAGCAAGACTCCATCTCAAAAAAAAAAAAGAAAAAGAAAAAAGAAAAAAGAAAATTGACCTGCAAAGAAGCAAGAGAAAATGTTTTGGGATGAAAGAAATGTTCTGGATCATGACTATGGTGGTGATTACATGATGACATATATCTAGCAAAATTCATTGCATTGTATTTTTTTAGAAATGGGGTCTCACTATGTTGCCCCAGATGGCTTCAAACACCTCAGTCTCCCAAGTAGCTGGGACTACAGGCATGTGCCACCATGCCCAGCATGTACTTTTAAATTATGTGAATTTACTGCATATAAGTTATTTGATAGCAAATCTGATTAAGAAAAAAATCAAGGGAATGATTAAAAAAAAACAAAATTTAGGATAGTGGTTACCTTTGGAGGGGATGTAGGGAGATGGAATCTGAGGGATGCCTGTAAGAACCTTGAATATTGGTGATGGTTATGTAGTTTTTCTGTGTGTTCAATGAAAATGTAAAATAATAAGGAGAAATGAGCAAATGGGGAGAAGAAATATGGACACATGTAGACAACCTTAGAAAATCAAGGTAGCAGCTAAGAAAGAATGTGATGTTAAGGCTTTTGTTGGTTTTTAAATACAGGAGGTGCTAGACCATGTTATGCCAATAAGAATGACTTACTAGACAGACGGGGAGAGAGAGAGGAAGAGAGAGAGAGAGAGAAAGAGAGAGAGAGAGAATAATGATGGAAGAAAAAGGGAACCAAAAAGGAGCAAAGTCCCTGGGAGAAGAGAGGATGGCTTCTGGAACAAGTGAAGGGATCAGCCTTTGCTGGTGGGAGGGTCCCTTTCTGCATGGTAACAAGCAGGAAGGAAAAAATGGACCCAGATTCAGTTAAACTTAGGAACTCAGTGGTGGGAAGATGAAGCAATTTTCTTCTAAAGATTTTAATTTTCTCAATAAAGTATAGTTGAAGCCATCAGTAGAAGTGGGGAGGAGTAGGAGGTTTGAGGAAAGTGTTTGAAATGACTATCCGGAGAGTACAGTGAGGATCCCATCATAGAATACATGCTTAGTGCCAGGTAAATAACAGCCCTTCCTTCCACCTAGTGTGCCCACTTCAGCTCAACTCAATGCCTCTGTTGACTGAGGGTTATTTACTCCTGTGGCTGTGGTCTGGAGTGGAGAAGTGCTCCGTCAGTAGGTAATGAGTAAGAGTCAGCAGAGGAGGCAGCTGTCTTCCTGGCAGTCTCCTTACCCTGGATCGGTCATCGAAAACATTGCTGGAGATCTGTTTACAGCATTTTGCAATTCAAGAAGGGTAAGAAAGGACTTCACCCTTCTCGCAGGAGACCTGCAAGTTTTGCTGGCTAATTTAATATTTCTAGGTAGGCTATTGCTAAGCAGTGTTTTCTCGGGTAGTTTTTGTTTTGGGCATATGTACATGGTGCTATTTGATGTGTACTGAATTGATCAATTGATTGCTCATTTTACTGTGTTTCCACTCTGTGATATCCTGTACTATAACATATGTTATACATATGTGTGTATACATACTATAATATATAATATACTATAATAGTATTTCCTACTTAGATAGAACTTGTGCTTTACCTTTGTGCCTGCCTGCCACTGAGACACTTAATAAATGTGGCATGAACTAATCAATCAACGAAAATGTATTTATCAAATAGTTATTGTGGTGCTTGAGAGACAGGCTCAAGTAGCAAGAAGTGCAGACAGGCCCTGCCATCAACAATCTGGTTGTTAAGACATACACATAATAAAGAGACAGTGTGGTGTAGTATCAACGTACAGAATTTGGAGTTAAATTTGAAGTTTGTAGAAACTAACTAGATTCATGACCTTGAGCGAATTGCTTTACTTTCTGTGCCTCAGTTTTCTTGTTTTTTATTTTTATTTTTATTTATTCATTTTTTTAAAAATAGAGATGAGGTCTCATTATGTTGCCCAAGCTGGTCTCAAATGCCTGAGCTCAAGTAATCCTCCTGCCTTGGCCTCCCAAAGTGCTAGCATTACACACGTGAGCCACCACACCTGGCCCGTTTTCTTTTTTTAAAAAAAGTAGGGACTTAGATCATAGTAAGACATGAATGAGATAAAACAGGTAAAATGACTAGCATAGTAACCAACCGTAGTTAAAGCTTAATAAAATTGACCCTGTCACATGGAGATACCTTGTTAATTAAGTGCTCCATTCGAGGTGCAGACAGTCATTTTGTCACCTATCAAATAGAAACCATTGTAGTACATATTATCTGTATTATTTCATTTGGTCATCATAATACCCCTGTGAGATGGGAGGGTTTTAATGCCTATTTTACAGATGAGGAAACTAAAATGCACATAGGTTAATCGATTTGCTCAAGGTCAGACAGCTAGTAAATGGCAGAATTAAGGAATCCAAACCCAGGCAGTCTTTTAACTAGATGTTAGTAATTGTAGTGGTATTAATAGTACTACTGGTGGCTGTTGTAGGAGTGAGAATAATGAGACAGCACTTTGGTAGGGGTAGGATCTGAGTTTGGCTTTTAAATATAGCAAGATTTCTGCAGGCAGAGAGAGAGATGACGTCTCCCCAAAACAGAGACCAATTGTGAGCAAAAACTCAGAGTCTGGGCAGGTACAGGCTTGCTCACAGAATTAGGCCTTTTTGAACCCTGCAGAGGGTCTGTCTTATAGGGAAATAGCATAAGATGGGACCCAAAAGAATGAGTTAGGGTCTGATGTGGCAAGAAGTAAATACTAGAATAAGACATTTGCTTTGATCTGGGATTCCAGCCTGGAACTCAGGACGTAGGCTGGGCTAGAAATGAAGATTTGGGATTTGTGTGTACAGAGATGGTAAAAATGTCCTATCTTACATCCTTACAGAGCTTTAGCATTTGCCTGATGCTTTCTCATCTGACGTTTTGCTGAGCCTCACAATAGCTTTATCACTGGGAGGGACAGGTCACTCCTATTACGTGAGTTATGTGTGAAATGCCTGCTTCAGAGTGGGGACTTCATTAAGGTCACTTCCTTTTTCATGGACAAGACAATGAGAGTCAAAGATGTTAAGTAACTTGCCCAAGTTCACAGAACTTCTAAACATTGGAGCTAGGACTTGAAAGCAACTCCTTTGCTCTCCGCTGATTCAGTTTTCCACACTTTCCATGGTAAGCCCAGTAATTATTTCTAATACTGAAATTTATTCAACACACAATTCAGTTGAGCTCCTACTGTATGTCTCACATAGTATCAGGCTATAAGGATGCAAAGATAAATATGTTTACTTTTTTTTTTTTTTTCAGACAGAGTCTCACTCTGTCGCTCAGGCTTGAGCACAGTGGTGCGATCTTGGCTCACTGCAACTTCCACCTCCTGGGTTCAAGCGATTCTCCTGCCTCAGCCTCACAAGTAGCTGGGATTACAGGCATGCACCACCACACCCCACAGATTTTTGTATTTTTAGTAGAGATGGGGTTTCACCATGTTGGCCAGGCTAATCTCAAACTCTTGCCTGACCTCAAGTGATCACCTCGTCTCAGCCTCCCAAAGTGCTGAGATTACAGGCACGAGCCAACATGCCTGGCCTCCTTTTTCTCTTTTCATTTTTTAAATTTTTATTTATTTATTTATTTATTTTGAGACAGGGTCTGCTCTGTCACCCAGGCTGAAGTGCAGTGGTGTAAACATTGCTCACCAAACCCTCAAACTCCTGAGTTCAAGGGATCCCCACACCTCAGCCTCCCCAGTAGTTGGGATACAAGTGCAGGCCACCACAACTTACTTGTTTACATATTTTACAAATATGCTCACAAATCATTGGGGAAAGTGGGGTTTATATTTTTCAAAACCCAGAATTTGGCAAGTGCAGAGATGGTAGCGGGCGCACAAGTGTTATGGAATGGGTGGGTGAGGGGAGGATGGCTTCACAGAGAAGGCAAAGATTGAAGTGAGCCACATATGCAAAGTATGCTCTTACTCGTGGTCTGAATCTCACACTTAACTCTCCCAGGATATCAAGTGTTAGTAGATACTCGGGAACTAATGAGCCTCCCACAGGAGAAGTGCAACAAATAAGCAGGGCAAGTGGACACATGTGGCAGCCTGGGAGTACACCCCCAGATCTCCTTAGAGAGAACCAGAATGGGAGGAGTGTAGTAGCTGACAGCCTGTAGCTGCTGCCCTTTTGGGGTTCAACTGCAACATTCCTACTGAGGCGACACTCCCCAGGCTGCTCCCAGCCAACGTCAGAGCATGGCAAAGGTACTAGAGCCAGGTCATTCCTGCTCAACATGGGAGTCCTCTGACAAGCACTCTGCTCAGGAGCTCAGCAGCCTGGCCCACACTTGCTCAGAGGTGCACAGCAATCTGGCACTCTTCCTAGCCAGTCCTCCTTTCCCCTCTCCTACAGGTGGGATTCCAGGTGCGCCACCAAGCCCGGCTAATAATTTTAGAGATGAGTTCTTACTATGTTGCTCAGACTGGTCTCGAACTCCTGGCTTCAAGGGATCCTCCCGCTGTGTGAGACTCTCCCCACCTCCTCCTGATCCTCCTTCAACCGACACAATAGTGTTAGAGACGGAGAGAAACCCAGAGTAAAACTATTGGGAAATGCCTTTGTTTCATAAGTGAGGAAAGGAGAATGCCGCACATCATGGAGGAAGGGGAAATCAGCGGAAGCCCTGTGGCCGAGACTTCGAGCATATTTCAGGAGGGCAATTCACAGCTGGATTCTGAAGAGAAAATAAGGGTAATGAGAATACCCACAGCTACATGCCAGGAAGACAACCAGGACTAAACATTTGAAAAATCATAAATAAAGTTATGATTGAATGAAGGAACAGAGATAGAGAATTTATTAGGGTGTTTAAAGCCAGCAGCTGCAACAGAAAACCCCAAACTCTCAGGTGGTTTAACCTAATAAAAGTTTGTTTTTCACTCACAGCAAGACCAGTTCTGGTCATGAGACCCTTCTCTACCTCGAGGCTTGTCCTTATAAAGCAAGAGTCTGCACTGATGCCAAAGAAGGGGAGGAGAGGACAGGGGATGGGGGGTTTTTAAGGGTCTGGCCTAGCAGTGGCCTGCATCCCTTCTCCTCACACGTCATTGTGAGGCACATAGCCTCAATCTAAGAGGGAGGGTGGAGAAAATATCTGTGCCTGCGTGCCCAGGAAAGAGGAAAATAACACAAGAGTGGGCAAAACCATAGCATTATCTCTGCCACATGGAATATGCCACCACAGTGTTTTGCAATTAGGAACGCATTATAAACCCACATAAAGGTTAATATATACATGGGGATGGGGTGGAGCATTTAAACCAGTCAAATATTTTAACAGACAGATTGCAAGATTGCAAGGAGTGAGGGAAAACAGGAGAGATTGCCAGGAAGTGGAGGTAACAATGCTGCCTCCAGGAATCCTTAGGTGCTGTCCACCCACCAGCCTCTGATCCCAGGGTGAGAACTCCTCTCTCATCACTCATCTTGCCAACTGTATGCAAAATGTTTGCTCTCTTCCCTAGGCTGTGAACTCTTCAACAAGGGGATGCTGTGTGCTTCATGTCTGTACCCCCAACCCCCAGCACAGGGCGTGGCACAGAGTCACTGTCAATTGGATGACTAGAAAACATTCACCACTCTGGAGATTATGATTTAAGGGATCTGGAGTGGAGAACAGGCATCCATACTTAAAAGAAAGTTATTTATTTACTTAAAATTGTAAAATATATACAACATAAAATTTACCATTCTAGCTTTGTTTTGTTTTGTTTTGTTTGAGATGGTCTGGCTCTGTCATCCAGGCTGGAGTACAGTGGCATGATCATGGCTCACTGCAGCCTTAACCTCCTGGGCTCAAGCAATTGTACCACCTCAGTTCCCCAAGCTGGGACCACAGGCGTGTGCCCCCACACCTGGCTAGTTTTTAATTTTAACTATTTTTAAGTGTGGAGTTCTTAAGTACACTCACATTATGCAAACATCACCACCGTCCATCCACAGAACATTTTTCATGTTGCAAAACTGAAACTCTGTACCCATTAAACAATAACTCCCCATTCTCCCCTCCCTGACAACCCTTGGCAACCACCATTCTACTTTCAGCTTCTGAATTGGACTACTCTAGGTACCTGCCATAAGTGGCATCATACAGTATTTGTACTTTTGTGACTAGTTTATTTTCCTTAACATAACATCCTCAGATTCATCGACGTTGTACTGTGTGTCAGAATTTCCTGTCCTTGTAAGGCTGAATAATATTCATTGTATGGGCGTACCATATTTTGTTGGTCCATTCATTGTGGACACTGGGGTTGCTTCCATCTTTTGGCTATTGTGAATAATGCTCTTGTGACACAGATGGACGAATATTTCCCCAAGATCTTCTTTTCAATCCTTTTTGGATTTCAATACTTTTTAAAGGCTCTTCAGGTGATCTAAAACACAGCTAAAGCGGAAAACCTTTCTTTTGTGTATAGGAGAAGAGAGTCAAGGGGATGATGAGGGATTTGGGGGACTATGCAACAGTGCAAGGCTTGGAGGAGGCAGGCGTGAGGAAGAGAGGGGAGAAACAGAGGACTATGAAGAGGAGAAAAGGTCAGATTATGTAATACATGAAGTTGAGATGATGTCACCTGCCGACCAGAGCAGGGGTAAGAGAAAGAGAAGATTGACACCTTTTGCTGAAAGGGATTCAACTGGGAGATAATGGGAGGAGAGGTGATCAAAGTTTAAAGACAAGTAAAGGAGCCAGGGGCATTTGTGTGCTGGAGGAGAGGGGGTGGAAATAGAAGGAACTCCTTTTTATTAAAATCAAGCTCACTTGAGAGCAGATTTATGGCAAGTGGGCTTAGAAATGGGCAAAAAATCATTAGCAGGCTCTGGCATGTCCAGGCCTCATAGTGGACATGTGATAGGCCAGGGCTCAGGGCCCCAGGATAAGGGAAAAAGGGATCATGGAAATGATCCAGGCTTGGAAATGGGCCAGAGGATGTGGCAGAAGGTTAAGGGAGGAGAGGGAGGCTAAGTGCCAAATGAGTGCTGAGTATTGCATACCTAAACAAACCCATGCCCTCATAGAAACTTCCTGGTAAAAACAAGGAGAGTCACTGTCACCTACATAGATAACATTAAGTGTTCCATCAAATCAAATTGCCTCCCCTGAGCCTGCCCTTGCCATGAGCCTCTCTATCCCTGGATGGACTGTCTTCCTAGCCACTGGCCACTTTCCTTATAGATCAAGATCTTCCTTGCTGCATTCAGAAACCAGAATTCTCCCTTTGTCCTGCCACATTGTTCCCTGACACTGCAGCCAGCAGCCCAATCCGGGGCCACCAGTAACAGATGTCTAACACCTCAGGGAGTCCCCTCAATGAGTCAATGGGGTGACTTTGCACTTCTAGAAGTCCTTGCCCTCCCTCCTGCACTGTGGCAGCTGTGGACTGAAGTGACAGTCTCCAGTGATCTCATTTTGAGCTCATCTTTATTTTTTTTTTTAAATAAAACAAGGTTTTTAAAACACTTGTCCTGAAAAATCCATTCCCATCGTCCTCCCTTCCTCTTAGATGACCCAATATGTCTTATCGATCTGGAACTTTCTTTATCTGGTATCTAATGGCTCACATGAAGCTTTGTTCCTATTTTCCCGTGATGCTCCTTTTACCCCCAAGCCTTTGTTGGCATTGTTCCATCTCTTTTCATTGCTTTGTGGGTCTCAGCTTTACCCTGTATAATTGCTCAGACTGCCTCCTGCCTGCTCTGAGAACTCTGTCAGTTGCTGCCTGCTGCTTGCGGTCTGTTATCTTTTACTTGCTTCACTGGGCTTTTGGCTGCCCTCTGGACATTGCTGCTGTTCTAGGACTAGATATAGATCTGTTTACTTTTCTAAGTAGCCTCTTACACTAGCATTTTGCTGTCTACATTTTATTGCCTTTTTCTCTCTCTCTGTTTTCCCCTCCTTGCAGGCATGTTAGAGGCTCTCCAGCAGGCAAGCAGCCTAGGGAAACCACCATCCTACTGGCATCCTTGGTGTCCAAACTGACAGTGTTCTTCAGTTACAAATGTGCAGGCAGCCAGGCAAGGGGCCAGCTGACTCTGGAGCAGCCCAGTCCTCAGAGGATATGGAGGGAATTAACTTTGTTTAATACATAAAATAGCCAGACAAACTTAACTACAAAAGATGTGAGCCTGGGAAAAGAAGATGTACTAGGAAGCATTCTCTCGTTCTTCCCTTTGTGCGTGCAGAGGAAACACTTCTGTGTGCCATGTGGTTTCTGATTGATAATGGAGAGTGAGGCCCTTCCAAGGCTCTTCTTGGAAGTGCCTGGGACGTTTTTTGCTGCATTTCTAGTTGGCTTCTACTTTGCTCCAGCTTCTGCAGAGCTGCTGACCTTTGATCCCTTCTGTTTGCCTCTAGAAACTGGCGTAGGCCCTTGGCTTCCCATGTTTGTACGTCAGCATGCCTTGGGGACTTAGGCTGCTGCAATTCTTGGCTGCCACACTCTAGCTTTGGTTCCATTTTGAACTAACCAACTATAGGCACTGTGGTCAGGCCTTCCCTCTCTGTCCAGGCCTTCAGAGACTACCACATTTGGGAAGTGGAGAGGATAGTAGAATGGAGTTCCAAGGAATATTTGAAGTACATTTGTCCCTAGGTGGCAGAAATGTAAGAAGGGAGAATTTTCAAGGAAGGAGTGGAAAGATATTTAGAATGAGTTCTTTGCAATCTGAGTAAAAGAAATATAGGGGGAAAAAACTAGAGCATCAATAAAGTGGTTAAGAATACCATGAATCCAAAATTGGTAATTTAATCCAAAATTTAAAAAAGGGATAAACATTGGATCAAATATTGAAGTAGAACCTAAGAACCTATGCAATGTAATAATTGTAACCTAGACCATCAATTTGCAACTGGCTTAAGTGCTATTTAAGGTAAATACCACTCCATGATCAAGAGAGTGAGGATGTCTGTCTTTACTCTTTCATTCTTTCACTGACTTCTTTTATAGATATTTTTGAACAGCAGCCCAGTACTAGATGGTGCTAGATGCCGTAGAAGATACAAAGAAGAACACATGGGGTCTGCCCTCAACATAGTTAGACACATAAAAAGTCAAGTTAGGATAAAGAAATGAAGAGTGTTTCAAGATAGTATATGATTAAGTATCAATTAAGTAAGTACTATGGGTCCGCAAGAGGGAGTACCCTTGCAGGCTGGAGGGATCACACAGGGTTTATGGAAGAGATGGGCCTCAAAGCGACCTGGGTAAGTCAATAAAATTGTAAAGGAAAAGACAAATTCTCATGCTTAGTGATGATTTACTGAGTTCTCATTATGTACAACAAACTTTAGAAAAGCTGTGTCAAGTAGTCTTAGGCTAACGGCCCCATGGGCCTAAGATTGCAGCTGCAACTCCTCACAGAGCTGCATTTCAAACATAAAGAAAGGGGCAAGGACCAAACATGTTCTCCTTGTGAACTCTCTCCACTTAAGGAGAAAGTCTTTGTCAAAAGGGTTGCCCTGAAATCTCACTGGCCAGAACTAACTCATATGCCTACCCCTAGGCCATTACTGGCAAAGTTTAATTCAATCGTGATTCTTCCCTGGGCTGGATAGACTGTGCACAGTTTTGATGAGATCAAGGGATCCCCATTTACTAACTGAATAAAACCAGAGTTCTGTTTGGCAGAGAAGAAAGTGAGGATGGTGAATGAGTAGACAGTGAACAGTGTTTGCCACATTTACCATTAATGATTTGTGCCCATATGGCTTCTCCACCGGCAGTAGCCAGGCCTTGACCTTGGCCTTCATTTACAACTTGGAATTTTTCCCCTATTGAAAATTATTGTTTCTGCACAATGGATCTGACACATGCCAGGAAGGCAACTCAAAATTTCATCAGTAAATTCTTATTCAGAGAAAATCCCTTGGTCACGTCACATAAGATTGATGAATTGACATACCTTTATGTGTTAAGTTTTTAAAATATTTTAAGTTAGGTACCATTTTGATGACTCCTTTGAACTAAACTGGCTAAAAATTAACCTACAGACCTCTAGTCTCAAGATAAGAATAGGTAAGTCTTTAGACACATCCAGATAAGTTTTAGATAAAAAGGCTTCTTATATTGTAGTCACTAGATTTTTTTTTGTCTTAATTCCCCATTGGATTGAAATCTAGAGGGCAGGGTTCAATGGGCTGTAGAACTGAGTGATCCAGTATAGTAACCACTAGCCACATACGGCTACTGAGTACTTGAAATGTGGTTAATGAGATGGAGGAAATGAATTTTTCATTGTATTTTAATTTTAATTTAAAGTCTGATTTTGTTATTGAAAAACTTTTAAGTATGCTTGGAATAATTCACGTATGGGAATCTCCTTTCTCAATTGTAAGCTGTATGAAACCTAAAAGAGCTTGACTATTTCTGATGAAAATGTAGTGTTTGAGTTGAGAGGTGTCATAAGTATAAAACATATACTGCATTTTAAAGATGTAGTATGGTAAAAACTATATAAATAAATCTCTTAAATAATTTCTTATATTGACTACATCATGAAATGACAATATTTCAAATATACTGGGTTAAAGAAAATATACTATTTAAATTAATTTTACCTATTTCTTTTTACTCTGTTTCAAGGTGGCTATTAGAAAATTCTAAATTACATGTGTGGCTTTTGTTATATTTCAGCACTGCTGGAATATATACTGAGCACTCAAATGTTTGTTGAATGAACACTTTGGTGACTTGACCAAGGTCACTCAGAAAGACTCAAGACTGAGTCCCAGGTTGCCTTTCTCTCCATGTCATCTTCCTTTCCACCATTCCTTGTGGTTTTCTGTATCCCATATTGTGCTTCCTGGTCACACTCTTATACTCACCTGCAGCACAGAAACTTTCCTCATGGAGTGAGTTTTACAAACTCCGAGGAGAGGGAGAAACATCTGTGTTGAGGGTGTGTAAAGGCAGCAGCTTATAGAAAATGGAACTCCCTTTGTTAGAAAGAAGTAAGTGATTTAGGATGCCAAATCTCAGATGACTCTTTTGTTTTATATTTTGCCATTGCTGGGTGTCTTTTCTGAGATCGCCGGTCAGCTCATTGAATGTTCTTGTTCTGAAAGTTCTCGTTTCATAAAAAGGGGGGTTTTACACTTCTGGACAGATTTCTTGCTATCCCCAGGGCTCTAGTGACACAGAGCAGACAAGAGAAACATAGGCTGTCTGAGCACAATGGGAGGAAAGCCGAGAACCAGTGGCCACCCACGCTGCTCACCAGAGAAACCCAGCACTCCCCTGGCTCAGAGAGCAGTTGCTTTGTTAGACCCTACACCAAAAGATTTGCTCTAAACCCGCTGAGACCATTCCCCCAGATTGCAATAATTACAGAACTGCGCTTCGCACTGCTCTTCATAAAACATGCACGAAACCAGCTGGGCCTGTGAATCATCCACTGAAGTGAAAGCACTGTAATTTCACATTTCCAATTTTTGGTCCTCATGTTCAAGCTGAAAGTGCCTTTATTTTTGCAGGATTTCATTCAATAGACATTCATTCACCAAATATGTATTGGGTACCTGCTATGTGTCAGGCAATATGAGATGCCAAGAAAAATAATACATGCTGATTTATTGGTCTATACTATATAACAATTACTTATGTAGCTGACCTATAATAAGTTATATATTTATTTATCTGAACTATCATAGACAAAGAGAGGCACAGATAATTTTTAAGAGCATAACCCAAAGATGAGTCTTTACATAAGTATACTCACCATTCTGGTTCAAAAACGAGATCTCTGTGGACCAATTTTTTGTCTCTGGCAGTGCACTAAAACACTTGGTGTGATTCTAGGAATCCTCTCTAAGGAAATAATCAGGGATTATGGTTAAAGGTGTATGTATATTGATGTCATTGCAGTGTTATTTAAGAGAGAAAAGAAAACTCTCTAAATAAGAGTGGTTTAGTAAAATTTGGGCCTGACTTTATGATGGCAAATCGTTACAAATCATGTTTTAAAGACTATTTAGTAATGTAAGAAAATATTTCCCTTATATGCAGAGATTTAAAAGTGAGGATATAAAAATACACATTACATGTGTTTTTCAGTTTGGAAAAAATATCTATACAGATACGCAGAGAAAAGACTAGAAGGATATATACCAAAATATTAGCAATTTACCTCTGGGGATGAGGTTATATATCGCTTTATTTTCCTATTTATATTCTACAGTTTTAAAGTGTTTAATTGTTCACTCTTCCTGAAATATGGAAAAACAAACTTTTAATTTTTATTCATTTTATTTATTATTATTATTTTAGTGAGGGAGTCTTGCCATGTTGCTCAGGTTGAACTTGAACTCCCAGTCTCAAGCTATCCTCCTGCCTTGGCATCCCAAAGTGCTAGGATTACAGGCATGAGCCACTGCGCCCAGCCATAACAAACTTTTAAAAGAAAATTGGTGCAGACTCACCATTTTCCTCTGTGGAATTAATTTGAATTTTTAAAAAATACCTAGCCTCCCCCACTCCTCATTTCTATAGTTCCTTAAATAACCAATTCTGGATTTATCACACTTGACTTTATCTAAAACTTTTGAACCAATTTGTAACTGCCTATGACACATTGTGTGGACAATTAAATCCATAAACTTACTTCTTGTATCACTTGGGGTAATACCATTGACTTTTCTGGGTTATTGAGAAGCCTGGATGAAGCGAAGAATGGGTGAAGTCTAGTTCAGTGCCTGGCCCGTGATGAGCCTGTGATGAGCCCTCTCTACTGTTTCCTACCTGGCTTTCTTCTCTTCACAACTCTCTGCCTTGTCTAGCATTTGTTTTATATATAATTTAAAGTCTAGGCTGGGTGCGGTGGTTGACACCTGTAATCCCAGCACTTTTTGCAAGGCCGAGGTGGGTGGATCACCTAAGGTCAGGAGTTCGTGACCAGCTGGCCAACACGGTGAAACCCCGTTTCTACTAAAAATACAAAAAAATTAGCCAGGCATGGTGGCACACACCTGTAATCCCAGCTACTTAGGAGGTTGAGGCAGGAGAATCACTTGAACCCAGGAGGTGGAGGTTGCAGTGAGCCAAGATCGCACCACTGCACTCCAGCCCAGGCAACAAGAGTGAAACTCCGTCTCAAAAAAAAAAAAAAATTAAAAATTGATTGCCTTTTATCGTGGTAAAATATACATATTTTTAAGTGTACAACTAAGTGGCACTAAGTGTATTCACATTGTTGTACAACTATCACCACCATCCATCTCCAGAACTCCTTCATCTGCCTGAACTGCAAGTCGGTACCATTTAAACACTAACTCCTCGTTCCTCGCTCCTCCCAGCCCCTGGCAACTGCGATTCTATTTTCTATCTCTATGAATTTGACTACTCTAGATACTTTTTATAAATGGAACCATACAGGATTTGTCCTTTGTGACTGACTGATTTCCCTTAGGATAATGTTCTCGAGGTTCACCCATGTGTCTGAAATTTCCTTTTAAAGACTCGATAATGTTCCATTGTCTACACATACCACATATTGTTTGTCCACTCATCTGTCCATGGACTTTGGGTTGGTGGCACCTTTTTTGGCTATTGTGAATAATGCTGCTATGAAAATGAATGTAGAGATACTTGTTCAAGCAACTCTTTTGCTCAAAGGAGAATTGCTGGATCATATATTAGGTTGGTGCAAAAGTAATTGCAGCTTTTCCCATTCCTTTTAAAGGCAAAAATTTTTTGAGAAACTGTTCAACTGCGTTCCATAGTAACTCTACCATTTTACTTTATATGGTATGATTTTTATTCATTTTTGTTTTCCCTAATTAGATTGCTATCTTCCTGAGATCATTTACCCTATGGCACCTGAATCTCCCAGAGCCCCTACAGAATTGCCTCAAGCATTATAGATGCTCAATAAATATGGGAATAAAAGGTTTGTTTCAAGCTCCTGGAAGTTCATCTCCATTCTCAGTGTGTTCCTTCTTCTCGTCCTTGTTCTTTCCTCAGCTCTCATATCCCGTGATTTAGTAGACCTCTGCTAATAATTTCCATGTCTTTAATGACTTACAGTCTTTGGCCATGCAGCTGTTAAGAGCCTGGACACTGAGGTCAGAAATACCTGGCTTCAAGGCCTGGCTCTACCACTTACCAGTTGTATGACCATGGGCAAGCTTCTAATCTCTTGTTTTGGATATTTATTGCTGCATAATGAAACACTCCCAAATGTAGTAGCCTGATCAATGGCTATTTTATTATTTACTAGAATTCTGTGGGTGTACTGGGTTGATTCTTGTATTCCACATTGTGTCAGCTGGGGTCACTCACATGGCTGCGTTCATCAGTGAGCTTGGCTAGGGTTCCAATGACCAAGAAGGCCTCACTCACATGTCTGACACTTCATGTCTTGGGTAGCTGAAATTGCTGGGGGCTGGCTGGGTCTTTCCTTCTTCCTTCTTAGTCTCTTATAAAAAATTGGATCCTTTTCTCCATGTGGCCTTTGTCCATGTGGCCTTTCTCTCTTAACAGGTTATTCAGACTTCCTGACATGGCAACTGGCTTCAAAGAGAGCAGAAATGGAAGTTGCCAGTGTTCTTAAGATGTAAGCCAGAACAAGCATGTCATCACTTCCAATTCATTCTTTTGTTGAAAGCCACCACAGGCCAGCCAAAGCTCAACAGGAGGGGAAACAGACTCCAACACTCAGTGGGAAGAGGGGCATTTGCATACTGGGATGGAGGAATTCATGGCCATATTTGCAGACAACCCATCTCTAAGCCTCGGTTTCCCCATCTGTAAAATGGGAGATAATAATAACAGCTTTCTTTGTAAGGTTACAGTGAAGATAAAATGTAATAATGCATGTAAGATGTACACTAATCATGATTCAAATTATTCTTATTATATTATTATTTCTATTTTATTCCAAGGTTGATGTTTTTCAAGTTCATTTTGAAATTCTCCTCTCTTTCTCTATTCAATAAGATCAACACACCACTAATCATCACCACAAAGAGTATTGCAATCAGTATAAGAATACCTACCCTCCCTGCCATAAACCAGGGCTGGCTTCCCAGGAATCCTCAGGGTTTTCCAGCCTTTGTGCCTGTGCCCCACTTCCTTTTTGAGATGTCGCTCTTGGACTGAAAGGGCATGACCATCTTTGGGATCCACTTTTGAAATCCTACAGCTTTCTGCAATTTGTTTTTATAAAATCATATTTTGCATCTTGAGAAATATTAATGCCTTCTCTCTTTGAACTTTGAAATTTCTTTCATGAAAGAAAAATAAAAAGCAGAGGTTATTAGGATGACATAATGCACTCACGTCATAATTCAGATATTCAAACAAAAATGATCTTTCTTTGCTGATTCGGTCTTCCTCACCAAATCACCCCCTGGGGAGTGGGAGGAAATAAAATCTGCTCAAGAGTCAGCCTGATTTAAACAGTAGTCTAACATGATCATTTAAACAGTTTCTTTTAGATGGTGTACCATGTCTCTTGGATAAGATGCTGTGTGTCTCTGACAGCCTTTCTTCCTCCTGGTTTCCTCCCTGTGATGGTTCCTGGGTCTAAGGGGGCTGGCATGGCTATTGCTCCTTACTGGACAGATGGAAGAGCTAGAGTCCTTGGGCCCTGTCCCTTCTCTGGTTTTCAGGGTGATGTCCCTTGTCTGCCTGCTTGCTGCTTGTTCTACAGGCATGAGAACCTGAAGTCCAAGGCTGGTAACTAGTCATTTCCTCTCTGGGTTTGGGCGACGGGGTGCTGCTCTTGCCTCATTCAATCTCGGCTTAGCTTTTATGGGTGCCATGGCTGCTCTGTGGCCTGGCTGTGGCTCCCTGGCTATCCTAACCCAGGCAGTCAATGCTGAGCCCTCTCTCTGGGGCAACCCTACCCAGATACAGTAACCCACTGGCATTCTCCATGGCTCTCCTCTCAGCCTCTCTGGGTCCAGCCTCTCTCTGTCTGACCACGCTGCCAGTGCCAGCCCCTCATTCTTTCAAAGCTTTTGCTTTCAGAAATAATGCCTTGGTGAGCATATTGTATGTGTCTGTTGCTCTCCAGGAATAGATATAGAGAAATAAAATTGTGGGATTTTAGGTTACATACATTTTTATATTTTAAAATAGTCCCATATTTACCTTGAAAGTCACTGTTACCAATTTACATTCTATCACTCCTCACACTTGCTAATTCTGGAGATGAGCAAATTGTTTACAGAGTTTGTCAATCTGATGGTCGTTAAAAAGGTATTTTAGTATTGCTAAGCATTTTTTCTTATGTTTATTGACCATAACCATCCTGTGAATATCCTGTTCATATCTTTGACTTTTTAAAATCAGGTTTTTTGTTTTTGTTTTTGTTTTTGTTTTTTTTGTCTTTTCTTCTTCTTCTTCTTATAGGTTGATATATCCAGGTGTCTTAGTCAGCCTGGGCTGCCATAACAAAATACGATAGACTGGGTAGCCAGACAACAAAAATTTCTCACAGTTCTGGAGGCTAGAAATCAAAAATCAAGATGCCAGAAGGGTTAGTGTCTGGTGAGGGTTTGTCACTTGGGTTGCAGACAATGCCTTCTTGCTGTGTTCTCATAGGGCCTCTCCTTAGTGTGTGCAAGGAGGGAGGGAGGGAGACAGAGAGAGAAAGAGAGAGAGAGAGAGAGAAGGTCTCTTCCTCTTCTTAGAAGGCCATCCGGTTGCATGAACATGGTAGCTCACACCTGTAATCCCAGCATTTTGAGAGGCCAAAGAGGGAGTATTGCTTGAGCCCAGGAGTTTGAGACCAGCCTGGGCAACATAGGGATACACCATTTCTACAAAAAATGAATTTTTTCTAAAAAAGGCTACCAATCCTATTGGATTAGGATCCAACCCTTATGATCTCATTTAACCTTAATTACCTCTTAAAAGCCCTGTCTCTAAATATAATCACATTGGGGGTTTGTGCTTCAATATATGAATTCAAGAGAGAACACAATTCAGTCAATAACACCAGGATACCATTCTTTTGCCTGTTATATGTGTTTGCATTATGTATGTGTATGTACGCACATATGTGTATGTGTGTATATATGCACATACACATATATATCTGCAAATGCAAATATTTTCTCCTAGACCATAACTTTTGTTAATGACGTGTTTTGTCATAGATAAGATTTTAGTTTTGATGTGTCAAATTTGCTAACCTTTTTCTTTGTTTTTATGACTTAAGGAGGCCTTCTGTACATGTAAGATCATGAACATACTATTTGTTCATCTATATTTTAGGAGAACATGCCTATAAGCCTTTTGAGCCTGATGCCCTTGCATGGACTGGAAGGAGGTACACATTTAACTAATAGTTCAGTTTCTGTGATGGTTTATTAATGTTTTCTATTCTTCCCAAAGTTTGGTTATTTATATTTTCTTAGAAAATCCTTTTCATCTGGGTCTCAAATTCCTTGTTATAAAATTGTGCATAATGTACAAATCCCTTTTCATGCCTGATATTGCCTATTAAGCAATAGGTAATACTGGTTTTTCTTTTTATTAACTATTCTAGCCAAATAATTTTTACCTCAAAACAAAGCAAATCTGTGGTTTTATTGATTAATTTTGCTAAGTTTTTTTCCTGTTTCAGTAATTTCTGCTTCCATATTAATTTATTTCTTACTATTTACTTGGCTTTATTTTGTTTTGCTTTTCAATCTTTTTTATATTTCTAATAAATAAATGTAAGACTAGAGTTTTTTTCTGAAAATTGCTTTGGCCATATTCCATTAGTTTTGATGTGTGCTACTTTCACTGTGGTCTAGTTCTAAGTGGTTTACTTCCTCTTTAAACCAAGAGGTCTTTAGAAGTGTGTTTTTATAGTTAAGGAGTATAGATTTTTTTTTTTGGCTCCCTGTTAATTTCTAAATTTATTGCATTCTGGCTAATGAATGTGGCCTGTAAAATAACAGTTTTTAAAAATGTGTTGTAATTTCCTTTGAGCATAGAACAGAGTCAAATTTGGTGAACTTTGCATGTGTGTTTTTAACTTTTAATAATGGTATAATATTGAATGTTTTTACCTTCCAGTGTTGTCTTAGCTTCTGAGATAGGCAGTTGCATTTGGTAGCAACACCATCACTGATTCATTTAATCAAAAGATATTTACTGAGCGCCTGCAAGGTCTTGGGACTGGAGGTTGACAGTCTGGTCAGAGAAGCAGACACAAATTACAGTAAAATAATGGGCTGAAGAAAATGCATTTGATTCTGTGAGTGTGTATCTTATATAAAAGAACATGGGCTAGGGAAAACTTCTCTGCTGTTTGAACAGAGACAAAGGGTGAGTGGACATTAACTAAGAAAAGGGCTGGGGAAGGGCAGAGAAGAGTGTCCTAGGCCGAACAGCGCGGTGTCGAGCCCTGTGTACAACACGAACAAGGTGTGCTGGTGTCCCAGAAGTGCCAGCGGGTCAACGTGACTGCAGCTCCCCAAGCAAGGTATTTGTGGTGCAGGGAAGCTGGGAAGTATATGTGTGTGTGTGTGTGTGTGTGTCTGTGTGTGTGTGTGTGTCTGTGTGTGTGTCTGTGGCGCGCACGGTGGGAGAGAGGGTGCAGAATACGTAAGGTCTTATGAAGAATGTGTGCCTTTATTTAAGAAAAAAGAGAAGTCCTTAAAAGAGTTAGGTAGGCTCACAGGATCGTATTTGTGGTTTTAAAGGGTAACTTGAAGAGGAACTCTTAATGTTTGTTTGCTCTGAGGACCTTTTTTTAAATTCCTTGATGTTGTACATAGAGAGGTTCTATTTCCCGTCTCTCTCCCTGTCTTTAGTGAAGTTGACCTAGTTGTGTGAAGAAAATAATTACCCACTGTGTCTTCTATTAGCAGCCTGAAAATTACCCTGTGCCTTTGGAACCAAGTCTGCACTCATTGTAGATTAGAATAATAATAACAACAATCGCATAATAAGAAGATGAATAACATAGCAGCTACTTTATTTTTTAGAACTTCCTATGTGTCCTAGCTCTGTGCTAGGTCCCCTACAAGTTTTATCTCGTTGCATCTTCACTATAACCTTAGGAGACTTTTTTTTGGGGGGGGGCTACTACACATCAATCACCTGCACTCAACAAACAGGTTGCCCTCAGTGGCTTTCATTTGCCCAATATGACTGTCCTCAAACATACACACACACTAGTGCACACACACACACACCTCTGACTACATCGGGGATGCGCCCTGGGCCCAACTGCAACCATTGTCTAGCCAGCAGTTCGTAGGATATCAAAACACAAAAGGCTTTATTCTCATTAATTTTTGCTTTTAGAAAGTTCAAGTTGAGAAAATAGAGGAAATCTATTGTCCTCTATTTCACCGTAGAAACTGAAGTTGAAAGATAAGAAGCCAGAGAGGCCATGACGAGCTTGAGTGCATTGAGGGCATGAGGAAGTCATGGACATGAGTAAGCAGAAGCCGTGAGGGAGAGAAAGGATACCTGGGGTGAGGGAGAGAAACTACTTCATGAAGGAAAGAGAAGCAGACCAAGGGTAGGCCAACACTTGGAAAGTGGTATTAATAGCCACATAGGTGGTGAGCACTAGAGTAAAGATCCACACATTCCTGCCCTGGGGCCCAGTTCCAGTCTCTGAAAGACCCCCATGCCCTGCTCCTCAGAATGGTTCCTACTCTCAGCTTTCATGGGATGCCTACCCTCATCAGGCCTTATCAAAACCTCATGACCAGAGTGAGCCTAACAGAATCTCTGCTCCATGGGACCCCAGAGACAGTGTTCCCATGTCCAGATAAAGAAACAGATTCAGAGAGGGAAAGTAACTTGCCCAAATTGCCACAGCTAATTGGCAGAGCAGAAACTTGAACTGAAATTAGTGTGATTCTTTTCTTGAGACAGGTTCTTGCTCTGTTGCCCAGGCTGTAGTGCAGTGATGCAATCATAGCTCACTGTAGCCTCAAACTCCTAGACTCCAGATATCCTCTCTCCTCAGCCTCCCAAGCAGCTGAGACCACAGGCGTGTGCCACCACACAGGGCTAATATTTTATTTTAGATATGAGTTCTCACTATGTTGCCCAGGCTGGTCTTGAACTCCTGGGCTCAAGCAATGCTCCCACCTTGGCCTCCCAAAGTGTTGGAATTACAGGCATGAGCCACCATGCCTGGCCCAATTAGTGTCATTCTAAAGCCCCCATCCTTAAACATATTGTTTATTAAAGCAGCAGAAATTATCTGCTCAAAAATATTTGCTCAGACTATTAACTTTTCCTTACCTTGAACACAAACACAAGGGGCACACAACTTTCATATCAATAAGCCAAGTTATTTGGCATTATTGACCTGTTGTTAAATCTTACGACTTAACACTCTTTAACATAAGAGGACTTTTGCTTTTGAGTGGACTGCACAAAAATAGTTTTTCCACCTCGTCAGCTACGGGGTGGGTAGGGAGTGAGGAGGCAGCAGGGATACTTTAGGAGATAGGTTTATGTAGTTTTATCCAAGAACTGGATAAAGCCTTGCAGGTTTGGGACCTGATTATCCATTCACTCAGGGAGTGGTCCTGGGAGAACTGCGTCATGCAAAAGAAACTCCCAGTAATCATTAGAAAGTAGATTGCTGCATATCTAGTTTTCAGTAGTGGAGGAACAGAGCTGGGTGCCTAGTCAACTCTAATTGTGGTCCTCTACGTAGAATGTTCTCTCCCAAGTGCAGTGGCAAGGGGAGTGAATTCAGAACAATTTTAATGAGTACCTGGAAAGTATGAGGCTTCATGCCTGCAGAAAGAGTAAAGGTCAGAACGATAGTTACACAGGCCTGAAGCAGGTCGCCTTCACTGTGACAGCAGGAAATCTCTGAGGCTGCAGCCTCCTGGTAAATACAACAGCCTTTTCCCTCCAGAGACCCTCTCTCTGTGTGTACATGCCTCTCCTGACTTGCCACAGGTCCTGTGCAGAGGACAGAGGGGATCCTCATCTTTCGTGTCGCTTCCCAGCAAGCCCTTGTGTGTCCTGAGCCCATTGCAGCTGAAGACATTTCGTTTCCTGATATTTGCCAAATCACCTTTTACCTAGTTTCTGATATTTATTCTGTCAAGATGGGGCACAGCCATGACCCGAGAGATGAGACAGACCCACACAGGCAAGACCAATTAGGCAAAGCCCAGTAAGATGCAACAAACCCCAGTGGCACGTCCCATGAGGGTTGGCAGACTGACAGTGTCACAGAGTCCAACAGCAAAGATCAAAATCAGCCCTGAGGGCGGCCTGAGTTTCCCCAGATCATCACCTGTGTTCATCTTCACTCTCCCCGTATCCATATATCCACTACACCATTACAGAACACTTCTCTTTTAAAAGTTCACTTTCAAACTTAATTAAATAAAACTTTACATACTTATAGTATATGAAAAATGACCATCACTTATCAAGATAAAAGAAAAACATTTTTAAAATAGATGTAACAATTAGGGTAGAAACTGTTTGTCCACTTTTCTTCTAAAACCACAGCTCATTGCCATTGGGGCCTGCATCACCTTGGCCTGGCTTGGAGCTGGAGTGTCTAGGCCTGACCGAGAGAGTCAGCCCTGCTTGTGGGTCCTGTTTCCACCATGTGTGGTTGAGAGACTGCAGAGAGGTGACTGAAGCCTGCTTGGGTCTCATTTCCTTCCCTGTCAACTGGGGATAACAATAGCCCCTGCCCCACAGGGCTGCTGCAAAGACTGGATGGAATATTGCAATGCAAGCACTCAGCACAAGGCCGTGCACATACTATACCCTCCAGCTGTGCTGTTCATTTTTCCAGAGTTTTGCCTGTAAGTGCCCTTGTGACTATCAATCACAATCCGTGTTTGGGAAATGTGGTTTTTATAGGTAAGACCACAGTTCTATTTGAAATAGAAGGCTTCTAAGAAATAGTGAGAAAGGTGTAATTATAGTGCGAATATAGCTAAGGAGGAGAAACAGTAAACTAGAACAATGGTTCATGGGGATCAATTAGCTAAAACAAAATGCATCTTTATGAAGAGAGCCCAGGCCGGCCTCCACCAGAAGGCATTGGCCAGGTTCTTCCAGCACAGCTCATCACCTCAACAGCTCTTTAGAGAAACCTAACTTTAGGTTATTGACAGCACAGGCTAAAGGCAAATCAGGTCTGTTTGAGTCCAGAGTCCAGAGTTCTCTGCCCCACCTGGCACAGCATCAGCCCTAGGTCAGGGATTCCCAGGTTCAGCCAGAGGTGTGGCTCTCTGCAGTCAGGACACCTCCCAGCCAGACAGAGGGTGAACTTTATGACAAGTCCCCAGGCTCTGCACAGCCACCTGCCTTTTTTCTGCCATGGAATTTTCCCAGATGAAACATCCACTTCCTTCCTATACACCTAGTGCCTGCCGCCTTGACCTCCTCTCACTTAGATCCATTTCCTTGCCTTCTCAGCACCCAGCTTCCCTCTACATGCCCAGAGTTTATTCACAGTGTCCTTTCACCCTTCTTCCAGGACACTAATCTACCTTTCTCCTTTCCTCTCCTTCCCTTCCCTCTCCTCTCCTGTCTCTCTCTCTCTCTCTTTCTTCCTTCCTTCCTTCCTTTCTTTCCTTTCTTTCTTTCTCTTTCTTTCCTCCTTCCTTCCTTCCTTCCTTCCTTCCTTCCTTCCTTCCTTTCTTTCTTTCTTTCTTTCTTCCTTTCTTTCTTTCTTTCTTTCTTTCTTTCTTTCTTTCTTTCTTTCTTTCTTTCTCTTTCTTTCTTTCCTTTCTTTCTTTCTCTTTCTTTCCTCCTTCCTTCCTTCCTTCCTTTCTTTCATTCTTTCTTTCTTTCCTTCTTTCTTTCTTTCTCCTTTTTCTTTCCTTTCTTTCTCTCTCTTTCATTCTTTCGTTCTTTAGTTTTCTTTCTCATTCTTTCTTTCCTTTATTTCTTACTTTCTTCCTGCCTTTCTTTCTCCACAGGGTCTCACTCTGTTACTCAAACCAGAGTGCAGTGATGCAATCATGGCTCATTGCAACCTCAAACTCCTAGGCTCAAGCAATCCTCCTGTCTCAGCCTCCCAAGTCACTGGGATTACAGGGGCGAACCACTACAACTGATTTCTCTTTCTTTTCTTTCTATTTCATCCCTTCTCCTTCCCTCCCTCCTTTCTTCCCTCCTCTCCTCTTCTTTCCTTCTTCATAAATGTTTATGGAGCTCTTCCTCACAGGCTAGGCATTATGCTAGGACTTACAGTCCTTATGGGATTTTTAATTGAAAATGGAAGACCAACACTAACAAATAATGGCTCAAATAATTTAATTATACCAGCCACAATGCTGTAAATAAGAGATCTAATGGGCCACATTCTACAGAACTCATTGGACACTTTCCACATCCGATTGTCTTTTTGCATGCACTACATCGTGAGTACTCCACAGAGCTGGGAGTATGGCTGCTTTGCATTGTGTCTCCAGTGTCTAGTACAGAGCCTGGTATATACACAGTGTGCGTTCAATCATTATTTGTGACATAAACAAATAAGACACTTTAAAATATAACTAGTGTTAGTGCTAATGTGACCTGGGAGTCATGAGGGGAAGTCAGAGGTGGCAAATCTCCTCTTTCTTCATCTCATATTTCCCCCATCCTACCAAGAGCCAAATAGATGCCAAAGGTGTAAGGTGTCATGGAATGGATGAAGGCCAAGTATTATCTTAGATTCTCTGCCCTTAGCCCTCCCCGTCAGGAAAGCCCACCCAGGAATGCTCTTCTACAAACCCCTGGCTTTTGGAGAAATAAAGGGACAATCACTCTGCCCAGTTTGTATCTTCTTTGCCATGGATGCAGTTTCACTCCCCTCACCATGGCTGGATAAATGTCTTCCAATTCATGCCCACTTCGGGATTTTTATTCTGACCACCTCAATTATGTAGGAAGCAGCAGGTTATTGAAAATCATGTAAATATGATCAGAAACTAGTCAGAAAATAATCAAATATGAAAAGAAATGAGTCAAAATGGGGAGTGTGACTTTGGTAGTAACAGAACAGAGAAAATAGTCAATATATTTACTCCATCACATTTTCACTTCATACAGGGAAATAATAAGGTATTGAAGGATGGGAGGAAACAAATGAACAAACAAAACAAAACCCTAAAGTTATAGCAAAGGCATCATTTTAGAGCTGAGTGGTGAAGGATCAGAGTACCAGTGTCCGTCTTCCTTGTTACCAGGCACTCAGGAAGGTGTGCAGAATCCACGGTGGGTGAGGAGGCCACACGAGAAGCTTGGACATCATGCAGAGAGACGGCAGGCCTTGAGTTGTCCTTGGATTTGACTGGGCTCTGATAAGAATTTGTCCAGCTTGGCAATGATGTGGCAATAAATTCCATGGATTTGAACAGCACAATGCATGCCAAGAAAAGTTGTTTTTTTGGCAGAATTACCCTCATTGTTACTGTGTGCTGGACAAAAAAAAAAAAAAAAGAGTGCAAGAGATTCAGTATCTCTAACTTTCTCGCTCAGGACACAATCATTTCTTTTCACAGGGGAAGGAGGCTGATGTAAGGGCTGGTGAGGTCACCTTCAACACACTGTATGCATCCCAATGATGCTAAAAAGGGATGTATGCTCAGCCCACTTTAGGACAAGCAATAGCTCAGTGTGCTAGCTGCTCATAAACTCAGAACTTTATCTTATCTTATCAAGGATATTAGTGACCTCTCAGTCAAAAGCCCTGAACTAGTTCAACTCGACTGCTTGCAGGGTGAGACTGAAGTCAAGACACAGGAAATGACTTACTGAGAAAACATTACTAAGTTAGCAGCAGAGCTATGACCTGCTTACCAGGTACTTTCTTCATTGCCATTGCCTTGCTGGTAAGTGCTCAATAAATGTTAGCCATCACCATCATCATCATCATTACTTTTATGTGCTCATCACACACCCTGTGGCAATTAGATGGCATTTTCCCACTTTGTGAATACAGAAACCAGGAAATTTACCCACAGTCTCACAGCTAGCCAGTGTCACAGCAGGCCTGGAACCCAGGTGTGCTGACTGTACCTCCAGTACTTTCTCCAACCCTCATCCTGACTGTCCTGTCATCTGGGTATTGTGAAGCTATGACTCCAGAAAGGCCCTGTGAATGTAAACGTCTAGAGAATAGCTCTTCCAACATTGTCTTCATAGCAGCTATGCTGTTGGGATGCTCTGCAGCAGACAAAATAAAAGGTCTCTTCAAAATAAGTATTTTCTTCCTCTCTGGTGAGTGCACAATGGGAATGGTGCTGGAAAGCATAAGCAGGTCAGCCATGATTCTGAAGAGGTGGGCAAAGGGCAGGTCCCAGGAGGCCCCATGTCATAACAGGGTGCTTGGTTTTATCCTACCAACAGAGCCTTTGAAGGGGCTTAAGTCAAGGATACTGTGGCAAAAATTTGCGCTTGAGATATTTCACACTGGCGATTGGGTGTAGCATGGATTTGAGAGGATTGGGGGAGAGGCAGAGAGAACTGAGGGGAGGCAGCAGCTTAGGTGAGGTGGTCTTAGGAAAGGAGTAGAGGGGCAGATTCAGGATTGACTTGAAATCGAGATGAGAAAGAGGGAAAAGATGAGTCTCTAGTTTTTAGCTTTGATGACTGATTGGGGTAAGAGTAGAAGAAGAAGAGTTGGATTGAGGGCAAGACCAAGAGTCCTGCTTTAGACATATTGAGATAGAGGGGCCTAAAGGATATTTTAGCCTTGATTCCCTCAAAGGAAGGCCTGGGACAAAGGTTTATGCATGGGTCATTTATCTGGGAAGTGATCCCAAGAACAGAGAGAGGGATCAGGGAGGGTGGGATAAAGAAAAATGGAAAAATGGAAATCCAGTAATAGATGTGTATCATATTGGTCACTGCCATGGGACACTGATGCTGGGCCCCTGGGGCCTCCAAGAAGCATTTATGCTGCATTTCAGGACTGTCCACCTGAGAGATAAGAGGGAGAAGCAGTTATCCACTGATTCTTGTACTTCAGTAATCCAGATTCCCCAAGAAGTGTTATCCCCAACCCCCACCCCCAACCTGGGTTGCACATGCCCAGGTGTTAGCCATGTCCACAGGCAACCAGAATGACTAGGCATCCAGGGGCATCCGAGAAGCCCCAAGGCACAAAGCGTGATCTAGGCCAATTGTTGAAAAAAGTTAGTCAGTGTAAACTGAGTCAAAGCCAGGGTAGGACCACTTGCCAGAGCCACTAATGGACTCAGAAATGAGGCCAAGAGGGGCCGGGCGCGGTGGCTCACGCCTGTAATCCCAGCACTTTGGGAGGCCGAGGCGGGCGGATCACAAGGTCAGGAGATCGAGACCATGGTGAAACCCCGTCTCTACTAAAAATGCAAAAAATGAGCCGGGCGCGGTGGCGGGCGCCTGTAGTTCCAGCTACTCGGGAGGCTGAGGCAGGAGAATGGCGTGAACCCAGGAGGCAGAGCTTGCAGTGAGCCAGGATCGCGCCACTGCACTCCAGCTTGGGCGACAGAGCGAGACTCCGTCTCAAAAAAAAAAAAAAAAAAAAAAAGAAATGAGGCCAAGAGGATATGAGAGGGTACATAAAAGACACCCAAGTCATGGGACCTCCAGGTGGGTCTCTCCAGGTGGCAGATATGTAAATCAGCTAAAGTTCTGGAGAGAGACTGGGGCTGGAGACAAAGATTTGGCAATCATCAGTATCCAGGAGGTTGTTGAAACCATGAGGAAATTGTGTCAAGTGCCCATAGCAGTGAGCTGAGGACAGCATCCTGGAGGACCCTGAAGGAATGAGCAGAGGAAAAAGACCCCACAGAGGCACAGGAATGGCCAAGGAGATGTAAGCAGAACCTGGAAAGGATGGTGCCATGGGAGCCAAAGTAGTAGCAGGTGACAAGGAGATTAGCTGAAGATCTCCAGTGCATCACACAATTAAAAAAAAAAAAAAAAAAGTCCCACTGTGTTTGGCAGTCAGGAGGTCCTGGGTGCCATCACCAAGAGGAAGCTCAGTACAACTGCAGTGTCAGAGATCAGAAAATATTGGCCTGAGGTATGAATGGGAGGTAGAAATCTGGAAAGAATAGTGTACCCTGCTTAGTCACAAGGACTGCCCTTGAACAGGATGAGGGCAGTGAAGGTGTGAGCACAGGTACAGAGAGAGGCCAGATTTTAGGTCAGAGAGTGAGGCACTGAAGGGGATCAGGCAAAACAGCCTTAGTTTTCTTGGTGAAGCAATATTCTGTGCTGAAACTGTAGGAGTACGTGAACTAGAACTGGCCATCTTCCTTCTCCTGCTGAAAGCTTTCCACCTGATGACTGCAGGAGAGAGTTGGGCTAGCACTGAGTTATTTCTGTCAGTCAGTCAGTCCCTATTTACTGAATAGTAACAATGGACAAGGCCTTATGAAACTGGGCACAATACAAGATGACTGCAATTTATTCCCTACTCATAAGGAGCTTTCAAGCATAGGTCCTGGGAATTTGTTACACACCAGAGGAAGCTAGAAACTGGACTGGGTCAGGGATGCTGGCCTGTGTCCAGGAGTCTATTCATTTATTCAACAAATCTACTGAGGGATTATTATGTGCCAGGTACTGATCCAGGTGTTCAAAATATATCAGAGAACAAAACAGACAACAATCCTGGTCTCATGGACCCTATATTCTAATGGGGTCTATTTGTCAGGGAAGTCTAAGTTATACTGTATTAATAAGGGCAGAGTATCAGTGGCTTAACAAAACAATGCTTTATTTATTTCTCTTTTGCACAAAATCCATTGTGATTCTACAAGGCAATTGTCTTCCAGGCAGTGACTCAGGGGCCCAAGAGGTTTCATCTGAGGTTCCTTAGTTGTGATGGCAGAGGAAAGTGAGACCGAAGAACTTCCCATGGGCTTGTCAGTACTGCAGCTTGGAAGTGACTCACAATGCTTTCTCTCAGGACTAATCACACAGCCTCGCCTACAACAAAAAAAACTAGCAAATGTGAGGAAGCACATGGAATATTTGGTGAGTGTTATTGTCTCTGCCACATGGCAGGAAGCAGTCTATAGGCTAAATAAATAAATCAGTTACATACTGTATTAGAAAGGTATGAGTGCCATGGAAAAAGCAGAGGAGGGTAAGGAGGATTGGTCATGTTGGGGGAAGAAGTGGAGGGGGTGGAATTTTTAAATCAGGGTAGTTGGTGTGGCCTCAATGAGAAGGTGGCATTTTGAGCAAAGCCTTGAAGGAGATGAGAGAGCCATTTGGATCTCTGAGAGAAGAATGATCTCAACAGAAAGAATAATCTGTGCAAAGGCCCTGAGGCAGGAAGATGTCTTAGAGGGTGAAAGAGGTAGAAAGTGAGGTTAGAAAGGTATGGGGGGAGGGGCAGGGAAGGTGAGGAACAGCATGCAGATTGGGTATGGCCTTAGAAGCCCTTCGTCAAAACTTTGGCTTTTACTTTGAAAGAAAAAGGGAGCTGCTATTGGGTTGAGGCAGAGGACATCACGGCCTGTCCGAGGCATTCATATGATCACCCTGGATGCTCTGTGGCAGATAGACTATAGGGCAAAGTGGCTGCAGGGAGAACCAATAGAAGGCCATTGCAGTCATCTAAGTGGAAGACAATGCTGGCTTGGACCAGACTAACAGTTGTGAGAAGCAGTTGAATTCCAGAAAGTTTTGGAGGTCTGTGCCCTCACGTGGAGTTTCTGGGGCTCCCTTGCTTCATCAGTCATGACCTGTTAGGTCACAACAGCCCAGAGCCCCTGAAGTGAATTTATCTCTGAGTCCATGGTGGGCTTGGAGGGGAGGGGAGGGGAGGGGCCGGAAAGGTGTCTCACGCCAGGTGGATTCTAAGGTACAGCTTCCGGAGCACGGGGACGCTGCCTCAGGAGTGATCACACTCACTTCCCACAAGACCACAAATCCACAGTCTCCCAAGCATACGTCCTGGGAATTTGTCTTAAATCATGGAAATACACTCTGAAGAGCAAGACTGAGGCCTGCAGAGTCCAGGTGACTTGAAAGTCCAGGGTCAGAATCAGAAAAGGAGCCCCAGTGGCCTGTTCCCAGCGAAGAGCTGCTGCTTCCTTCCCTGCCCTTCTCTCCTGTGACCGGCTCTTGTCAAGATTAAGTTACGTGGGAGAGGGGAAGAGGGGCCGAGGGAGTCTTTCTTATTCTCTCCTTCCCACCCCAATCCTCTGCTCTTGGCACAGGCTTTGGGAGTCTCTGCACTCCAACAGAACTTTCGGGTTTGTTTTTTTTTTTTTTTTTGAGACAGAGTCTCGCTTTGTCGCCCAGGCTGGAGTGCAGTGGCACCATCTCGGCTCACTGCAAGCTCCGCCTCCTGGGTTCACACCATTCTCCTGCCTCAGCCTCCGAGTAGCTGGGACTACAGGCACCCGCCACCACACCTGGCTAATTTTCTGTATTTTTAGTAGAGATGGGGTTTCACCGTGTTAGCCAGGATGGTCTCGATCTCCTGACCTCGTGATCCGCCCGCCTCGGCCTCCCAAAGTGCTGGGATTACAGGCGTGAGCCACTGCGCCCGGCAACCAAAAGAACTTTCTAGGTCTTGCGCTATGAAGGACATGGAATGTATCAGGATGTAGAGCAAAACAGCCCATGCGGTGGTCAGAGATGGAAAGCACAGACTTTAGTATCAGAAGAACTGTTCCAATCCCAGTTTTTTCACACAAATCAGTTATAGTACCTTGTGAGGTTACTTTACCTCAGTGAGTTTTCATTTCCTTGTCTGAAAAATGGGGATAATAAACCTATCACATAGGATTGTTATAATAAATGTAATATGTATAAAATGTCTAGCTCAGAATAGAAGGATGTGACAGATCCTGTAAACTGGTTCATTCAAAATTCCTTCTCCAAGACCTGCTTCTTTGCTTTCTTCTACTAGAAAGTGTCGAAGAGGAAATACCCAAACTCCCAGCTTCCCTGCAGCTGGGGGTGGCCAGAAAACTCAGCTATGGCTAATGAGATGTAAGTACCTGTCTTTGACTTTTCCAAATAAAAAGGCAAAGCTTCTAAGCCACAAGTCCTTGCTCCTCTCTCTCTCTGTCTGCCCCGCTCTCTCGTCTTGCCTGGAACTTAACTGTGAGGCTGGAGGTAGAGCAGCCCTCTTGATGTCATGAGGCAACAAGCACAAGGTTCACGGCTAAGGTTGATGACGTGGCAGGAGAGAAAGAGCTGGGTGCTTGATGACCTTGTTGAGCTACTGTTTTACTCCAGGGCTACCTGGCCAGGAGTTTATTGTTGTGTGAGACAAGTACCTCATTGCTGGTATTCACTTGTGTTTGTTAGGGTCGGTCTTTGCTATACGAAACTGACGTAATCAGTAATAGCTATCAATATTGTCATCATCATCATCATTATATATGTTCTCCTACAACTTCAACACCCTCTGGCTCACAGCTGTAGATTTTATTATCTAATTGGGGAGCCAATTAAGATTTATTAATCAAATCTTTAAAGTAGCATTTCCCAGGGAGTATTCCAAGAATGTTGGCTCTTACAGATATTAATAGGTCTTCTGAGAAAAAAATAAAAAAAGCTCTATTGTCAAGTTAACAAATGACGATACTTGGCAGAAATCTTTGTAACAGTGGTTTTCGAATTGGTATACTATTTGAGGACTTTCCAAAGGATTTTAAAGAATCAATTACAGATCCTGAACTATGATAAGTACACTTTCCAAAAATTAGTATGTGTGAGGACTCTTTCTTCTGGTCCTCCTCTCCTTCCTGTTCCCTCATTAGGTTCATTCTCCCACCTTACAAAAGAAAATCACACCTCACTGCTGACCAGACTTACCCTGGGGCATTGCTCCAAGGTGGAGAAATCTCTGTGCTACAAAGGGACAACTCCAGGCTGGGTACGGTGGCTTGTGTCTGTAATCGCAGCACTTTGGGGGCCTGAGGTAGACAGATCCCTTGAATCTAGGAGTTCAAGACCAGCCTAGGGAACATGGCAAAACCCCGTCTCCACAAAAATTAAAATTAGCTGGGCGTGGTGGCACACGCCTGTAGTCCCAGCTACTTGAGAGGCTGAGGTGTGAGGATGGCTTGAGCCTGGGAGGCAGAGGTTGCACTGAGCTGTGATGGTGCCAGTGTGCTCCAACATGGGTGACAGAGTGGTGCCCTGTCTCAGAAAGAAAAAAAAAAAAAAGGACACTTCCAAATATCAGTATTTAACTGGATTCTAATGACTGAGAAATAAATCTATTTGCAAGTCATGTGGCTTTCAATTCTTTGCTTTCAACAGAATTGAAGGACATCAGAACTGAATTGTCAGCTGATAGATCATTTAAAACATCTTTGTGGTAAATGACTATGTGATCTTTGTCTAATATCTATGAAATAGTTTAAACTTAAGTTTCAATGCTATGAAATCTATTCCTACCTACTTACTTATGTGAACAGTTTTTCAATGTTTCTATCCATAAAGATAACAAATAGAAATAGAATGGATACTACACCCTGTCTCATTCTAACAATAAATAATTCATTCATGGATACAAGAAGCAATTGAGAAAAAGTGCTACTCAGCTTATCAATAAATGTAATTCTAATAAAAACTTTTTATGTTTAACAATTATGCATAAAAATTTATAATATTTCTCTGTTGTATTGGTTAATTCTGTGCTAATCATAACTAAATTCGGAAAAAATTTAAAACACTTGCAGCATTTAACTTACATATTTATTTTGTTTTGTTGTAGAAGTAGAAAAGTATAATAGAATGATAAATAAAAGGTTTTTGAACATTATTATTTTAGAATGAACTTCTGTGTAGAAGTGAAATGGAGAAAAATGATGAAAATGTATATTAAAGAGCTTGTTTATATAATTTTAACTAGATGATGGATATCAAATCACTCTAGTTGGTATCAAATTGCTGTGGTATTAAGAATTCTTTGACATTTAAGAGAGTAATGTAAGGGCTTTATTTATTTATTTATTTTTTTAATTTTTTGAGACAGAGTCTCATTGTGCCACCCAGGCTGGAGTGCAGTGGTGCGATCTCAGTTCACTGCAACCTCCGCCTCCTGGGTTCAAGCAATTCTCCTGCTTCAGCCTCCCAAGTAGCTGGGATTACAGGCACAGACCACCACGCCTGGCTAATTTTTGTATTTTTAGTAGAGACATGGTTTTGCCATAGTGGCCAAGCTGGTCTCAAACTCCTGACCTCAAATGGTCCCCCCACCTTGGCCTCCCAAAGTGCTGGGATTACAGGCATGAGCCACCATGCCCAGCCAAGAGAGTAATATAAGAGCTTTATTTTTAAATGGTACTATTTATAATATGTCAGAAGTTACCTCCTTAATTCAACAGCCTTTTATGCTAAAAATTCTCAATAAACTAGGTATTGATGGGACATATCCCAAAATAATAAGAACTATTTATGACAAACCCACAGCTAATATCATACTGAATGGGAAAAAACTAGAAGCATTCCCTTTGAAAACTGACACAAGACAGGGATACCCTCTCTCACCACTCCTATTCAACATAGTGTTAGAAGTTCTGGCCGGGGCAATCAGGCAAGAGAAAGAAATAAAGGGTATTCAATTAGGAAAAGAGGAAGTCAAATTGTCCCTGTTTGCAGATGACGTGATTGTATACTTAGAAAACCCCATTGTCTCAGCCCAAAATCTCCTTAAGCTGATAAGCAACTTCAGCAAAGTCTCAGGATACAAAATCAATGTGCAAAAATCACAAGCATTCCTATACACCGATAACAGACAAACAGAGAGCCAAATCATGAGTGAACTCCCATTCACAATTGCTACAAAGAGAATAAAATACCTAGGAATCCAACTTACAAGAGATGTGAAGGAACTCTTCAAGGAGAACTACAAACCACTGCTCAACAAAATAAGAGGACACAAACAAATGGGAGAACATTCCATGCTTATGGATAGGAAGAATCAATATTGTGAAAATAGCCATACCGCCCAAGGTAATTTATAGATTCAATGCCATCCCCATCAAGCTACCAATGACTTTCTTCACAAAATTGGAAAAAACTACTTTAAAATTCATATGGAACCAAAAAAGAGCCTGCATTGCCAAGACAATCCTAAGCCAAAAGAACAAAGCTGGAGGCATCATGCTACCTGACTTCAAACTATACTTCAAGGCTACAGTAACCAAAACAGCATGGTACTGGTACCAAAACAGAGATATAGACCAATGGAACAGAATAGAGCCCTCGGAAATAATACCACACATCTACAACCATCTGATCTTTGACAAACCTGACAAAAACACAAAATGGGGAAAGGATTCCCTATTTAATAAATGGTGCTGGGAAAACTGGCTAGCCATATGTAGAAAGCTGAAACTGGATCCCTTCCTTACACCTTATACAAAAATTAATTCAAGATGGATTAAAGACTTAAATGTTAGACCTAAAACCATAAAAACCCTAGAAGAAAACCTAGGCAATACCATTCAGGACATAGGCATGGGCAAGGACTTCATGACTAAAACACCAAAAGCAATGGCAACAAAAGCCAAAATTGACAAATGGGATCTAATTAAACTAAAGAGCCTCTGCACAGCAAAAGAAACTACCATCAGAGTGAACAGGCAACCTACAGAATGGGAAAACATTTTTACAATCTACCCATCTGACAAAAGGCTAATATCCAGACTCTACAAAGAACTTAAACAAATTTACAAGAAAAAAATCAAACAACCACATCAAAAAGTGGGCAAAGGATATGAATGGACACTTCTCAAAAGAAGACGTTTATGCAGCAAACAGACACATGAAAAAATGCTCATCATCACTGGCCATCAGAGAAATGCAAATCAAAACCACAATGAGATACCATCTCACACCAGTTAGAATGGTGATCATTAAAAAGTCAGGAAACAACAGGTGCTGGACAGGATGTGGGGAAATAGAAACGCTTTTACGCTATTGGTGGGACTGTAAACTAGTTCAACCATTGTGGAAGACAGTGTGGCGATTCCTCAAGGATCTAGAACTAGAAATACCATTTGACTCAGCCATCCCATTACTGGGCATATACCCAAAGGAGTATAAATCATGCTGCTATAAAGACACACGCACAGGTATGTTTACTGTGGCACTATTCACAATAGCAAAGACTTGGAACCAACCCAAATGTCCATCAGTGATAGACTGGATTAAGAAAATGTGGCACATATACACCATGGAGGAAGGGAGAGAGAAGGTCAAGTGTTGAAAAACTACCTACTGGGTACTATGCTCACTATCTGGGTGATGGGGTCAATCACACCCCAAATCTCAGAATCATGTAATATAACCATGTAACAAACCTGCACATGTACCCCCGATCTAAAATAAAAGTTGAAATGTTTTTAAAAAAGAAAATACAGTCCATAATAAACAGCTTCAAAGAGAAGTACATTTGAAGAACAAAATACAGAAAAAAAAGAGGATAGGGCTCATAACAAAAAGCAAATTAAATATGTTGCCAGTGAGGCTGAAGAGAAAAAATAGGCAATGACAAAGCGATGATCGCTACACTTTCCACCCCAGCTGTCTTTTGTAGACTATATTTTCTATTTTTATGAGATACATATGTTGGGGCCCTGCAGTTCTAGAAAGGGATGGAAAAGGCAAAGAATAGCAATCAAGAATAATAAAGAGCTGATTTTGAGAGGCCTGGATACATCTTAAAGCAGTATATTTACTAAAAGATTTACGTTTCTGTCTAAATGTAACAGGAAGTCAAATGGCAACCCAAGACATGTTTTAGAAAGAGCCAAACTTTGAGGAGGAAATTATTTAGGGTACATTAGGATGTATTTCAATTATTTTGAAAGGATTAGCTTTAGTAAAGGATCTTTGGTGATCAAATTCCTGCTGAGATTTCTTCCACTATATAAAAGAAAAAAATACAATAAAAGGAAAATAAAATGTGGGGTTAAAATGGCATTACTGGGCTGGATGCGGTTGCTTATGCCTGTAATCTCAGCACTTGGGGAGGCCCAGGTGGGTAGATCACTTGAGGTCAGGATTTAGAGACCAGCCTGGCCAATATGGTGAAACCTGTCTCTACTGAAAATACAAAAATTAGCAGGGGTGTGCTGGTACATGCCTGTAATCTCAGCTACTCTGGAGGCTGAGGCAGGAGAATTGCTTGAACCTGGGAGGCAGACGTTGCAGTGAGCAGAGATCATGCCACTGCACTCCAGCCTTGGAGACAGAGCAAGACCCCATCTCAAAAAAAAAAGGCATTACCCCTATTGCGAGATGATTAAATTGTAGCTTGAAATAATTCTAAAAACTAAAGGCAATTTTTGGTTATGAATTTAATAATAATGGATGTTTTTAATACTATTATACCAATAACCCCATTATTAACAATATTAATAACTGAGTATTCAGTTTTATACCTAGTTTTCAAGCTTCCTTTAAGCAGGAAATCCTAAAATCTCTGGTAGAGGTGTCAAAATGGTCTAAAGGCAGAGGGATGTGTAAAAGACTTGAGTGATTCACAGTAGAGATTTTTTATGTGTGAAAATTAAGGAGTCAAGTGAATATAGCAGGAAAGTGGATGTTTTGTTTCACTTAAGAAAGAATAGGCTTGCCTTTTTGTTGTTGTTGTTTGTTTTTTTTGAAACAGAGTCTTGCTTTGATGCCCAGGCTGGATTGCAATGGCATGATCTTGGCTCACTGCGACCTCCGCCTCCCAGGTTCAAGCAATTCTCCAACCTCAGCCTTCTAAGTAGCTGGGATTACAGGTGAGCACCACCACGTCTGACTAATTTTTGTATTTTTAGTATTGACGGAGTCTCACCTTGTTGGCCAAGCTGGTCTCAAACTCCTGACCTCAAACGATCCACCTGCTTTGGCCTCCCAAAATTCTGGGATTATAGGCGTGAACCACTGCGCCTAGCCAAGGCTTGCTTTTAATAAAACAAAACAATTGTATCAACTGTGGTCCATTCCAACATCATATATTAAGTGGTGGTACTTAAGTGGTGGGATCAAGTGTAAGGCTCTTCTTCATTGAACTTGTGCCTCCTTCTGCATCTGTGAGTCCACAACCTGCCCAACTGCACATGCCAGCCCTAATCCACTACCACCCATTCGCCTAAACTAGAAACCTGAGACTCATCCTTGATTTCCTCTCATATTTGTCTTACCCACTTCTCTCACTCCTGACTGCTTCTGCCTAGTTCCTAAGCTGCTCCTGGGAGTGTTTGTCTCCTAGCAAAGAGTTCAGTGAACATGTATAGAATAAATGACTTGATTTGATATGAGCTATGATTAACTCTTTTCTCCAGGAGTGCTCTGCCAAGAATGGACACAAAAACCCCTTGTTCTTTACACTGTTCCGGTGTCATCTCCTCCAAAAAGCCCTTTGGATTCTCCCTCCAATCAGACTGCAGCATGTGATCCTCCTCGGATTTTCCAAAGCAACCTGTGCTTACCTTTACCAAAAACACAATTCTGTCTCGTAACAATCAATTTACTTGTCTGCATGCCCCACTAGATAGGGACTTTTACACTTGGATCCTCAACACCTCACATAGTATCTGGTACAAAGTGCAAAGACAATGAATGTTGTTGAATGAGTGGATGAATGACATAGAGAGCAAGTGCAGTAAGAGGTACATACAAAGTAGTCCTAAGGGGAGACAGATGAAGGAGAAGCTAAATCTGCTGTTGGGATGAGTAACAGTGCCATTTGAACTCGTCTTGAAGGATGAGTTGTCTCCTAGTGATCAAGGCAAGGAAGGGTATTCCAAGCAAAAGGAATAGCATGAACAAAAAAGCATGTAGGCAAGAAAGCACATGCAGTATTTAAGACCATGGGAGCCTGGCAAAGCTCAAGAACAGCTTTCAGTTCTTGAGTAGATGCGGAGGAAAGGAGGAAAGGAGGCAGATGTGGCTAGAAAGATTGTTTTAAACAAGTTATGAAAGACCTGGAAGTGATACCAAGGGGTTTGAAGATTATAAGATAGAAAGCCACTGAAGTTTTAAGGCAGCGTAATAACACGATCAGCTCTCTAAAAGAAAAAATAATATTTTGTTTCCTTTTAAGTGACTAAAAGTCGTAGATCTAACTTCCTCCATTTTTAGATTTCTTGATACTTCATGAAAATAAAAAGCAAAGGCCAGCTGAAGCAATTCTTCCCCTGACTGGTCTGAACGAGGGATTTTTCTTTTTTCTTTTTCTTGTTTTCTGGCCAGTCACTTGGTGAAGTGAGTGCATCATACAGCTGGGAAAACACGAGCTTCTCGAGTTTGTTTGGCTTCTGAGCGATGTGGGTGAGCGCGAGTCTGGGCAGTGTGTCAGCTCCTTCCTGAAAGTCTGGGTCAAGGAAGTCCACAACACAACCTTGTTTACTTGATTTTGCTTTCAGCATTGAGAACGCTGGTTCTGATTACTGCAAAGGTGTATGTGGTTGCTGTTGGCTCACAACCCTGTAATTCCTTTGAAAAGATGATCTGATTGGGACAACTGTGACTTTAATACTTCAGTTCCTTTGGAAACATCCAGATGAAAAGTGATGCATTATTTTCCTAGTGGCTTTTGTTCCTGGCTAACCGTAATAGTTTGTTGGATCATTGGGAGTAATTCTGTGGAGCTGAGTTTGCTGGGCTGGCAGATTTGGAGGGGTAGACAAAGAATGACCAGTCTGAAGCAACCCTTCTAGCCCAGACACGTGAATTTACAACAAATGTTTACTGAGTGCTTTCTATGTGCCAGGCACTGCGTCAGGCACAGGGCAACGAAGATGAACAAGACAGTTTCTACTAGAGTCTGCTAACTAGACTGAAAACTCATCAAAAATAAATGCCAACTCTTAATTCTGTTTACATCCCCCAAATTGTCTAGGGCAGTAGCTAGCTTAAGGCAGAGTCCCCAACAAACACCAAATGTTTAAACAGGCATATTTCCATTTTGCACAGTAAATATTTACTAAGTGCCTACTAGGGGCTGACGTTGTGTTAGATAGTAGAGATACTCAAGACTACTAAAATAGAGCTCATACCCTCAAGCTGCTCACGGTCTGGTGGGGAAGACAGACATTAAAACATTAATCACCTGTAATCCTAGCACTTTGGGAGGCAGAGGTGGGTGGATCGCTTAAACCCAGGTGTTGGCAAAACCCTGTCTCTACAAAAAAATCAAAAAGTCAAAAATTAGGCATAGTGGTGCACACCTATAGTCCCAGCTACTCAAGAGGCTGAGGCAGGAGGATCGCTTGAGCCCAGGAGGTCAAGGCTGCAGTGAACAGTGTTCACACCACTGCACTCCAGCCTGGGCAACGAAGTGAGACCCTGTCTCAAAACAAAAAACAAAACCACAACGTTATTCAACTTGTACAAATTTGAACCCCCTAGGAGCCCCTGAGCCCCTGAGAAACACCTTGTCACCTAGTCCCTCCTCTGGAGCCCCCAGATCTCCCTACAAAATGGATAATAACTGGCATAGAAGAGAGACCCCAGGATGCTTCTCCAGCAAGCACTATGTCCATTCTGATTGGCCAATGCATTTGTCTTTTTGGTTGATAATATTTTCGTATCATTCCTGCAGGGGGTAATAGCAACACAAGACACTCATGTATGGGAGACAGAGGAAGAAATAACTTCATCATATGAGAGGGCTGCCCAATTCCATTTGGAGGAGGAGTATGCAGCCTCCAGCAAAACCCAACACAGCAGGTGATATTTTGTTTCCAGGAGTCTACTCAAAACCCCTGCTCCCACAAGCACGAGCACAGCTTCAAGGAACTGTGTGCACCACAGGCGAGGGGGCACCTGAACATTATTTCATATTAATAATTATGGATTTTAGGCTGGGCCTAGTGGCTCACATCTGTAATCCCAGCACTTTGGGAGACTGAGGCGGGTGGATCATTTGAGGTCAGAGTTCAAGACCAGCCTGACTAACATGGTGAAACCCTGTCTCTACTAAAAATACAAAAATTAGCTGGGCGTGGTGGCAGATGCCTGTAATCCAAGCTACTCAGGAGGCTGAGGCAGGAGAATCACTTGAACCCAGGAGGCAGAGGTTGCAGTGAGCCGAGATCGTACTACTGTACTCCATCCAGCCTGGGTGACAGAGTGAGACCCTGTTCCAAAAAATAAATAAATAAATAAATAAATAAGGATTTTAGATACAGAAAATCGTTTTGAAGTGATATTGTAAAATATTTTAAGTTTAAGATTAATTTTTAAAATTTCTCCTATTCTAGGCCAATCGTACCCATAAGCATAGTGTTGTAGTCTTCATTCAAATAACCTCATTATCTACTGAGTCATTAGGTGCACTTGTGAGCAGTAATGATCCAGAGAACCTCCTGAGAGCTAGTTTAAAAATCTTTGGAGCTAATCCTTCTCTCAGGGGAGAGAGGAATGCTTTGGTTTCTTCTTCATGCCTTGCAAAGCTGAGGTTTAGGGTCTAGAAATGTTATTGGAGCCTTCGATAGTCTGCAAAATTGAAAGAAAGGGAAGGAGAGAGAGAGGAAGAAAGGAAGGAAGGAGGGAAAGAAGGAGGGAGAGAGGGAGAGAAAGAGAGAGAAAGGGAGAAAAGAAAGAAAAAGATAATCAACCAGGTCAGGCTTGGTGGCTCCCACCTGGAATCCTAGCACTTTGGCAGGCTGAGCAGGGAGGATCACTCGAGGCCAGGAGTTTGAGACCAGCCTGAGCAACATGGCAAAACCCTGTCTCTACAAAAAATACACATACACACAAATTAGCAGGGTGTGGTGGTACTCACCTGTAGTCCTAGCTACTTGAGGGGCTGAGGTGGGAGGATTGCTTGAGCCCAGGAGGTCAAGGCTGCAGTGAGCCAAAATCACGCCATTGACTGCAGCCTGGGTGACAAAGTGAGATCTTGTCTCAAAACAAACAAACAAACAACAACAACAACAGCAAACATACAATTCTTCCCAAACTTCTCAGATTTTCAAAATATTGACTCATGAGAACCTGAAGCTGAAAGGGTCAATTTTCCAGTTGCAAATCCGTCAAACAGCTTGTCTAAGCTGGTTTCTCAATAGGAACCACAATTATTCAATGGAAATATGTCAACTGTTCCTGGCTCAAATTTTATGAGAAAAACAATGAAACAAATTACACTTGTTGGTGTTTTATAGGTAATTGAAACTGGCTTCTTAAAATTCAGGTGTTGGACTGTTGAGAATATGCTTTCATTAACTCTTTTGTTTTTACCTCCTTTTACTCAAGGCAGGATTTCATAATATTGATTATTTAAAAATAAATTAGTGGGTCAGGCACGCTGGCCCACGCCTGTAATCCTAGCACTTTGGGAGGCCAAGGTGGGCTGATCACTTGAGCTCAGGAGTTCAAGACCAGCCTGTGCAAAATGGCAAAACCCCATCTGTACAAAAAATACAAAAAAAAAAAAAAAATCAGCGAGGCATGGTGGTGGGCGCCTGTAGTCCCAGCTACTTGGGGTCTGAGGTGGGAGGATCACTTGAGGCCAGGAGGCAGAGGCTGCAGTGAGCCGAGATCATGCCACTGCACTCTAGCCTGAGTGACAAAGTGAGACCTTATCTCAAAGTAAATAAATAAATAGAAATACATTGCTGGCATGAGACTAGGTTAGTTTCTAGTCACTTCTCCAGCCTCATCTTCCTTTACCTCTTGTTGTACACACAAATGATAGCACTCCATCCCCAAGCAGATTCTGTACTGTTTCCCCTCCAGGCATTAGTCACTCTGTCCCCTCTCCATAGAATGACCCCTCCCTCAATTTTCTCTGAAAATGTTTATGTTCTCCAGGATGTCTCTCCTCATCTCCTTTCCTCCTCTGGATAAGGAGTTCTTCCTTTGTGCTCCTATTTCACACTCAGCACCTCTCCATCACTGCAATGACCACCTTCTATCATAAGCACCATGTTTGTATATATATTGCTGTCTTCCCCTCTCCCCAGACACAGTGACAAAATAAAGCATCACTCATTTTTCACATTTTAATGGCCTCACATACTACCTGAAAATAGTAGGTACTTGTATCAGTCATCTATTGCTGCATAACAAATTGCCCCAAAACTTAGCTTTTGAAATTCACAATATTTATTATCTCACAGTTTCTGAGTCCGAAATTCAGGAACAGGTGCAGCTTAGTTGGGTGATTGGGGTGCAGATCTCTCACAAGGCTGTAATCAAGGTGTCTGTCAGGCTACAGTCTCAAGGGTCAACGGCAGGGGGGATCTGTTTCCCAGCTCACTCGGGTGGCTGTTGGCAGTCCTCAGAAAATCGACTTTCCAGCTCAGTCACGTGGTGTTGGCAGATGTTAGGATCCTTGCTGACTGTTGACACACAAATTTCTCCATAATGTTACTCAAAACAAAGCAGCTGGATTTCCCCAGACTGAAGTCTGAGAAAGAGTGAGGTGGAAGTCACAGTCCTCTTGTAACCTAATCTCAAAAGTGACATTCTGTCACTTTTGTTGTATTCCAGTTGCTAGAAGTGAGTCACTAGGTCCAGCACACATTCAAGGAAAGGAGATTGCACAAGGATGTGAATTCTGGAAGGTGGAGATCACTGGGGACCATCTTCAGGCTGCTGACCAGAGTGCTCAATAAATCTGTAAACAAATGGACACATCTCTCCAGAAGGGAATGAGCCCTTCCTTCCCTGAAGACCCACAGCGTTTGAATTATTAGAGAATGCAGCACAATGTGACTTTAGCTGGGCATGTGTTCATATACATTGCCGGATTATCAGCAACTGAGTAAAAACAGTGCCAAACATATGGCTGGCACGCAGTAATTCCTTGAGTGGGTGAATAAGTGAAAGAAAGGGTGGCAGAGACTAGGACTTGTCCATTATGTTCTTCAATGATATAATTTTTTTTATTTTTAGCTAGGCACATAGGCATGCCACTGGAGACTACATTTCCCAATATCCCTGCAACTGGAGGTGGCCATGCTACTAGTATTGGGCTAATGGGATGTGAGAACCTTGGGCAAAACTTTTGTTTCTCCCTTTCCTTTGACTGGAATACAGAGGTTTGAGTGAGACCCTGAGCAGGGAAAGATACAATGAGAGTGGCAGGACCATCCTATCAGACTACTGACTACCAGACAACCTCTGGGCTAGTCCATGAAGCAGAATTAAACTTTTTTTTTTTTTTTTTTTTTTTTTTCAGATGGAGTCTCACTCTGTCTCCCAGGCTGGAGTGCAGTGGTGCGATCTCGGCTCACTGCAACCTCCGCCTCCTGGGTTCAAGCGATTCTCCTGCCTCAGCCTCCCAAGTAGCTGGGACTATAGGCGCATGCCACCACGCCCAGCTAATTTTTTTCTATTTTTAGTAGAGACAGCGTTCCACCATGTTGGCCAGGCTGGTCTCGAACTCCAAAACTCAAATGATCGGCACGCCTCGGCCTCCCAAAGTGCTGGGATTATAGGCGTGAGCCAACACGCCCAGCCAGAACTAAACTTTTATCCTATAAAAACTACTGTTCTCTAGAGTCTCATCATTATACCAGCACAGAGTATTCCTGTCAAATACAGAATTTTAAAAGCAAACAAGAAGGCACCCACCATCCCTTCCTCTCCTTCATAACTAGCCCATGCTTTAAACACACCCAAAATACTTGTTAGATGTAATTGCGTCTGTGGGAACACTGGGCCGTCTTGGTGGATGAGGAGTATTTCAGTCATCTTTCCCCTTTGTTAGGCAAGTGCAGGCTTCTTTCAGTCAGCACTTGTAAGATTCAGAGACTCTGGGGCTCCTCAGAGAAGTGGCCTACAGCAGCACAAAGTGGCCTTAACTTTCAAAGGTTGTGGCAGAAAGCCACCAAGGAGAGGCACACATCGGAGTGGATTCTTCTCAAGGAAAATCTGTCCAGCCTGAGGTTTCCTTGCAGGGTTTGATTTGTTTTCCAAAAAAGGAGAAGAGTTCTCAGCACAAGCCCTGCAAAGCGCCAGGCCAGCAGCTCCTCCAGACCCCTGCAGCTGTCAAGGGCCAGTGTTCCACTGCGCAGAGGCGGCCACGGTCGTTCTGGCTCCCCACTCGTCTGCTCTCAGGGCACTGGCCACGCTGCAGTTCTGGAGGAGCAGGGTTTCTGCCTTCATCTGAAACTGGAGAGGATCCAGGACCTGAAACTGGATGGTTTAGTTCTGTTTGTATTCTTTCACAGTATACGGATGGAAGGCTCCACCAACACCATCTTCAAATGCCAAAACAAAATGCTCATCCAGCCAAATCATCTCTGCTGAGGCTAGCACAAGGAGATGACAAAACCTTGTTAAAATACAGGAAGGAGCTAGGAAGGAAGTGGAATAAGGGTTTCTTGCCTGGATTGAAAAAAAATCTGTTAATGGGGTAGGTATATGCCAAGAATAGAGTCATTTGAAGATATTTGTTTTTCATGGGCAGGCAAATTTGAGAAACCAGAAGAGAAAGAAGGGGTGAAGAACTCCAGGTTAAAGTCACAGATTCAGTTGTCTTAGAATGTGGGGAAGTTTTAAAGCACCTGCTCTCTGGGACCTTCTAGAAATATCCAAGGCACTTAAGAAGTCAGCTATGTCCATTCCCAACAAGATTCTGAGTGTGCAAAGACTTAGTTTTTTAATGCTGTTGATGGTAGAGGAGGGAGACAGTAAATCTGACTTGAAGGATGATTCAGATTTAATAGATGGCCACTGGCAGATGGTAGAGAGCATTTCAGGCAGGGAGCAGCATAAGCTACATTCCTGGGGTCCGAGAGTACAATGGTTGTTTCTGGAACTCCCGATGACCCAGAGAGGAAGGATCACAGGGTACTTGAGTGAAGTCTTTGATAAGAAAGAATGGAGATGATTTCAATTAAAAATAGTGCAAAGGATATGGGAAGAAGTAAAGAAGGGTTAATGGAGCAGAGAGAAAAGAGACATTCTATTCCGTAGAATCCAGCTGCACAGCAGTATAGTGGTTAGCTCTGTGGCTCACGACTCCATGGCTTAAGTCAAAGCCTCTGGGGTCACCCACTGTATTAGTATCCTCGGCTGCTGTAACCAAGTACCACAGATTGGTGGCTTAAATTTATTTCAGCCATTCAGAAATTTATTGTCATGGTAACCATCTCTTCCTCTACTTCATAACTAGCCCATGTTTAAACACACCTAAAATATTTGTTAGATGTAGTTGTGCCTATAGGACCATTGGGTTGTGTTGGTGGATGAGAAGGAGTATTTAAGTCATCTTTCCCCTTTGTGGGATTGTCACCCACTGTATTAGTATCCTAGGCTGCCATAACAAAGTACCACAGATGGGTGGCTTAAATTTATTTAAGCCATTCAGAAGTTTATTGTCTCACAGTTCTGGAGGCCAGCAATCTGAGATCAGAGTCTTGACAGAGTCCATTCCTTCTGAGGCTATGAGGGAGAATCTGTCCCGTGCCTCTCTCCTATCTTCTCGTGATTTGCTGGCAATCTTTGGCTTGTAGGTGCAACACGCCGATCTCTGCCTTCGTCTTCATATGGCATTCTCCCTGAATGCATGTCTGTCCCTATCTTCAAATTCCCCCCTTTTATAAGAATGCAGCCATACTGCATTAGGCCCACCCTAACAAACATATCTTATCATCTGCAAAGACTGCTTTTCCATGTTAGGTCATATTCATGGGTACCAGGGTTAAGACTTTCATATATTTTGTGGGGACACAATTCAACCCCAAACAGCCACTTGGTATTGCAAAAAGTGCTTGGTCTTTTAGCCCCAAGAACCTGTCTAAAACAGGAAGAAGGGTGTTCTTGGTGCAAGGATTGGCATAAAGTCAGTGCCTAACACACATCAGTGGTACTACCGTGCATACAGAGGACCCTCTATAGAAGCCAACCCCTGGCATAACTTCTAATTCAGGAACGTAGACAGAGGGACCGCTGACAGGTCCCCAATTTACTGATTTTCCCCACTCCCAACCCCAGTGCCTAAAGTCTTAGGGGCTTGATAAATATTTTCTGTAGTTTATGACTCTGTAACTTGACCTAATTTTTACTTGAAGCCACTATACTCCCATGGTAACAGAAACTGAAATGTCATCCATTTGAGGTTTCTCTCACCCTCTTTCCTGGGATTGTGGCTAAATTTCAGTGAGTCATGCCATGCCAGGACTCAGGGCAGAGACATGGGAGCGGTTCTTAGTTCACTGGTCCAGCTAGGCTTCTGATGAGACTCCCAGTATCCTGCTGGTCCTAAGGAAGCAGTGCCCACAGGCATTGTTCCTGTCCCAACAGTCCCTGAGGTCTGGCAGGGCCCTCTATCTTCTCTATGCCTCACAAGGGCAGAGGATCCTTCGACTCCCTCCATGCCAGGCTGGAGCAAAGGACTCCTCTGGGTTTGCAGCCACTCCCTCATGGGGTCTTCCTGCTTTCCCCCAGGGTTCTTCCCAGGAAAGAGGTAGAGCACTCCTGCCTTGGGCTTCCCAAAACTTTCTGCGGGACCTGCAGTGCCTGGGGACTCCCCATGTTAGACTGGCCCACCCTGCTCTCATTAACTTCATCCTCTACCTCCTCAAACCCAACTAGATGGGGGGAACCTTCTGTCTCCCTTTACTGTTTCTCCCCAGACATTTTGGAGATACCTTAATCCTAATCCTCTTTGTTCCACTGAGGACACAAAGTTTTAGAAAGCAAAACCAGAAAGACAGAGGGGGCAGGGCACTATTTGTGCCTTCATCCTTGACACCCCTTCCACTGAGGTGTGGACTCAGACCAGCATACTGCATTAACGGGAAAACACCAGAGGAAATAAGTTAACATTTTAAAAATATTACCTCAGCTTGTTTTGGTGGATAAATAAATAAATAAATAAATAAGGCACTTGGGGCCAGATCCTGAGCCAGCTTCATGAAAATCCTCACTTCTGAGGTCCCACCAACACCTAGGTTTCCAGTGGGAGGGCCCAGAGCCCCCACACCTTTTCCACCCAAAAGTCAGAGCTCAGGCTGTGGTTTCTATGGTGTCCAAGAGCTCCCTGACCACCTGCCCCAAGTGGAATCACTAATTTCTTCTGCTGTGCTCCCAAGCGTGGCTGCAGTTCTAATGAGCATGTACCCATGCTGCCTGGCATTACTACAGTTAATATTCTACAGAATATTCCGCCAGCTCTTCCCCAACCTATGCAGCAAAGGGAAAGCTCTGTCACTTACTACCCGGGTGATTTTTCTGTCCTCCCATTTTCCTCATAGGTAACATAGGGATAAGGATCCCCACCTGCTGGGTTGCTGCAAGGGTTAGGTAACGCAGCCTCAATGAAGTCCCAAGCCACGGCCCAACAGGTGGTGGGTGTGTGTGAATAGCTAGGGCTGGGGCTGGGGCTGGGGCCTGCTTGGGTACACTCTCCTTGGCCTCACTTGCACAGGCCAGGGGGTGAGCCATCATGCTAACGAGGCTGCTCCAGCAGAAGGGCCTCAGCCTGTGGACTTCACCCAACAGAAGGGCGATCACTAAAACCCACTCATGCCTTAAACCAGCCCAGGTTGAGGTCATGGTGACCCATTCAATAACTAAGCTCTCATGGAACGTCAGCTATGAGCCAGGTGTTTTCATGCGCCTGACATCGGGCTCCATGGGGTACTGGGGGAGGCCGATACGGACAGAAGAACAGGATAATAATGTAAAGAGCTAAAAACAACTGGGCTCAAGGTGCTATGGGATCACAGAAGAACACTGATTGTTTACTTGTGGTCATTCATTTATTCATACCACCTTCATAGCCACCTGTTTTTCCAGAAAGGATGTAAGGAGGCCTGGGAGAAATAAAGAATTCTATGCTCTCAGTCATCTGGAAGTCTGGCCCTGATGGCTGTCACTAAGCATATCAGGAGGACAGATTATCCAGGCTCAGGGCACAGCAAGGACAAGAGCATGGATATGTGGACACACCAGCCTGAGATGCTGCTTTTCCCAGGCAAGTGCTTTTCCCAGTGAGTGCTGGTCCCCAGATGTCCCCAGGCCTTACTCCTTCACCTCACCTCTTTCAGGTTCCTGTTCAGATGTCCCTTTCTCAGCAAGGCCTTCGGTAATCACCAGTGGTACACCAGGGCTGGCTAGTCCCAGTTCCCAAGAGCTGATTGTTAAATTTCCAGGAAATTTGCTAGCTGGCTAGTAAACACAGACATTAGTGGAAACTAAACTTTGTGAATTTATAACTAAATAAATTGTATTAGCAGCCCAGGTTTTAAACATACTCGAAACACCTCATTGCCTAATTATTTTACATTTTACTATTACCTATACTTGAGGTTATTTACATCTACTACATCCGTAGGTTAGGTATACTACATAATACTGTGCTGATGTGCACTCCCAATTTCCCATTTAATGATGTTGAATTCATAGTTTTAAATAAGCCAGGTACTGTGATGTGTGCTTGTAGTCCCAGCCAAGGTAGAGGCTGACGTGGGAGGATCACTTGAACCTAGGAGTTTAAGGCCGCTGTGAGCTACGATCACACCACTGCACTCCAGCCTGTGCAACAGAGCAAGACCCTGTCTCTAAATAAATAAATAAAATTTATAGCTTTGATCTTCCATGGCAAGGATATTTCCACCATTGAAACTGGCCATTGCTACAAATCAGGGCTTTTTCCCGCAGAAAGCCAGTTGTTCAGCATTTACCATCACACCACTGCTAGCCATCTTATTCAAAATTGTAATCACCCTCCCACCTCCAATCTCACCTACTCTCATTTATTTTTTTCGTAGAACATATTGCTTTCTAACAGGTTACACAATTTATTTAGCATTCTTATTTCCTGTCTCACCACATCAGAAAGCAAGTTACATGAAGGCAGCGATGTTTTTCTACTGTGTCCTTCATGGAATCCCGGTGCCTGGAAGAGCACCTGGCACCTAGCTGTGCTCGGCAAATCTTTATTGAATGAATGTTGTTGAACGCTGGGACTCTCTGTGGGTCTGACTGGTAGGGATAGGGATTAGGGCTCCTCCCATCACCTTGCCCTTGCCCAGTGGGGCTGTTCCTGACTCCAGACTGACCCCTGCCTCCTTCCCTGCCATCTCCTCCATGCCTACAGACTCAGGGGAGTCTCATGTAAATGTGTTCCTCAGGACCCCGAGTCTGTGGGATTTCTCTTTACTCTGCCAACTCTGGCCTGAGACCAAAAAGTACTCACTTAATGTTTCGGAGAATAAAGCTTTGTTGGCCTTTAAGACAGTGGTTCCCAACTGGCACCCAACCAGCACCCAGGAACTCGTTAGAAATGCAAGTTCTCAGGCCCCACCCCAGACACATTGAGCTGGAAATTCTGGGGATGAGGCCCAGCAATTTGTGTTTCTGAGACTCCAGTGCAGGAGACGCCAATGCATGCTCATTTGAGAACCACTGACTTAAGTCATTCTGAGCCAGTGGTTCTCAACAGGGACAATTTTGTCCCCAAGGGAACATTTGTCGGTATCGAGATATTTTTGGTTGCCATAGCTGGGGGGCAGGTGCTACTGGCACCTAGTGGGTAGAGGCGTGGATGCTGCTAACCCTCCTACAATGCACAGGGCAGCTCCTACAACAGAATTATCTGGCCCAAATGTCAATAATGCATAGGCTGAGACCCTGCTTTAAAGTATCCTCACTTTCCTACATCCATCCAGCTCTGCTTTCTTGTCTTTTCTACAGTAACCAACCTGCCCACCTCTGACAGTCAACTCTGAGGCAGACAAACGAGACTGGTGACTTGCCTCATGGATATTTTCTTGCACTAAGGAAAGGGACAATTAAGCTGACCTTCACAATCCAGTTTGTTAAGTGTTATGATTGGGAAAATAGCAAGGTGATGCCCCCAGCCTAAGCCTGAAACTTCAGGGAGGGCTTCTGAGGAAAAGGGGCCTCTGTTCTCAGCCTTCAAGGCAGAGTTAGATATAATCAGGGCTGGGGTGGGTGGGAGGTAGCTTTCCTTATGCAGCACTTCCTGTGTTTCAGTCACTGTGCTCAGTGTTTCAGCAATACTGTCTCAACACCTTCTGAGATAGACACTATTGTTAGCACCATTTTATGAATGGAGACACTGTAGCCCGGAGATATTTAATAGCTTGCCTAAAGCCAGACATCTAGGAAATGTCGAAGCAGGAACTTGAATCTGGTCTGTAGACTCCAAAGCCTAAAAGGAGGTGGCTGCAGTTTACAGAGGGCAAAGAGAGTGGACTGGGATTTTTTTTTTTTTAAATACAGTTAACCCTTGTGTTATGGATTAAATTGTGTCCACCCCATCACCCTAAATTCATCCCGATCTCCAGGACCATAGAATATAACCATATTTGGAGAAAGATCGTCAAAGAGGTGGTTTAGTTAAATGAGGCCTTCTGGGTGGGATCTAACCCAGTATGACTGGTGTTCTTATAAGAGGAAGGGACTGAGCATGGTGGCTCATGCCTGAAATCCCAGCACTTTGGGAGGCTGAGGTGGGAGGAGCACTTGAGGGCAGGAGTTTAAGACCAGCCTGGGCAACATAGTGAGACCCTGTATCAACAACAACAACAAAAAGTAGCCAGGTGTGGCAGCACACACCTGCAGTCCTAACTACTCAGGAGGATCTCCAGCTTGCGCAACAGAGGGAGACACTGTGTCAAAAACAAAATTAAAAATGAGACACCAGGGATGCGCATGCACAGAGAAAGGCCATGCGAGGACACAGGAAGAAGGCAGTCATCTGCAAGGAGGCCTCAGGAGAAACCAATTTTCCCAGCACCTTGATCTTGGACCCCTAGCCTCCAGAACTGCAAGAAAATGAATTTCTGTTGTTTAAACCACCCAGCCTGTAGCACTTTGTGATGACAAATGTAGCAAAGTAATACTCCTTGTTTCCTCTTTGGGGACACTGCTTTGATAGTAGGAAAATTCAGGGGATGTTTTGTTCTGTTTTCTCTGCCATAAAGTAAAAAAGACAGATCTGGGGTTCTGCCCTCCTCTCTCTACATACATCTCAAGAGGATTGCTGGGCCCCTCCAGTTTCCTCTGCCTCAGGGGCTTGTACTGAACCGAAGCTAAGAGACAATTTCTCTTCCTGGCTTTTGTAGGAGCCAAAATTCATTAAGAAGACAGTGCAGTGTGTCCTGGAGTGGAGGAGAGAGCCTTAAGTGGCAGAGGCAGATTCTCTGAGGTACAGAGGTGATAGTGATCTGAGGGGTCAAAAGGGCACTCAAGCCTCCTTTCCTGGCAGCACCACATAGAGTGGCCATTGGACACCTGGCATGGCTGACTACACTCACCTTCTCATGCAATAGAGCACTGGGACCTCAAAGCATACATGGTGTGCATTCAAGCCACTGCCAGCAGGGATCCACGACTGCAGCCACCACTGAGAAGTTTTTCTCTGCTTATGGGCCCTAGAACTGATACTGCTTCTGAAGGGCGTGAGATGCAGTTAGCACCAATGACAGCTGAGACCGAATCTCCCATCAGCCCAGAGAGATGGAGGGCTTATGTTGGATTGAGCTGAACTTAAAGCTAAAAAGAAAGCAATGCGATATTTTTGCACACCCAAATGTGTGCATTAAGAGTCAAATTGACTAGCCTTGATTTTTAGAATTGGGCTACCAAAATACAGGGCAGAAGCCAATTCAAAACAAAGCTGAAAATACATTTTTCAGCAAGAGAGACCATGAGCCAGGAGAGGAGGAATAAGCTATCCATTGTTTTTCTTTTGGCTCTGCTGCTGTCTCCTGGCTCTGTGTTGTCTCTGTCTAGGACTAATTAAGCTTGTCATCCGCATCAGAGGGATGGGGCGAAGATTAACAAGTTAAGTGGAGAAAGGCTCTTGAAGCTCCTTAGATGAAAGGGGATCTAATTAGCAAGGCCAGCAATGACCGCAGGCAGGCAGGCAGGCAGGCAGGCAGGAAGGCAGGTAGGCAGACAGGCAGGCAGACAGGCAGGCAAGGGCAGACTCTGCCCCCTTGCACTTACCAAACAGCTAGTTAGAGCTCCCGGAAGGGGCTTCTGCAAATTCCACTCAAGCCTTCAGCACCAAGAGAAGAATTTTCCACATTTTCTTCCAGCCCTAGAATTCTGAGATTCTTTATGAGTGGAGGGGAAAAAAAAATGTGTGCACCTCTCCAAACTGATTGAGAGAAGAAAAAGGTACAATGCTCATTCCTTTCTCCTCAGCAGAAGCTGATCTGCATGGATAGGGGTTAATGATACACAAGGAAGCAAGCAGAGTTGAGAAGTCCAGCAAGTTCGGTGATGGCATGAGACAGACATAGGTTCTAATGCTGACTCTGCCACTTACTGGTTATGAAAACCGAGGCCAAACACTGAATAATGTCTCGAAATTCAGGTTCTTTATTTGCCCGCGTGGGGATAATACTTCCTACCTCATGGAATTGTATGGCTTAGATTTGTTTGTGCTGAACACATGGTACCCAAATAAGTGGATGTTTTTATGTCAGTCAATAATGCTACCGCTTGGTATGTAATAGGTGCTAGAAATACTGGTTGGCTGAGCCCCTTCATTCAGCAATTATTTATTGCACTATTTATTATGCTCATATTATTATATATGCCCTGGGTGTAAAATGTTGAGCCACGCAGACACAATTCTGCCTTCACAGAGCTGATGTGTATTCAGACGATGATCTCAATAAACCCTCAAATCCTCCCCTCAATGTCTTGTTTGTACTCTTCAAAGGCATCACTTGAGTATTTTTTTAGTATTTTAATTTTTATTTATTTCTATTTCAATAGTTTTAGGGGTGCAAGTGGTTTTTGGTTACATGGAGGAATTGTAAAGTGGTCAAGTCTTAGTTTCAGTATACCTGTCACCCAAGGAGTGTACATTGTACCAAATAGGTGATTTTTTAAAATCTCTCACCTGCCTACCACCCTCCCCATTTCTGAGTCTCCAATGTCCATTATACCGCTCTGTATGCCTTTGCATACCCATGCCTTAGCTCCCACTCATAAGTGAGAACATGCAGTATTTGGTTTTCCCTTCCTGAGTTATTTTGATTAGGATAATGGCCTTCAGTTCCATCCAAGCTGCTGCAAAAGACATTATTTCATTATTTTTATGGCTGAGTAGTATCCCATGGTAGATATGCCACATTTTCTGTATCCACTCATTGGTTTATAGGCACTTAGATTGATTCTATATCTTTGCAACTGTGAATTGTGCTGTAATAAACATACCAGTGCAGGTGTCATTTTTATATAATGACTTATTTTCGTTTGGGTAGATACCCAGTAATGGGATTGCTGAAACAAATGGTAGATCAACTTTTAGTTCTTTGAAAAGTCTCTATATTTTTTTCCATAGAGATTGTACACATTTACATCCCCACCAACAGTGTATAAGCATTCTCTTTACACCACATCCGCACCATCTATTTTTCTTTTAATTTTGATAATGTCCATTCTAAATGGGGTAAGGTGGTATCTCATGGTGATTTGAATTTCCATTTCCCTGATAATTAGTGATGTTGGCCGTTTGTATATCTTCTTTTGAAAAATATCTGTTCAGGGTGTTTGCCCACTTTTTAATGGGATGCTTCATTTTTTTTCTTGCTGATTTGAGTTCCTTAGAGATTCGGAATATTAGTCCTTTGTCAGATGTATAGTTTGTAAATATTTTCTTCCATTCTGTAGGTTGTCTATTTACTCTGTTGATTATTTATTTTGCTGCGCTGAAGCTTTTTATTTTAATTAAGTCCCATTTATTTATTTTTCGTCTTATTGCATTTGCTGTTGGGGTCTTAGTCATAAATTCTTTGCCTAGGCCAATGTCCAGAAGTGTTTTTCCTAGGTTTTCTCCTTCTGGAATTTTTATGGTTTCAGGTCTTTCATTTAAGCCTTTAATCCACTTTGAGTTAATTTTTGTATATGGCAAGAGATAAGGATCTAGTTTCTTTCTTCTGTGTGTGGCTATCCAATTTTCTCAGCACCCCTTGTTGGATAGAGTGGCCTTTTTCCAGGGTATGGTTTTGTCTGCTTTGTTGAAGATCAGTTGGCTGTAGGAATTTGGCTTTATTTCTGCGTTCTCTATTCTGTTCTCTGTGTGTCTTCTTTTATACCAGTACCATACTGTTTTGATTACCATAGCCTTGTAGTAGAATTTGAAATCTGGTAGTGTGATGCCTCCAGATTTGTTTTTTTGTTTGTTTGTTTGTTTGTTTGCTTAGGGTTGCTTTGGCTATTTTGGCTCTTTTTTGGTTCCATATGAATTTTAGGATTATGATTTCTAATTCTGTGAAAAATTACATTGGTATTTTGTTAGGAATTGTATTGAATCTGAAGATCACTTTGGGCAGTATGGTAATTTTCATGATATTTATTCTTCCAATTCATTAGCATGGGATTTTCTCCATTTGTTTGTGTCATCTATGATTTCTTTCATTAGTGGTTTGTTGTTCTCCTTGTAGAGCTCTTTCACTTCCTTGGTTAAGTATATTCCTAAAGTTGTTTTTTTGTTTGTTTGTTGCAGCTATTGTAAATGGGATTGAGTTCTTGATTTGATTCTCACCTTGGTCGTTCCTGGCATATAGCAGTGCTATCAATTTGTGTACATTGATTTTGTAACCTGAGACACTACTTAATTCATTTGTCAAATCTAGGAGTCTTTTTCAGGAGTCTTCAGGGTTTTCGAGGTATAAGACCATATCATTGGCAGAGACAGTTTGACTTCTTTTCCAGTTTGGATGTGCTTTATTTCTTACTGTTGCCTGATTGCTCAGGCTAGGACTTCCCACTCAAGTATTTTTTTTAAATGAAAATAATTTTAAAAACTGCTCACAGTTATGTTTGTCTAGAAGAAAGAGTCAGTTAATTCTACTTTAAGAATTAAAAGTGATTATTAGTTTAGAACACTCCAAATTAGCCAACAAGGAGTTTAGAATTTTAAAATGCAAATACTGGAGCAAATCTTTTCACCTTTTCCCTTCAGTTCCATGATGTAGGACCCAGGGTTGCTGTTTTACCTGTTATGTAAATGGAAGCCTGGCAGGAATAAAAACAGGGGCAGAAGCTGTCCTGTTCCCAGAGACTGTAAGAAAGACCAGTCCCTCTCAGCACTTCTCAGCACTTCTCACCACTGCCGCTGAGCACAGATTGTTGTAAATATTCAGTTAAGGTCTGTCTCCCACACTGGGCTGGGAGCTGCAGGAGGACAGGGACTCTGACTCTATGCTGGGTTCCTGGTTGAACCTCCCAGGCCTAGTGTCACCTTCTTTGCTGGGGCTTATGACAGGCAGCATTCTCTAAAGCTCTGCAGGTGACTGTGATAAGGATTCTCTTTACCTATGTTTCATCTACTCCTCACAGCTGCCCTACAAGTCAGGTGCTCTTATCAAGCGCTTTTTGCAGATGAGGAATATGAGGCATAGCAAGGTTTGTGACTTGACTTGACTTGATTCTACAACCAGTGTGAGTCCCAGAGCCACGCTTGCTCGGAGCACGTGGTCAGGCTCCAGAGTCCTCAGGCTTACCCATTTCTCCCCGCTGCCTCCACAGATGTTTGTAGAATGGGATAGGTGGAGGGTGGGCTGGCAGGAGACATGGGGGAGAGGTTGGTTGGGTACAGCACGGGCCACATTCTAGGCCCATGGGCTTTAGCGGCTCAGATCTAGAACTGCCCCAGGAACAGAGTAGAGTGCAGGCTGGTCTCTCTGCACATTAAGCTAGTGATCTTGGCTAGGTTATCTCATATTTCTAAGTCTTGGTTTTACCTTCTGCAAAATGGTGATTAAAAACGAATAAACCATACGGTCAGAACCACCGTGAGATACCATCTCACATCCACTAGTATGGCTGTATCAAAAAACAAAACAGGAAATAACAAGTGTCAGCAAGGATGTAGAGAAATTGGAAACTCTGTACGCTGTTGGTGGGAATACAAATGGTGCAGCCACTATAGAAAACAGTATGGTGGTTCTTCAAAAACTTAGGAAAGAATTACTGGGCCCATGCAGTAATTCTGTATCACGCCTGTAAAACTTAGGAAAGAATTACTTTCCTAAGTAAATTCTTTGGGAGACAAGGTGGGCCAATCACCTGAGGTCAAGAGTTTGAGACCAGCCAGACCAGCATGGCAAAACCCCGTCTCTATTAATACAGTACAAAAATTAGCCAGGAGTGGTGGTGCATGCCTGTAGTCTCAGCTACTTGGGAGGCTGAGGCATGAGAATCGCTTGAATTTGGGAGGTGGAGGTTGCAGTGAGCCAAGATCGCACCACTGCGCTCCAGCCTGGGGGACAGAGTGAGACTCCATTTCAAAAAAATAAAATAAAATAAAATAAATAAATAAATAAATAAATAAAAATAGAGAAAGAAAGAAATGAAATGAATTACTGTATCATCCAGCAATTCTACTTCTGGGTATTTACCCAAAGGAATTGAAAGCAGGGTCTCAGAGAATTTTGTTTACCCATGTTTACAGCAGCATTATTTACAATAGCCAAAAGGTGGAAGCAACCCAGGTATGTATCAATGAATGAATGGATACACAAAATGTGATACAGACACACAATGGAATAGTATACAGCTTTAAAAAAAAAAAAAAAAAAGGAAATTCTGATACATGCTACAACATGGGTGAATACCGAAGACATTAAGCTAAGTGAAATAAGTCAAAGTGCAATTACTACATGACTCCACTTACATGAGGTCTCAAATTCATAGAGACAGAAAGAAGAATGGTAGTTGTCAGGGGCTGGGGGAAGAGGGGAATGGGGAGTTGTTGTTTAATAGGTCTAGAGTTTGTTTTGTAAGCTGCAAAGAGTTCTGGAGGTAGATGGATGACAACAGTGAATGTACAGTTCACAATGCACTATGCACTTAAAAATGTTTAAATAGGCCAGGCACAGTGGCTCATGCCTGTAATCCCAACAGTTTGGGAAGCCGAAGCGGATGGATCACTTGAGGCAAGGAGTTCAAGACCAGCCTGGTCAACATGGTGAAACCTGTCTCTACTAAAAATACAAAAATTAGCCAGATATAATAATGGGTACCTATAATCCTAGCTACTTGGGAGGCTGAAGCATGAGAATCACTTGAACCCAGGAGGCGGAACTATACTTCAGCTTGTGTGACAGAGAGTCTGTCTAAAAAAAAAAAAAAAAAAAAAAAGGGTTAAATGATAAATTTTACGCTGTATGCATTTTAACACATTTTTAAAAATAAACTAATAGAAAGACACATACATTAGTCTACCTCCAAGCAGTGTTGTAAGGCTCAAATGAGATAGAGCTTGGCACATACGCTATATTAGTTGAGGGGTTGTGGCCCAAGTACCTTAGACTCTCCCTCAGGACCTTGAATTCTTAGAGAGGGTTTCTATACCTCTGGCCCTAAAGAAGTGGTGAGCACTGTCAGACTTTTTTTGTTTAGAATGGCAGGCCAAGTTGGGATAGGTTTGGTTTTGTTTTTTTTTTTTTAAAGCAGAAAGGACTTTGGGTGCAACTGCTGACTTCAAAGCAGACACCTCTCACCACCCACAGTCACATGGGGCGTTTAAAATTAACCTCTAGGAAGGGCAGGGCCTGAACAGGGCCTGACGGGGTGGGGCCCCAATTTTTATGTCTCTGCTGGACACTGGTGCTAGTTTGCTCCCAGCTGCTGGAATCTTCCAGTGCTGCCAATAAAAGGTTCAGGAATGCTCACCAAGCCAGAAATGCCAGGCTCTGTCCTGGTCAGCACTCAGCACAGCTATCTGCATGAACAGGCCCTCTCTGCAGAACAGGAACAATAGCTTCCATTTAAGGACACCATGGTATTTTGCATGTATTATCTCATTTAGTCTTTACAACAGCCCAATAGAATGAATATTATTTATTTTTGAGATGTGAAAACCGAAGTTCAAAGAGGTAAAGTGGCTTGCCCAATAGTGAGTCGAAGAAACCATAATTGAAATTAGGGCTTGTCCAAAATTGTTATCCTTTCATTATGCTACATTGGAAATGAATGAATGAATACATGAAAATTGTAGAGGTTATTTTCAAATACCTTTACCTAAGGATTTCAAAGCATTTTTCAATAATTCCACCATGATTTATTGCGTATCTACAGTGCAGGCACCACAGAGTATTGAGTTTATAAAGTTGTCCTTGTCCTTATGGGGCTTGCGGCCAACTGGGGAGACAAGTATGTGATAACTAGTAATAGCTAACATTTAATGACATTGCTGGGCTACCTTTCACATGGGGTTTGTATATTTAATCCATAACAACAGCAAAAAAAGCTTCTGAAAGAGATACTAATTCCTATTTCTCAAATTAGGATACTGAGGCTTAGATGGGTTAAAAAACTAACCTACAGTAATATAACTAACTTAGTGCTCCTGGAAGCTTTGACCTTGGACATAACTGCTTGTCAGTGGTCTGCTAAAAAATGAGTACAGAAATTTAGTATAAGTGTTTTCTAGCAATTTGATAGAGTAATTTTATGTCAGTTGAATAAACTTTTTTTAAGTTGGCCTTGTATTTCGTGTGTTCTCTTTTTAAGTAACTTGCTTTATTTTATTTTACAAAAGTATTGATCTGCGGTGGATTGGGGGAAAACAACTGCTTCTTTGCCACTGATAGTTTGAGAAGCAATGAAATAGCAAGGAAAAGCAGACCCGGGATTGGATGGGGACAGTCTAACTCCAGAGCATCTGCTTGTCCTCAGGGTTGAAAGATGGCTGCTGCACCTCCAGGCTCTGCATCTGCATTCCAAGGAGAAGGAAAGGAAAGGAGAAGGGCAAAGGGGATAACTAGTCGAGGCCACAAATAGCCACCTTGCTATTTTTCTGTCATGCCAACTTTATTCCCACCGCTCAGCCTTTGTTCTTTGTAGTCTGTCTTCTCCAGATACCCAGACAGCTTGCTCCTTTACTTTGTTCAGACCTGCATTCAAATGTCACCTTCCTCAGAGACACAGTCTTTGATCATCCTGTCTAAAATATGACCATTGTCCTTTTACTCACTAACCGTCTATTATCCAACATAGTAGCCACCAACCACCTGTGCCTACTGAGCACTCAAAATGTGGTTAGTCCAAATGGAGATGTGCTGTAAGGATAAGGCACGCACTGGATTTCAAAGACTTTGTTTCAAAAAAAAAGAATGTAAAATATCTCATTAATAATTTTTATATTTATTACATGTTGAAATGATAATATTTTGGATATGCTGTATTAGGTTAAATAAAGTACATCAATAAAATTAATTTCACCTCTTTGTACTCTTTTAAATACGGCTGCTAGGCAATTTGACATAAGTGACTTTCATTGCACAGTCGTGCACCACATAATGACATTTTGGTCAACAAAGCACCACATATACCCTGGTGACCCCCTGCAGTTGCAGTGCAACACATTACTCACACGTTTGTGGTGATGCTGGGATGAACAAACCTACTGCGCTTCCGGATGTATAAAGGTATAGCAGATATAATTCTGCGGCATACATAACCCACTTGATAATGACAATAATGACTGTTACTGATTTGTGTACTCACTATACTATTCTTATTTCAGAGTGTACTGGTTCTACTTATATCTATTTTAAAACCAACTGTAAAATAGCCTCAGGCAGGTTCTTCAGTAAGTATTCTAGAAAAAAGCATTGTTCTCATAGGAGATGACAGTTCCATGCCCCTGAAGACCTTCCAGTGGGACAAGATAGGAAGGTGAAAAAGAGTGATACTGATGATCCTGACCCTGTGTACACCTATGCTGATGCATGTGTTCATGTCTCAGTTGTTAATTAAAAAGTTGAAAAGGTAGGCCAGGTGCAGTGGCTCATGCCTGCAATCCCAGCACTTTGGGAGGCTGAGGCAGGTGGATCACTTGAGGTCAGGAGTTCAAGACCAACCTCGCCAACATGGTGAAACCTCATCTCTACAAAAAATAGAAAAATTAGCTGAGCGTGATGGCGGGTGCCTGTAATCCCAGCTACTCCAGAGGCTGAGGCAAGAGACTCGCTTAACCCAGGAGGTAGAGGTTATAGTGAGCCAAGATTGCGTGACTGCACTCCAGTCTGGGCAACATGCCAGCCTCCGTCTCAAAAAATAAATAAATAAATAAATAAATAAATAAATAAATAAATAAATAAAAATAAAGTTTAAAAAGTTCCCAAAAAAAGTTTAAAATAGAAAAAAAAGCCTATAGAATAATGATACAAAGCAAAAAAAAAAAAACAAAAAACTTTCGAACAGCCATACAATGTGTTTCTGTTTTAAGCTGTGTTATTACAAGGGGCCAAAAAGTTTTTTAAAAATTAAGTTTATAAAATAGAAAAGTTACAGTAAGCTAAGGTTAATTCATTATGAAAGAAACAAAAATATGCTTTTTTAAATTTAGTGTAGCCTAAGTGTACAGTGTTTGTAAAGTCTACACTAGTATATAGTAGTGTCCTAGGCCTTCACATTTACTCACCACTCACTCACTGACTCACCCAGAGCAATTTCTGGTCCTGTAATTGCCATTCATGGTAAGTACCCTATACAGGTGTACCATTTTTTATCTCTTATACTGTATTTTTACTGTAGCTTTTCTGTTTTCAGATTTGTTTGCAGACACAAATAGTTACCATTGTGTTCCAATGGCCTACAGGATTCAGTACTGTGACATGCAGTACAGGTTTGTAGCCTAGGAGCGATAGGCTACACCATATGACTTAGGTCTACAGTAGGCTACACCACATAGGTTTGTGAAAGTATATTCAGTGATGTTCACCCAATGATGAAATCACCTAACAACACATTTCTTAGAATGTATCTCTGTTGTTAAGTGACGCATGACTGTATTTCTATTCAACAGAGCTATGTCAGCCCTGACATTGCTTTTGCTTCATAGAAACTATCACTACCAGCCATTAAATCATATATCTATATTTTCTTTATTTATTATCAGCCTTTTCCACTGGAATGGAAACTCCAGAATGGCAGGGACTTTATTTCCTGTTCACCACTCTAATCCCAGTACCTGCAACAGTGCCTGGCATAATATAGGTATTCCAAAACTGTTGTATGAACGGATGAATAAATGAATGAAAAAACCTGGCTGGACCAGAGACTTTCTCAGGTCCCTTTCATCTTTGTGTTTCCATCATTTTGCCTGTGTGACAATTTGCTTAAAAATATGCATTTCGGAAAAGTATAATATGAATGTGTATAGTAACTTTAATATACAATCTCAAGGTAGTTAGGTGATATTCAAAGTACCCTACTCAGAAATCCACACTCTAGAGGAGACTGCTTGAAGCTTTTCAAATATAAAAATCTACACTAGGAGTTCATTAATTAGCATCAGGAATGTCAAAAATAAGTATTCGTTGCTGGAGAAAGAGCAGCGCTGAAGGTAGCTTAGCTAGAAAACCTTCGCAGCTCAGCTTCTTTGCACAACAGGGTATGAACATTAAAAAAAATTCAGCAGACTTGTACCCTCAAGGTCCTAAGCCCCCTGAGTTCCATGCTTCCCTCTTCCCGCAGGACTTTTATGCTGACCTGGGTACCTGGTCGGTTGGTCTCTCTTGGAGTGAATATTTCCTGCAGGGTGCCTGTGGGACTCCCTTCTTCCCACACTTAAAAGAATTGATTGTGGTTTTTGTGCCTAACTTGCCAAAAAATACAAGACTGGCAGAATTTGGTCTGAGACCTGACTTCATAACAACATACCTCTAGGTAGCAAGGTTAACGGGACAGGATGTATGGCCCCACCTCACCCCATCTACCTCTGATCACTGGAGGCTACTGATATCGATCAAGAGAAGCTGACATTTGTTAAACCAACAGATTGGTTTAGGCCTGTCAGTAAGAGACCGCTAGACTTTTTCATCCCAGAGGCTGCTTCTTAGTTTATGCTTTCTCTTCAAGCTCTCTCTCTGCCATAACAGAAAGCTGACCCTAGCTCAGACAGTGCTTGTCTGCAGTCAGGCTGCAGTGGTTCTGGTCCTTTCCACATCTGTTGAAACAAGCCATTGCAAGGGTGTTGGGCAGCAACCCTGCAGCGTCAGAGGTCAGGGTGAGTTGTTCAATCTGAGCCAAAATTTGAGAGGCAGCCATCATTCTCACGGCCAGGCCTCTGGAACTTTATTTATTCCAGGCCTCTGGAATAAAGCCATGGGCCTTTATTCCCTCTTGATATGATTTGGCTCTGTGTCCCCACCCAAATCTCACCTTGAATTGTAATAATCCCCACATGTCAAGGGCAGGGCTAGGTGGAGAAAGTTGAATCACAGGGGCGGTTTTTCCCATACTCTTCTCATGATAGTGAGTAAGTTTCACGAGATCTGATGGTTTTATCAATGGGAGTTTCCCTACACAAGCTCTCTTGCCTGCCACCATGTAAGATGTGTCTTTGCTTCTCCTTTGCCTTCCGCCATGATTGTGAGGGCTCCTCAACCATGTGGAACTGTGAGCCCTTTAAACCTCTTTACTTTATAAATTACCCAGTCTCAGGTATGTCTTTATTAGCAGCACGGGAACAGACTAATACAACCCCCTTGGAAAACAGAGTCTTTAGAAACTAGGGATAGGCCTGGTTTCAGGTTTCCAACCCAGGGAACATTGCCCTTGGTGGTCTCAGTATGGCAGGCAGGCCCTGAGTCCACATGCACACCAAGAATTGCCTGTGGGCTGAAAAAATATGTTTCTCATAAGCAATATGCATACACCATGTTCTGCATGCTTATAGATGAATAAAATTCATTTGGCTTATGCTACTGACTTCATAAAAACTTTTGTCAATATCTGAATCAATAGATCCTAAAGGAATAATTCTATCCCTCAGGGTCCTCATATGCAAAGGTTGAGTGTTGCTGAGTTGACTGCAACTTTTTGAGCTGGAAGGGAGTTCAGAGAGCATGTGGTAGACCAATGATTTGCAGATTTTTTCAGGGTAGAACTTTTTTACTCCCAAATTAACACTCAATTTTTTAAAAAAGAGCAATAGAAGCTATGAAAGTCTCCCTACAGAAACAAGCTCTGTGTATAGATAGAGGGTTGGCCTACTGTGTGCTGAGGCAGATCTGGGCTGAGATGACATTGTTTGTGCTCCACAAATGTCTGCAGAGCCCCACACCCCTTCAGCCTGGGACCCACTGTCTCTGTCTCTGGAGGAGTCATCCATTGATTCTATCATTTGACAAACTATAGAGTCTCTGAGTTGAGAGGGATTGTGAAGGTTGTCTATTCTTGGGTATCTTTTGTGTAGCAGATCTGATAACATTTCGACAAACATTTATGAGCACCTACTGTATGCTGGGAAGAATGGTAGGCCCTGAGAAGAGTGGTAAATAACCTGGAAGGGTGCATCCAACAAGGACACAGTGGTATTATGGGGGAATAGGCAGCTACAGGAGTGCAGTGGTGGAGCCTGTGTCTCCTCTAGGAGACCAAGGAAAACTTTCAGGAAGGGATGTCTCAGGTGACCCTTGAGTAAGTAGGTAGAGGGAGAAGTGGAGAGGGACAGCAAAAATGGTATGCGTATTCCCTGCTAAGAGGATGGCATGTGGAGGGAATGACTATTACAACTAACCCACATGACAGATAGACAGATCTAAGTGCTTTTGCAAGTATACCACTCTCTAATGTAGGTCCTATTATTTACCCCATCTTGCAAATGAAAGCACTCAGATTCAGAGTAGTCAGATACCTTGCCCCAGGTCATATAGTGAGAAAGTGATAAAGCCAGGTTTCAAACCCAGATTATCTGGAACCAGAATCATTGTGCTTAACCACTATGCTGTATTGCCTGAAATACTAAGAGAGCAAGAAAAACTTGCAATTGGGTTCAGTTCAATGCTGTGGCAGACTCAGAGGTGAGGCTGGGGAGGTAGGAAGGACCAGACTATGCTTGGCTTTGTTGATAGTGCTGAGGAGTCTGAACTTGATCCAAAGGGCAATGAGAAGCAAGTAAAGGGTTGCAATCAGAGAAGTGAAATAAACAGATGTTATCAAACTTCCTGCTACAAAACCAGATTCTCATGATATCATCAGCACTAATCCCATCATGTCCCACCTCCCTGTTCACCTCAGTCACCTCCAGAAGGTCAAGTTCCCATCCCAAGTCATCTGGCATCACCCCAACCTTAGCCCCTTGGTGGCTCTGCACATCTGGTAATCTGAACCAATCGCCCCCGCAGTGCCCAGCCTCTCAGCAGCCTCCTCCTCTTCTCTATTCTTAATCCCTTCTCAGAATATTTCCCTCACCTCTTACCCCGTCTAGTGCCTGGATTTGTCCTAAAACTTCCATTGCAGCTACTTAACAGCAGGTTGGCTTTTTGTTCTTCTCATACCCTGCCCATGTACCTGGAGATGGGACAGGTGTGTGCCTGACCTCTGATTGCCACTTCCAAGCCATTTGTTCCCTTCTTCAACCCCTCTTCCTTTGAAGTGTATGTCACTGGACTTTGCGCCTCTGAGTTGCTGCCATCTCCTGCCCACCCTGTCTCACTCCTTTCATGAATGACTTTACCATCATCTCATTTCCTTCAATTGCCACCATTCTTGGTTCCTTCAACATTCAGATGGCTTATCCATCCAATATCTCGGCTGCTTGTTCTTCAGCCAGCTCATACTGATGACCTTTTCCCCCGCCCACCTAGCTAACTTCTTCCTTGGTCATGCCCTTCCACATTGTAAACCACACTAAATGCGCCACCTCTGAAATTGCAACCTCAAGTATACCAGCCTCTACTCCCAGCTCACTTTTGCTGGTCCTCCAGTGCAGTACGTATGCAGATCTCATAGAGATCTTCAATTATTATCAGCACTACCACTTTTTCATCAGACACCTCACTCTCAACCCAGCTTAGAGTCATGATTCTATCTTACAACCACTGCCCTGCAAACTCTGTCCAACAACCTCACATGCCAAGCTCCAGCTTTCCAGCTATCATGTTTGCACCCAAGCAGCTGCATGTTTTTGCAGAATCCACTGATCATGATGATGGGATCCTTTGACATGTATGGACACAAATCTCAAGCCACTGATGGACAAACACTTTCTCAGTATCTTCACTTCTAAAACTCTTCACACCCTCTCTCTTCTCAAGCTTCCTGTATCTCCTCTCCTTTCCTCACTTGTAGCTGATGGCCTTCACCTGCAGTTCCCTGAGAAAAAGAGAAACAACCACTTCATCTTCTTACTAACAAAACTTCCAACTTAACTCAGCCTGTGCCCACATGCTGGGCCTTTCCTCCTGTTTCTACAGAGGGCACGAGCCTTCTCCCCTCTCAGGCCAGCTCCTTTCTCCCATCTTGCCTTCTCCCGGGGAGCACTTCTGTAAGAATCTCCTTCTCTGTCCTGCAGCACTGTTTTCCTTTCTACTGGCTCACTCCACTTCCACTTGCCCTCCCTCTCCCTTCACAGAGGGTCAAGAATCCAAAGCCGATGATTTTCCCAAGGAATTGGGTGGGAACTTGTCAGATCTGCTGCAGAAAGAAAGATAGCCAAGGATAGACGATCTATATAATCCCTCCCAACTCTGAGCATCTATAGCTTCCGCCTTTATTCTCATGGGCCAATAGTAGTTAGAGTTAAACATTCCTTCATCTTCCTCTACTTTTTTTTTTTTTTTTAAAGACAGAGTGCCACTCCATCACCAGGCTGGGGTGCAATCGCGGGAGTTCGGCTCACTACAACCTCCGCCTCCCGGGTTCAAGCAATTCCCCTGCCTCAGCCTCTCGAGTGGCTGGGACTACAGGCATGTGTCACCACGCCTGGCTAACTTTTGTATTTTTAGTAGAGATGGGGTTTTGCCATGTTGACCAGGCTGATCTCAAACTCCTGACTTCAGGTGGTCCACCCGCCTCTGCCTCCCAAAGTGCTGGGATTACAGGTGTGAGCCACTATGCCCAGCCCATCTCCCTCCACTTCTAAGTGGAGCTCCAGCTCACCTGGCTATGGCGTTATGGGAGTACAGGTGAGGTAGTTTGGTGTGATGCTCATTAATGTGAAAGCCAGCTGGGTTTGGCCACCACTCCTGCACTGTCTTGGGTGAGTGTGGGCAAGATCTTTTATCTCCTGAGCCTTCATGTCCTTCATCTATAAAATAGGGATACTAATAAGATTTACCCTCATGGATGGTAAGGATGGAAAAGGTTAACACACATAGCATGCCTATCTTCATGCCCATAGAACCAGGCAAATATTAAGAGAGGCCTCCCCTAAGTGGTGGTTAAAGTTATTATTCCCTCCTGTGAGGCCCTGGGTGAACAGTGTATTGTTTAAGGACCTAGGGCAGTTGTGTTTGTGCAGAATTCACTTCCTACCGTGAGGCCTGTTGGATTTGTAATGTGCAGATTAGAATTTGTGAAAGTGTGTAAGAGCCAGGACGTGAGAGGGCTGGATCCCTGTGCAGAACACATAATGAGGCAAACAAGTTATGCTGTTCCTGTTTTTGAGTTACAGGGAAAGACCAAGGGCTATTTTTAGCTTGGTAGGTTTGGGTTCTGGGAGGGCGCTGCAGCCGTGTTTGTCACATTATGTTTTAACATAATACAGAGTCACCCCACTAAAGGGATCTGTTTCAGGTTGTTTTTATTCATCAGAGTGGGTTTTTTTCAAATTGAGATGTTCAGACTTAATGGGCAGCAAGCAAACAGTACCCAAGATGTGGATTTAACCTAATAAAAAATAAATCCTTTGTTCTGTCAAGTTTCCATGAGGTATCCTAAAAACAGGAAAAAAAAGTCATAAATATAGCATTGCCTTACTCAAAGAACTTGAGTAAGTTGTTCTTTAGGGAAAAAAAATATTTTGTGATTATTCTATTGTGTCTCTCACAAAAATAAACATTGGAAGTGTATGTTGTGGTTTAGGAATGAAGGCGAGACCTTCCCATGGAAATGTTGTGAGCCACTTCAGGTGCAGGCTGATGTCTATCTGTGTTCTGAGATGACAACAAGCACAAAACAGCAGAGGGCAGGGGGCGCGGTGGGATATAATTACAACAAGTACAGATAATTTGGGTTTGGCAGGTTAAAAACAAAATGTTGGGATTTTTATTCCATTAGGATGGAATAAACAATCTCCCCCAAAATCAGACCCAACACATTCCACTCAAGAAACCTTAGCTGAGTGCCTAGGACAGCCTGCTGCTAGCGATACAAAAGGGAACAGAGGGGTTGGTCCTTGCCTTAAGAGAGCTCATGGCTCAACAGAGAAGATAGATAAGAAAACAGTGTGACAGAAGCTCTGACCCAAGAAATATCCTACTAGGCCAACTCGACAACTTGCTAGTTGCTTAATAATCCTAAACTTCAATTGCTTCATCTCTGACATAAGGCTAAGAATTCCTATTAAAGATGGTAAGTTAAACATGTGCCATGGGCTCAAAACAAACAAAACCCTCCCTTGTCCTCTTATGCTCCAAAATGAAAACGTATTCCAAGAAAGAGGAAAGCATGAGACCCAGCAGTAAGGCACTCCAACCTAAGAGAGAGGCCCAGGGAAGGCCCAGGACAATGGTGCGGAGATCCCGGGGTGACAGTTGAGCACCCAGCATAGAGGTCACCTGTCTAGATCCAAGCTACCTAGAAGGCCCCCAGAGAGGTTGCCTCAAAAAGATGAAATTGATAGAATACCAAATGTATTTGGAAATGTTGGGAAAGTATTTCTGTCACGGTGGACAGGTTTCAGGCTTACTTAGAGATAAGTACACAGAAAATGAAGCAACTTTATTTATTTATTTATTTATTTATTTATTTATTTATTTTTCTGACACAGGATCTTGTTCTGTTGTCCAGGCTGGAGTGTAGTGGCAGGATCACAGCCCACTGCAGCCTTGAATTCCTGGGCTCAAGGTATCCTCCTGCCTCAACTTCTCGAATAACTAGGACTACAGGCGCGCACCACCGTGCCTGGTTAGCTTTTGTTGTTGTTGTTGTTGTTGTTGTTGTTGTTGTTGTATGCTGCCCAGGCTAGTCTCGAACTCCTGGACTCAAGCAGGCCCCCCACCAGAGTGCTGGGATTAGAGGTGTAAGCCACTGTGCCTGGTCGCAAACTTTAAAAATAAGAAAATAATTCCAAAGAAAACAAGCAAAATAATGTGTGAGAAAAGTAACAAGTCTAGTGTACTAGATGACCAGCCATAAAAATACTGCTCTGGCTGAAACTGAGTTACATCTACATTAGATGGAGAAGAGGGGAAAGTGTATTTGTATGTTGCACATGGTGTAGGCGGTTGATGGCAGAGCTAAATCCTCATCTTTCACAGTGCAAAGCCAAAAGATAACACCTAAACTAAGAAATCACAAAGTAGCAATATAAGCATGATACGAGGTGAATAACAAAATGAATCAGCAAAAATGTTGGAGGTGGTTGTCTCTGGACCATGGGAAACTGCACTGCGGAGGTTTGGGGAAGCTGTGGGGAACAGGGAGGTAATCACTGACATTTGAACCAAAGTATGTAGAACTTTTTGACTCTTTAACTACATGCACATATAATTTAGATCATCATAGCACCAAATTTGAAATAATAGCTATAAAAGAACACGGAGTGCTGGAATTCCTTGCTGTGTTTATTAACAAACATAAAAGTCATGTGCACATCACATGAAACCTTTCTGAGAAAGAATTGCTACCACATGGTCCACCCAGGCTGGTCAGCCCTTCATACTATTTCTCAGATCTGCAAAGTCAGCTTGTTGATAAAACATCATCTGCTTGAAAATGGGAGTGGGGATAATAACAGTATTTATCCCCATAGGGTAATTGAGAGGGTTGAATTAGAAAAGGCACATAGTCAGTGCTCTATGAATATTGGCAAGTTGCCCTGTTACCCTTCTGTGTTATAATCATAGATTGTTTTATCTCCAGGAGCAAGGAAAAAGGGCTTGCTCTCTTTACTTCCGTTTCTTCCATTGTATGGGATGGATGGCTGGAATGTTAGATGTGGTAGTGAGCCATCTGGGACCATGGTGGCAAGGCCACTCCCAAAGGATGGTGAAACTGGAGGAAAGAAAAAGGAGAAATGACCTCCCAAATAGTCTCCAACCTCCAGTCTATTTTATGAGAAAGAAATACACTTCTGTTTTGCTTAAACCCCAGGCGGCTATCTTATAGTCTAATACCACTCTTAATTTTATTAATAGTTGTAGTAGTACCACTAGTGTCAGCAATTATTTATGGTTTGCTGAGAAGGGAAACTTGCCTCAGAGCTGGAGACCTGAAATCCTGACACCTGTGCAAGAATGAAGGAATTGTTAGGCATCTGGCAAAGGGACAGGCAAGAACGTTCTGGATCTGGACAGAGAGAACAGCATGAATAACAGTGCTGACAATAAAAAAGACACATAGCATTTGGGAAAGAAAAAAAAAAGTTGAGAATGGGGCCAGGTGGGGTGACTCATGCCTGTAATTCTAACACTTTAAAATGCCAAGGAAGGAGGATTGTTTGAGGCCAGGAGTTCAAGATCAGCATGGGCAACATATTGAGACCCCTTGTGTACAAAAAAAAAAAATTGAAAATTAGCCAGGTGTGGTTGTGTGCACCTGTAGTCCCAGTTAATCAGCAGGCTAAGGCTGAAGGATCCTTTGAGTCCAGATGTTCAAGGCTGCAATGAGCTATGATTCCACCACTGCACTCTAGCCTAAGCAACAGGGTGAGACTCCATCTCTTAAAATTTTTTTTTTAAAGAAGATAAGGATGAAGTGGAAGAGGGAAGTTGCAAGAAGTGAGATGGATGAAGTAAGCAATGTTAAGACCTCATAACCCACGTTAAGGAGTTTTGACTTTCACTCAGGGGCCTTGGGGAACCACTGAAGAAAAGATGCTGTGATTTGATTTTTAATTAAATGGTATTTGTAGTATGGAGAATAGATTGGAAATTAGAAAGAATGCAGGCAAGGTTACTAGTAAGGAAGCTGTGTCGATAACCTAAGCAAGAAATAAAAGGGGCCTGGACAATGGTAAGAGTAGGGGGATGGAGAGAAAAGTACAGAATTGGATGGATTCAAATGGCAGGAGGTGGAATCAACTGATTCAGCATGAAGTTAGAGAGAGAAATGGGCATTGAGAATCAGGCCTATGTTTCTGGCCATTACCCTGGAAGGGTGACTGTGCCACTCATGGGAACAGGAAACAAGGGAGGAGGAATGGGTCTAGGGTGGAGCGGGGAAGACGTGGAGCTGAGTTTCAGACACACTCTGTAGGAGGAGCCTGCAAAGCATCCAAATGCTGAAGTTCAGGAAGCAACTGGATGTTTGAGCACGAGTCTAAGGCTGTCTCTGGCTTTGTACTCCGTCCAGAATTAGTCTTTCCAAAGCATTTTTCAAAAGTGAATCAGGCATATTTCTGAGTAGCCACATTCAGTTGGTGATAGGGTAATCCACCACGTTATAGCAGAGGAAATTTAGGCCCAGAAAGGTCCAAACCTGCACTCAGGAATATTAGAGGACTAATCCTTTATTTTGTTCAAACACAAAAATCTAGGCCATACATTTAAACACAATGTGCAACCCTAGATCTTTGCAAAACTGCTGCTCTGAACCATCAGTCAGTCTTCTCATTAAGTCAATCATTTATTCATGAAACAATAACTGGGACCTATGTGTGCTTTGTGCAGTTCTAGGAGTTGCAAAACTATAAAATGAAGTCCTGCTTTAATGATTTTTTTTTTTTTTTTTTTTTTTTGAGACGGAGTCTCACTGTGTCTCCCAGGCTGGAGTGCAGTGGCGCGATCTCGGCTCACTGCAAGCTCCGCCCCCCGGGTTCACGCCATTCTCCCGCCTCAGCCTCCCAAGTAGCTGGGACTACAGGGGCCCGCTACCGCGCCCGGCTAGTTTTTTGTATTTTTAGTAGAGACGGGGTTTCACCATGTTAGCCAGGATAGTCTCGATCTCCTGACCTTGTGATCCACCCCCCTCGGCCTCCCAAAGTGCTGGGATTACAGGCTTGAGCCACCGCGCCCGGCCATGATTTTTTTAAAGAGGTTATTCTAATTGGGGAAGATGGAAAGTAAGCAAACAACTACCACCACCCCCCAGAGAATGTCAGGTAGTGAATGGTAAGCTCCAGAATGAAAATAAAGTAAGGTGAGAATGATTGAAAGTGGCAGGAAAGATACTTTCAATTGGATGATCAAGAAAGCACTCTCTGAGGATGTGTAACGAATAGCAAGAAAAGCCAACCGTGTAAAACATCTAGGAAAAGAATATTCCAACAGGAGAGAACTGTCAGTGCAAAGGCCCAAGGTAAGCCTGAGCTTGGTGCAAAGGAGTGGAGTGCTCAGAGGCCAGTGTGTCCATGGTGGGGTGAGACAGGGAAAGAGTTACAGGAATTGGGGTCATGGAGGTGGGTTGGGGTCTTGCATCCATCTTGCATGGATTTTATTCTATGTACAATGGGGAGTCATTAAAGGGATTTTAGCAGGAAAGTGACCTTATGGAGTATTTATGCAACCAATCAATCTGCTGCTGTGTAAAGAGCATATACGGGGTGGGAAAGCAGGCAGGAGTGGGAGCAGGGATGAGAAACCCCACTTCCCTCCTTCTCTGGCTCTATAATCAGTCTTCACAGCTTCATGACGACCATGAGAGGTGGGAATTACTACGCTCAGTTTTCAATAAGGATCTTATTTTTATATCTGTCCACAAAGCCAAGCACAGTTTGGGGCATGTAGCTGTCCCTTTAATAATGTTTGATGCTTGATTAATAAGTTAAATAACCCATTGATTCCATTTATTCAAAGAATCAGACCAATTAAAAGGCCTAAAAACAAAGACGAGACATACCAGCTGTTTGCCGGCACTAGGCAGTTGCTTGAGCGAGAAGGCTTGTCAAGCTCAATCAACAAGGTGAAGCCAACAGCTGACAGTGACACAGAGGTCCCCAAGCTTGCCATTGTTCTGTCTCACCAATATTAAGCTGTGTCATCTTGGTGCCTCCAGGAGTCTGGAGGAAAACAAAAACATTTTTTTCAAACATGGTGTTTTCTTCAGTTTGTCATCATCGAGCTGTCACAGGAGCACCCACAGGCTCAGATGTGGCTCCATGGAGCACCCTGGGCAGCCTGCTGTCCATGCTCAGTCAGCTTCCTCCAAGGTTCACCAGTTAACAAAAGATCTTTGGACTTTCGTCATAAACAGGGCCTGAATCATTGTAGAAGCCGGGAAAGGCATGGTCACACTTCCTATCCTTCGCGGTCCAGTTCCTGAACCAGCAAGCCATCGATGCCAACCACTGGATGACTGCCATCCTCAGATGAAAAGCACAGTGTACCAGAGCTGCCTGCCCCACTCAGCCCCTCCTGGGGGGGATCCCCACCCAGCCCTTGTAGAGACAGGACAAAACTCCATGACCTGATGGTCTGGGAGTGAAGCCCTGACCCTAAAGAGTTCCCTACATAGAGTGGCCTTTAATTTGCTGCCTGGCATGAGAAGATGAATGAAGTCAAATTACTATCCTAGGTTTTGGAACCCAAAACAAGAGGCACTGGAGTTGATAGTGAGCCCTGGTCTGAGAAGTGAGGCAGTAAAGGCAGAGCTCATAATTGTGGTAGGCTTTGTGCCAATGAGGATGCAGAGGAAGCTGGGGTGGGGCGAGAGAAGGAGGGAGGAGAAAGGTCTGGAACTGGGCTGGGCAATACAGTAGCCTCATGATTAAAAAAAAAAAAAAAATTATTTTATTTAAATAACAATTTTAATTAATTGATCAATTTAAGTTAATTTGTTTACATTAAGTTAATTTACTTAAATTGTTAGAAATGTTAAACTCAGTTCCTCTCTGCAGATACAGAATATTTCCATCATTGCAGATGGTTCTATCGGACACCACTGGTCTAGAAGACACACTAGGATAGAGAATAAAGAGTCTTAGTGCCAGGTTTTCAATTCCTGATTCCAAGTCACCTGAAACTCAACTTCATCTCCTGTCCCCTATCCCATGAGGTAATTTGTACCCTTATAATAATCTACCACCTTGCCTTTCCCATCACTACCTTTCTCTTGAGCTAGATTTTAGTTCTTATTTTAACTCTTTATAGTCAAAAGAAGCTTGGCTAATACATTGGCTAATATGATATTAATAATAAAACAATAATTACCATTACAATTTATAGAGTGCTTATGTGTATGGACAGCATGTCTTCACCATTTTATATATATGTTCTTATTTAATCCTTTTAGAAACCTAATAGAGGCATTTTGTCTCCATTTGACAGCCAAGGGAATCAAGACACAGAGAGGTTAAGCAAATTGTCTAAACTCACAGAGCTGGTAGGTGGAAATCCATCTTCCATCTTCAATGATTGATGCACAGGAACCTGGCCTGACTTTTAACCACAGAAGCAGGCTATGAAAAGTGATCACCTAAGGCCCCACTCTAGGACAAAAAAGGCAGGAACTACAAGTCCAAAACTACAGAGATCTACAGATTCTGGGACACCTTCTTAGGACAGCTGGTCTGGTTCCAATCATCTCTTTGCCTTGTACTTTTTTTCGCCTACTAAAGGACAGGAAGTTTGAGAAGTGACAAGGTCATGGGCACAGGCTGACCCTGCTAAGAAACAGCCCATTGGGAGCAAACTGCACGTCCTGTGAGCTCAAGGACCTGCCAGCAAAATCCCTGATGCTAGAACATTGGTTAGGAAACCTAAGTTGTGTGCTGATTGGCATTGAAAGGCAAGTTTGTGGGGCAGGATGGGATGGTGAGGGGGAGTCAGCACATGCTTCTCTGCCGAATTCCATTTCCCATTTGGTTTGACTGCTTATTTTTAATGAAATGAGGCCAATCCAAGAATTCCATGTCAACATCGCTCCTTTTACTGGAACCACAAAATTCAGCCCCCTGGGACCTGGCTCTATCTCTGGGCAGACATCAAAAACGACTCTTTTTTACTTAGAAACCAAAACAGTCTTCTAAGAGCTACCCACTTCCTCACCTTTCCTTTTCCTCTCTGAGGAAGAAAGTAAGGGCCAGAGTTTGCGGGCTGCGGCACCCCTAGATTTATTATTGGCAGAGAAGGCCTCAGGGCTGGCCAGGCTGCGGGGGTTCTCCTGAGCCCAGCTGTTGGTTTTCCCTTTCTTGTGCTTCCAAGGCCTCATGGTTCCTTCCTTCCTGCTTTTCTCCCTTTTAGGACTGGTTTGATGAGTAGGCATGGCCTTCTGCAACCCTTCATCACTCTGCCACAGCTGCACTCATGCTGGGACTTCGTGGGGGTTGCTACTGCATCCAAACTCCTCTCTCAGCCAGGGAGTAAAGCCTGACACACATCCCTCAAAGCTGCTGCAGTTCTCCAGCACTGTTCTTGGGAGAGAGGAGCCACTTCTTAGCTGCTCTAACACCTGCAATCCCAGCAGTGGGTAGGGACGGGTGTGAGGGTAGGAGGAAAGCAGACATGTTTTAGAAAGGAGAATAATAGTAATTGGTGATTTGTGGACAATGAAGAGTGGATTTGTTGGCAAGTGGTATGCACTGGTAGGACATACAGACAGCTGTGGGGTTTGCTGCACACAAGGTTCTCCCAGAGAGAAAGGAGGTGGGAAAAGGGTTGATTCATGCCCTGTGCCCCAGGGCATTGGATGACCTGGCTGCAGATCACCTTTCTCTAGAAAGACTTTTGTGACTCCTGACCTACCCAAGTATGGATATGGTCCTCACAGCATCCTGCGTTTACCTCCTCTGTGGATCTTTACCTGTCTTCTTGACCACTCCTCTGTCTTCCTCACTTCTTTCTCCCATGGACCCAGCACCGTTGTGTGCACATAGTGGAGCTTAACAAATCTTTGTTGAGTGAATGAATGGGTACTGGCAGCTCCTTGAAAAAAAGAGCTCCTCCCGGAAACACAGATGAGGGAGCGATGGGGTGACAGCTGCTCTAACAAGGTTAAGGCTCAAATCTAAGGACAGTATAGTGGTTATGAGTGTGCCTGGGGTGGGCATCTAGGCCCAATCACTTATGAGCCTTATGCTTGGGCAAGCTGTTTAATTGATCTGTGCTTCAATTTCTTCATTTATAAAATAGGGATGATAGGCCAGGTGTGGTGGCTCACGCCTGTAATCCCAGCACTTTAGGAGGCCAAGGTGGGTAGATCACAAGGTCAGAAGTTCGAGACCAGCCTGGGCAATATGGTGAAACCCCGTCTGTACTAAAAATACAAAAAAAAAAAAAAAAAAAATTAGCTGGGTGTGGTGATGCAGGCCTGTAATCCCAGCTATTCAGGAAGCTGCGTCAGGAGAATTGCTTGAACCCCGGAGATGGAGGTTGTGGTGAGCCGAGATCACACCACTGCACTCCAGCTTAAGTGACAGAGCTAGACTCCTTCTCAAAAAATAAATTAATTAATTTTTAAAAATAAAATAGAATAGGGATGATAATAATACCTATCTCATAGTGTTTTTTAAAGAAATAAATGAGCGAATATATCTAAAGTCCTTAGAATCTGATACATAGTAAGATTTCTATACATTTCAGCAAAACAAACAAACCAAACGAAAATGAACCCTAGGAGAGTTAGCTTTTTGCGCTGCTCTCATGGGCTGCTGACTTTGTCTCCCCCTTACTGGATTCCTTCTGTGACTCTGAGATGCCAGCCCACACTTGTCTCAGAGCCTTTGTGCTTCTCTTCCTATGGGCCAGCATGCTCTTCCCCAGGTATTCACATGGCTTCCCCATCACTTCATTTAGGTCTTTGCTAAAATATTTCTTCTGAGCCTTCCCTTTAGACTTATCTAAAAGAGCACACCCTTGCCTTGCTTCGGGTTTCATCGTAAAACACTTATAGTGTCATGCTAGACATAGGATTTGTGCATTAATTTATTTGATTTTTGTTCCCATCCACACTAAAATGTAAGCTCATGAAGACAGGCATTTCGTTTTATTCACTACATCATTCCTAGTGCCCAGTATAGTGTCTGCCACATAGCAGGTGCTTGAAAAATAGTTGTTGAATGAATGGATGAAAGAACGAATGAGTCCACTGACCCTTTCTGGAAGACTTTTGTGTCCATTTCCACCAGCTTCTCCTCCTCAGACTCCCAATCACACTCCCTCATATGCAGCCGTTCCCCCGACTCCCTTTCTATACCCTGGGCTCCCCTCCCCCGCCCCAGTTGGCCCAGTTTGCCAAAGCCACGCTGTGTCTCAGGAGGCAGGTTTCTGGCACAAGCAGTTGGGATTTGCTGACTAGTCCAGAAAGATCAGCTGTCCCAGTGTCAGCTGTTAAGGGGACACAGTGAGCAAGACAGAGGTTGGCCGGTGGCAGAGACAGTTGAATAGAGAGACAATTACATCTGCTTTGGAGCGGGATCAGAGAATCCCAGGGAGTGTAGGACCTCCAAGGAAGGGCCCATGCCCACTCCTAGGGCAGAAGTCCCCCTTACACCCAAGTTAGGCCTCATCATAGAGCTTCATCCTAAATGAGGCTGAATAGATGACACATAGATATTAGCCTGATCTGAAAAAGTACCTGGAGAACCAAGCTCTTGTGAAACTCAGAGCTTTTATCAGTCAGGAGCTCAGATTTCATATCATCAGAGAAATATTTTAAAGGCCTCAGGGAATGGCAGGCAGTGTAATTAGCAGTGAGTAGAGCACCTTCTACTTCCAAGGGCAGAGAGAACTTGAGTTCCAGATGCTGGGCCCAGGATGGGGACAGGAGTGACCCTCGGACTTCTGACTGGGAAGGAAATGTTTCACCAGCCTTGGTCAACTGTCAATCACATACCCAAAAACATTTCTTTTTTGTTTTTATAGTCCTAGGAGACTCCTGCTGATCGGCGGTTCTTTGATGTGATTTTAAAACAATTTTCAGAAGGACAGTGTTATTGGGATGAATTGTGACCCCCTCAAAATATTCCTGTGTTGAAGTTCCTCAGTGCCTCAGAATGTTATTAGAGAAAGTATCTTTATAAAGGTAATCAAGTTAAAATGAGGTCATTAGGATGGACCCTAATCTACTGTGACTGGTGTCCTTACAAGAGGGGAAATTTGGACAGACAGGAAGAGAGGAAAGAGACACAGGGAGAAGAAGGCCCCCTACAAGCCACCAAGAGAGGCTGGATCCTTCACAGATCCCTCCCTCACAGCCATCAGAGGGAACCAAGCTTGCTACTTGATTTCAGACTTCCAGTCTCCAGAACTATGAAACAATAAGTTTCTACTGTTTAAGCCACCCAGTTTGTGGTACTTGGTTATAGCAGCCCTGGGAAACTAATACAGAGAGTAAACAACAACTCCTTTAGACAGAGAAAAAAAGACTCCATTCATGTCTTTCCTAATCAATGGTAAATTCAACCATTTTACAGGATAGTTTAGTTTCTCTGTGGGAGTATATACATTGTATGTTTATTATATGTGTGACTTGGTATAGGAGAAAGAGAGAGACAGAGAGAGGGAAACCACGCCTTTAAAACTTGTGAGGGGGCACATATAATCAGCTTAATTTAACAAATATTTATCGATCTTACCATGTGGCAGGTGCTTGGCTAGACACTCAGGAAGCACAGTCCCTGCTTTCATGGAATTCACAATCTGGCAGAAAAAAACACAAGTGTATAAATAATGACACTTCAGAGCGATAAGATCAATGATTAAAGTGTGTGCAGAATGCAAAGGGAGTACAAGGAAGAAGTAACGATCTTAAGTAAATGGGGCCCATCAGGGATGGCTTCTCAGAGGAGGGTCCAAGCTGAGTTAAATCTACAATCTTCTCCTTGAGGTCAACCTACCAATCAACGAGATAGGTTGCATTTATAAATGCTAACAGTTTGAATATATTTTCGGTAGCAGTAAAATCACTTGCGGATCATTGCATCATTGTTTATAAAAGAAAAAAAAAGAGGAAATAATCCACATCTTTAGTAATATATAGTATTAAGTAACCTATATATTTACAACTATGAATATTGTATATTCACCCAATGATCAACTATGGAAAACTTAAACTGAGGTAAAGCTACATGTGCCATCATGGAAAGATCTTCACGATGTATTGCTAAGTGAACAAAGTAAATGATAGACTAATGCACATAGTATGATACAATTATGTTATTCATAAAAGGATATGTAAATACTTACTTTCATTTTTTGTTTTTTCTGTTCCTGAAAGCTACTTTAACAAATAGTCACTTATAATTCTGAATGCATGCAAAGAACTCCACAAGAATGCATTAAAACTGACATCATTAATTGCCCAGAAGGACAGGGAGGAGAGGCAAAAATAAGTGGAAAACTTCAGATTTTATTTAACCTGGGTGTACATTCATTAAACCTTTTATAGTAAAGGAGTTTTTAAGGAAAAACACGTTTTTGAAGATCTGTTCTGTAAATGACTAGTCTACCTCCTTGGTCTTGGGGTGCTGGAAACTGTCTGAGATGCTTGAACAGAAGGATTGTTGGAGAACTCACCTCACAGAGAAGTCACCTCCCACTTTTTGCCCCAGTGTGACATCTACCAGGCCAACATGTCCCTTTACACAGTGGCCCTATCCCCAGCTAACCCTAGTCATGTGCATACTATTTGCTTTGCTGCACTTGTAGCTAAATGCACTGAATTCAAAGGGAGGCAGACCTGGCTTCACATCCCAAACTTTTTAACTCCCTCGCCATGTGACCTTGAAAGAAGTATTTATCCTCTGAGCTTCAGTTCGCCCATCACAGTGTAATTGTGAGAATTAAATAAAGTAATGCCCATTAAGTGCTCAATAAATCATAGCTTAAATAAATAACAGAAAGATAAATAGCAAGAATCAGCTGTTAACTGTGTTCAATTGATTCTCCACCAGCCCTCAGGTTACCCTTAACTCTGGCCAACGGGGCTGTGTACCTCATCTTACTTAGTAGACTTCTCTTGCTTTAGTGAAAAACTAAACCAAACCAACAGGAAATAAACAATGGGATTTGTGAATTTGATCAAGAGTGTACATTTTCAGTAAATCACAGATTTCACTTTCTCTGTCCTCTTCATGTCCACTTCAACACACACACACACACACACACACACACACTTTAAAATCATTAGAAGGTTGTGCAAACCTGCCTGTTCTCAGAGAAAGAAAACCCAATATGACACCATTCAAATGTGCAACCTTGCTATATTTTATCAAAGCATTTATCAAAAAGTTTCTTTAAAATGTTCACCCTATAGCATTTAGCACATTTACAGAATAAATGCAATTCATCAAATATTTATTTAGTCATCATAATATTAAAAGTAATAATGAAGTGGACTCTCATCATTTTCAGCTACCTAGTGTCTGAGCCCACTTCCTATTTTAGGAAATCCTCTCATTTTGTGGGTTTTGGGAAGAGGCGGGGACCCGCTTCCCGCTATAGAAGTTGGAAGAAAGCAGGCGTCTTTTTATCCGTTACCTGGAAATGATTTTTTTAAGGATTCCCTGGCCCACATGCTGGGCTCAGTCATTTGGATGCCTCTATCTGGAGCTTTAAATACGGAGCAACTGATACAAAGACACGGGGGTGGCCTGGGATGATCCCAGTCAAACGACTTGAGTGTTTGGTGGCAGCCTCAGCAGCAAGCCTTCAGTGGCAGCAGTGCCAGCACCAGGCCCTAAGCAGACAGTTCCTGGGACAAGGCCTGGGCTGTGTCTTAGCTGCCCAGTCTACCTTTGTTCTGCCCATGTTCCACGCCTGGTTCTCCAGTCTTCCTGTTGATTCCATGAGCTACCTGTTATCCTTCCAAGAAATGCCTATTCTCCTTAAGTTAAACAGAGTTAATGTCTATTTATTTGTAACCAAAAACCTTGACTGAAACAAACAACTGCAAATTGTTGAGCAGCTGTAAGCTAGGAATTATTCCAAACTCCTTACCTGGAGTATTGCACTTTACCTTCATAACAACCCTCTGAGAATGGAACATGTTATTCGCATTTGACAATGTGAAAATTGAGGTTTGCTAAGACTACATAGGTTACTCAAGGTCAGCAGTTAGAAAAGAGGCAGAGTTAGGATTTAAACTGAGATCCATCTGCCTGAGAGGCTCTTCCTCCTAGTCGGCTCCCCAGGTATTTGTGCATTGGTTTGCTGGTAATTCAGAGTGTCTTGTATCCTACGTCATATAATCCTCACAACTCCTTGAGGTTGGAATTTTTAATCCCTGTTTTACAAACGAGGAAACAGACTCAGGGGAATTAAGAATGACTCACACAAATATTTATCATCAACCTTAAAAGTATGCCTACTCTTTAATCTAATAATTCCAGGTCTGGGCATTTATCCCAAGGAAAGAGTCAGAGATGTGACCAAAGACTGTTCATTGGATTGTAATTTATTACAGGGAAAAAACTAACACCATTCTTATGTCCAATAACTGGGAAACGGCCAAACAAATAAGGGCATACCATAGGATGAAATATAATGGAATTATTAAAGTCAGGCTAGAGAAGGAGATCAGTGGTTATCTGGGCCTAGGTGTAGGAGGAATTGATTTCAAAGGGTTTTCAGGAAACTTCCAGAATGGTGAAAGTGTTCTAAATCTTAATTGTGGTGGTGGTTGCCTGAGTGCACACAGTTGCCAAAAGTCATCAAACTGTACACTTAATATGGGTGTATTTGTTGTGTGTAAATTATACCTCAATAATTTTTTATAATTTTTTTTTTGCACTCCATCACCCAGGCCGGAGTGCAATTGTGCAATCATAGCTCACCACAGCCTCGACCTCCTGGACTGGAGAATCAAGCGATTCTCCCACATCAGCCTCCCAATTAGCTAGGACTATACAGGTGAGTGCCACCATGCCTGGCTAATTTTTTATTTTAGTAGATACAGGGTCTTGCTGTGTTGCCCAGGGTGGTCTCGAACTCCTGGGATCAAATGATCCTCCCATTCTGGCTTCCGAAAGTGCCAAGATTATAAGCATGAACCACTGCACCCAGCCAATAACTGTTTTAAAGAAAACTCTTCTATAGAAACAAGTTCTACCAATGACAATGTCCATTAAATATTAAGTGAAAAAGATTACAAAACAATATTGACAGTATGTTTATTTCCATCTGTGTTACATGCATAGACAAGAAGAAGATTCTATACCAAAATAACAGTAGTGGTTATCACTTGGTGGTAGAAATGGATAATTTAGACCTTCTTTATATTTTTCTGTGTTTGCTTAGTGATCAATGAAAACAAACAAAAGTTTTAATTCTTTGTATGTTACACAAGGATCAACTAGAGAGGAGGCTGGAAATCAGGATTACAGAGCCAATCCTAGTTCAGCTGTATTTTCTACTATGCCTCAGAGTTTAGGAATTGCTGTATTTGCACGCTTTGGAAAATTGCCCATGAAACATGCTCTTGCCTGCTGGAAACTTGAACTCTGCAAGGAAGGGTTGGGAGTCAGAGATTACATCTGGTTAGGGAAATTAGGAGAGGCTTGATGGAGGTGGACTCTGTGATGAGTCAAGAAGGATGAGTGGGGCCGTGGCGGGTGGAGACCGGGGGCAGGAGGGTGAGAGAAGGACATGTTTGTGGGAACAGAGTCTTCACTCCAGTCCCGGGAAGTGTGAGTCGTGAGGAGAGTGGCGCTGGGTGATGAGGCTAGAGGAAGAGTTCACTGTGGGGGCTCCTGAATGAGGACTGAACAGTTGGGGCCAATATACCACTTCACAGATGACAGAACCGAGGCACCCATAGGCCAGCAGGGCTTAATCCCTATTCCTGATAACAAATGTGAGTTGCAATGGAATCCATGAGAAAATAAAACATAGTACTGAAAATCCAATTTAAGGCCACAGAGGGGACATACATGACAGATGTGCCTGTTTTGGAGTAGGCCTAGGCCCCCAGCAGGACATCGGACTTGCTCGGGTCACTCAGCTCCCTCTCCCCAGCACACCACAGGGACCTGGGGGCAGGACCAGGGTCTACTGGATTTTGTATCTCACGGGCCCATCACAATGTGTACCTAAGACTGGTACAGAGTGGAGGGTCAGTATATGGTTGAGAAATGAACGGGAGGTCAGAAAACAAGATCAGTCTGGGCTGGATAAAGAAGGCAGGGCCTCTTGGAAGAAATGGGATTTTACCGTGGGACCTTTAGGGTGGAGAAATAATTAGGACAGTGACTTTCCACTTTTTGTGTGGAGGGTAGCTTGGAAACATCACCCCACCCCCAACTCCACAGACGCCCACCCGCGTTACAGTGAAAGGTGCAAGCCCTTTGCAGTCAGACAGTCTAGGCTGGAATCTGGCTCCATCACTTATCAGCTGAGTGATCTTGGGAAAATCACTTGCTGTCTCCAAGCCCCAGGGTCTTAATCTGTCCAATGGAGGTAAAACTACCTTGTTTGCAGAGTTGTTGTGAGAACGAAGGAGCAAATACATGAAAGACACAAAAAGATGAACTGTGATCAGTCTTGTCTCTTTTTTTGGCCCCCATCTCTGGCCCACCGATGAAGAAGTCTAGTAATGCTTCTATAATGAGGGATGGGTTGCAAGCTGGAGACAACACAGATAAAATTAATCACTAGAAGGGCTTAAATTATCTTCCCCTGAGATCAGGCCTTTTTTGTTGGGGTGGAGGGTGAGGTGGGTTGTTGAGGGTGGAGGAAATACAGGCTTTGTAAGGGGGTGTGTGGCATGAGGACTACAGGAGAAGGGCCTAGAATGGGAGAGGTGGCCACTGAGGACATTAGGTATGTCCAGCCCCCAGTAGGATGTCACATTTCCTTTGGTGGAAAGGGAGAGTACCAACATTTGTTGAGCATGACGAAGTGCCAGACACTATGCTAGGTACCAGGGATACATCCTTGATATATGCACAGCCCTCACACTAGGCAGCTCCAGTTTTTTGGCAAACATAAACAGGAAAATAAACCACTATAATCCAAGTAATTATAACAAGAACAGAACAAGATACAGAGCGCAGAAGACAACGTAATTAATACTGTAAGGCAATCATATGGAAGGTGGGTTTTGAAAGATGCATAAGAGTTCATCATGAATCCAATCTAAGAAAGGGAAAATGAAGTCAAGTCCAGCATCACTAAAGTAAAAATTGTGGGAAAAGATGAGTTTAAGAGACGAGGCTGGCCATGCGCAGTGGTTCATGACTGTAATCCCAGCACTTTGGGAGGCCAAGGTGGGGGTATCATGAGGTCAGGAGTTCAAGACCAGCCTGGCCAATATGGTGAAACCCCATCTCTACTAAAAATACAAAAATTAACCGGGCATGGTGGCTTGTGCCTGTAATCCCAGCTACTCGAGAGGCTAAGGCAGAAGAATCGCTTGAACCCGGGAGGCAGAGGTTGCAGTGAGCCGAGATCGTGCTACTGCACTCCAGCCTGGGTGACAAAGCAAGATTCCATCTAAAAATAAATTAAAAAAAAAAAAAAAAAAAGAAAAAAGACGAGGCTGGGGAGGGAGGTAGGAGCTAGATGATAATGAGCCATTCTTTATGCTGGAGTGAACGTAGCCAGTGAAAGATTTTGAATGAATGAAACTATGTCCAATTTTCAAGTTAGAAAAACCTCTCTGGCAGCAGAATTCAAGGTGGATTAAAGTGGGGTAAGCTCAGAAACAAGGTGCTAGTGAAGATGCAGTTTACTGTGGTCAAGGAGAGTGAATGAGGCTCTAAACCAGGCAGCTAAGTGGCCATCTTCTTCTGAGCTCCTCAACCGCAGGCAATCTTGTCCTCTTCTAAACCCACAGCATGTAGCTTCTTTCACTCATGGCCTATGACCCAGGACCATGTGCTATGATGATTTGTATTTCTTTTCCCTCCACTGCCAGGTGGGGAGCACTCTTTCCTCTCTGCATCCCTGGGCTCAGGAGCTGCTTCACAGCTGGCGCCAATGTGTTCTGAGGTTCAGAAAGAGGGGTGTGGAGTTTCATGGGGTTCAGCAAGAGAGGCATGGGGTAAAAGCAGCCTGAGATCAGTTCATGAGCCAAGCAAGACCTCCAGGTCCTTTGCTGTCTCCCCCTTCTCTGTTTGTCCTTAATCAAGCTATGCAAAGAAATGTCTTAACTACCATCTGTATTGTTTTGTGAATCAACAGACGAGCACAGACCTTTTCTCTTTCACGTTTGCCAACCAGAGATTTAGGGAAACAACACGTAATCAGAGGAGGAAAGACCAGCTGGTGGTAGGTGGATTTCGCCTGCAGAGTTGGTTATTTCCCTTCTATTACAAAAGCTGATAGTGGATCAGAGTCTAGGACATTTTTCCAGAATGAGTCTGGCAGTATGCAAAGACACTGGCGTGCAGGAACTTTCTTTCTCGCTCTTCCACGACTTTCTGTTGCATCTGCGTGGGCACAGTCAGGGTGGTTGCAGGTTAACTGGGGCCGAAAAGTTGTTATCACCTGGCATCTGTTCCAAGAGCTTACGTAAAACGAGCTGATTCCAGCAGGCACATGTCCCAGGTGGGACCCAACCCCCCACTGGCATGGGCTGGGTGCCTGTGAGCCACATGTTTCTAAGGGCTGAGAAGGAAGCAGTTCCCAGGGCCGGGGCTGTGCAGGGTGAGGGAAGGAGCAGCCTCTGAGAAGGGCCGGGCCATGTGGATAGGGGAGAAGTCACGCAAGAGAGGACTGGGAGTCCTGGGCAGCACCTGTTCCCAGAAAGTAAATAATACTTTACCCTTGTGTCATATGCCTGCCTGTCGCCGAGCAGGCGTCAGTTCATCCCTCACTGCGGGCCACCAGCCCCGTACCAGCATACTACTGGTTTAAAATGTGCTTTGGAAAAGAAATCAAAGGTCCTGATGGCTTCTGCTGCCTGCTCAGCTCAATGGCCCTCCCAAACTCCCATTTCACAGCTGCTACTCAACTGCAGGGCTTATGGGGTGGGCCTGCCAAATATTTGGAACTGATGTCCCGGCTCCGGACAGGAGTGGGTGATGGGGGCAGAGAGGCTGAGACTGCACTCGGCTCTGGTCCTGGTAGGACAGGTGCTGGCGGCTGCAGCCGCATCCCATTCCCCCTCCCTTCCTCTCCTTCCCTCTGCTCTGCTCTCTGTTTACAGTTTATTCACAGGACAATATTTCAAGTATTCTAAATATGAATGTCATAAGCTTAAGACGGAATGCTGGTCCTATTGTGCGGAAGGGGAATTAGTTTAAAGACAGGGAAGATTAATTGGTCTGTTTAGGAATGAATCGGTTCAGCAATTACTCTGTTTTGAAAGAATGCCATTTATGGGTTTAAGTAATAGTGCAGTGGTTAAGAACTCGGGTGCTGTGTGCAAACAGGACTGGGTTCAAATTCCAGCTCAGCCACTGGCCTTGGGCCTATTCCTATGCCCGTTTGTTGGGTGACCAACTCCTCCAGGTTTGCCCAGAATATTCTGATTGCTGGGAACCCCCTAAGTTCTGGACACGCCTGGAGAGGAGTAATGATCATGCTTAGCTTATCTAACTGAATAAGATTCATACGGTTTATCGCAGTGCCTGGCCCATGGTGAGTACTCCACTAAGAAAGCTAGTATGATGTCTTTTTGAGCACCCCAAAGTACTGGCTGCACCAGGGACTGTGCTCTGAGGTGCAAGAGACTCAGCCACAAACATGCCCGTCGCTGTGCAAACACTGTAGCATTTTCTAACGGAGCTCGCCCTGTTAAGTAGTTAGGGGCGGCTCTATTTTACTGATAAGGAAATTAAGTCTCCAAGGAATAATAAGACACACAAATGGTTACCAGCTGGAAAGGGAAGGCTAGCCCTTTGGAACCCAGCTCTTCTCCATCAAGCCTGGAGTCCTTTCACCCTCAGCCATTCCCCGTCCAGTTCACACCATGCACTGAGTAATGCATAAGCTTTTGTGCAAGTTGCCCCCTCTGGCTGCCCTGACCTCCTAGCCCCTTCCCCTTCAGCTGGCAAATTCCCACCCTGCTTTGGTACTAGCTCAGACATCACCTTCTCCAGGAACTTGTGCTTACCCTTCCCATGGGTCTGCAGCCTCTGTTCTCTTCATACCCTTTCTATATCTCTCTGGATACATTTCCTTCCTAGTAATAATGTGCGAATTCACTGTCCTGTGAGCTCCTTGAAGGCAAGGATTGTAGCTGTCTTTCCACCACCCTCCAGAGCCAAGCACAGCTCCTAACACATATCAGGTTTGAATTCATTAAGCTGTGACATGATTGTTTGATACTTAATAAAAGCTACTATGACTTGACAACTTGTGGTATGTCACACACTAAGCTGAGCATATATATTTCTCATTTAAACCTCAGCACAACTCATACGTTTTGATAAATGACAGACGGGAAAATAAGACTCAGAGAGATTAAATAACCTGCCTGAGGTCACATAGCCAATAAGCAACAGATGTAAACTTTGAGTCCAGATCTGCCTAAGAAACTCAACCACTGGGCTCTATCGGTGCCTAACTCAGTTCCTTGCACACATTAAGCATTTGGCACTAGTCAAGGTAGATGGATGACATAGGGTGGCATACAGCAGGGGCCCAGGGTCATTGGGCCCAGGGTCATTGTCAGGGGCCCAGGCTTCTTTGGGCCCAGGGTCATTGTCCTTGGGCCCTCACAGACCGGCTGTTGTCAGTGGTGCATTTGCAGACGCTGCCAGTTCCCTGCACTGGCATGAAAAGCGCTTCCTAATTCCATGGCTCATTTCCACCCTTATGTCTTTCTGGCCTTTCTCATTCTCCCAGGGCAAGGTGAGGTCTGAGAAAGCTGAGGAATGTGGCTAAATTGTCTTCAATAAATTCTTTGCCGATAAGACACGGGGGAGTTTCCAGACACTTTCCTATGACTCTTCCAGCTAAGAACGTTGGGCTAAGCTACTGTTCCAGCTAAGAACGTTGGGCTAAGCTACAATGACTCAGCCCATGGAAAACCAGGGCTGCTGAAGTTCCCCGGAAGCCAAGTTGTTCTGCACAGGTCTTGGTCCAACCAGGATAGGAAGTTCCAGGCGGCCCCAGCATCCTCAGAACCTTCTTGTGGACGGGAGAGGCAGAATGAGCACTGTCCCTGGGGAGACAGAAGCTAGGTCTGAAAGCATCGGTGTCTCCTTCTACCACAGCTTCTCGTTTATTACAAACCTTAGAAGTGGATTTGGAGTACAGGTCATGGGTTAGGATCCTGACCTTGCACTTACTAGCAGTGTGACCATAGCCAGTCATGCAACCTTCCTGGGCTTCGGGGTCCTCTCTGCAGAATGTGGAGGAGAACAGTACCTACTTCAGGAAGCAGCTGTGAGATTAAAAGAATTAATGTCTACACAGTGCTGAGCACAGTCACCACACCAAGTAGGTGCTTAAGAGTGGCAGCTATTATCATATGAGGGAGGGATGGAAAAAACCTGAGTGGAGCTTGCAGCTTCTGGGGTAGCAATGAGTGTGGCCACGTCTTCACAGCTCCCCAGCTGAGCGAGTCTATTTGCCATGGCATCTTTGACTGCTCCCGGGCTGAGTGGCACGTACTGAGTTCCCCTGGCCAGAGGCTCCCAAAATGTGTTTTCTGCAGGCTGGTATCTGCAGGAAGGACTGGTTTACTCCAAGCCCATTGTGTCTGCAGCATATGTGTTTTGCCTTGGCAAGCTGGAAGCTTGTGACCCCGCAACATAGTCTCAAGGGGAATTTTCCTGCAGAGGTCAGGCTGGGTCTGCCTTCTTACCCAACAAGGGCCTTGACTTTGGGAAGTTTCCCCAGGACACGTTGCACTGGGGCCCATGGGCTCCATAGTTTGGCTGTGTTTCCCCTTCCCCTGCCCACTCCCCCTCCTTTTCTTGCAGAGCCGGAGGCAAAATGGAAAATTTGTGCTCAGGTGAAGAAAGATGTGTACTGTCAGATAATATCTTTTCTTCTCTGACTTTGAAGTATGTCAGAGACAAGCTAAATGGCCTAAAATTGATAATAAGTAGCCTTTTAAGTGTGGTCATGCTTTCTTATCAAAACAACAAATATCTCATAAGCTGTAAGTGTTCAAAGAGTAAGAATCATGAAGGGTTTATGGACAGAAAGGGCTGTGGAACTGATTTAACAGTTGAAGAAATTAAAACCTCAAGAGGAGAGGCCAAGTGAAGTGGCTCACGCCTGTAATCCCAGCACTTTGGGAGGCCAAGGCGGGGGGATCGCTTGAGGTCAGGAGTTCAAGACCAGCCTGGCCAACATGGTGAAACGCCATCTCTACTAAAAATACAAAAATTAGCTGGGTGGAGTAGTGGGCACCTGTAATCACAGCTACTCGGGAGGCTAAGGCAAGAGAATCGCTTGAACCCAGGAGGCAGAGGCTGCAGTGAGCTGAGATCCACTCCAGCCTAGGTGACAGAGTGAGACTCTGTCTCAAGAAAAACCAAAAAACCAAAAACCTCGAGGGGAGAAATGACATCCCAAAAGTTATCAGCCAGGTAGGGGAGAGGCAAGATTTAAACCCAAGACTCTGGTATTTGGCTTACATCTCTCCCCTTCTCCATTTTTTTTTTTAGACAGGGTCTTGCTCTGTCATCCAGGCTGGAGTGCAGTGCCACCATCTCAGCTCCCTGCAGGCTCCATCTCCTGGGCTCAACTGATCCTCTCACCTCAGCCTCCCAAGTAGCTGGGACCACAGGTGTGCACGACCACACCCAGGTAATTTTTGTATTTTTATAGAGATGGTGTTTCGCTATGTTGCCCAGACTGATCTCCAACTCCCAGACTCAAGCGATCTGCCTGCCTCAGCCTTCCAAAGTGCTGGGATTACAGACATGAGCTAACGTGCCTGGCTTCCTCCTCTTTATAAATGGCCACCTCATGGTGTCACTGGTGTGGTACTGGGCAGCAAAATAACACCAAGAATTAAGGAGAACATCATCTGCCTTCGAGGAACTTCGATTTGGTAGAAAAACCAACAAGCTAAATGATGAGCAGATGATTCTCCATAGCGTGGCACCAGGGAAAGAGCAAAGGTTTTCATGCAAGGCTGACCATATCCTGGGTCTGCATCCTGCAAGGCCCTACCATTCACCATCTGTGGGACCTAACCTCTTGATGTCCCAGTTTCCCCATCTATAAAACTACCCCATAGGGTTGTTATAAAAGCATCTGGTACAGAGTCTAACACATACTATGTGCTCAGTAAATGGTAGTAAAAATAAATCCAAGTCCTGTAAAAATGCTGCCTCTTATGCCTCCCTGTGGGCAACCTATCATTTGCAAAGGGAGTTTGCATCTGTTTTTTTCCTTTAGTCTTCATAAGAGCCTTCAAAGATAACCAGGAAAGATTATCAACAAATATTCATTGAATAAATGGCTAAATGAATGCATGAATATGAATATTAAAATTACCATGTGCACAGCACTTACCACATGGAATTGTTCTAAGGACTTTGCCTGTTCCATATATCTTATATAATATATGCATTATACCTGCACAACAACTCTGTGAGATGAGTACTATTATCATCCCCATTTTACAGATAAGTAAACTGAGCTCCAGAAGATATTGAACAACTTGCCTAAGGTTATACAGGTAGTATGTGACTTAGTTGAGACTGACCCCAGGTAAGCTGGCTCCAGAATTTGCTCTCCTAACCAGAAACTGTATTCACTCATTGAATGAATAAATGATAAATGAATATAGAGGCCAGGTAACCCCCCATTTTATTGATATCAAAGCTGAAGCTGACAGAGCCCAAGGTCACATAGTTGGTTTGGTGGCAAAATGACAATCATATGGCAGCATTCTACTTCCCCACCCCCAGTGGAGTTAGGTGTAGTCGTATCACTTGCTTTGTCCAGGAAAATGTGAGTGAAAGTTGCTTATAGCAGCTGGGCACGGTGGCTCACACCTGTAATCCCAGCACTTTGGGAGGCCAAGGCGGGTGGATCACCTGAGGTCAAGAGCTCGAGACCAGCCTGACCAATGTGATGAAACTCCATCCCCACTAAAAATATAAAAATTAGCCAGGCGTGGTGATGTGCACCTGTACTCCCACCTACTCAGGAGGCTGAGACAGGAGAATTGCTTGAACCTGGGAAGCAGAGGTTGCAGTGAGCCAAGATCATGCCACTGCACTCCAGCCTGGGCAATAGAGTGAGACTCCATCTAAAAAAAAAAAAGAAAGAGGAAAGAAAAAGTTGCACACAGCACTTCCATGCAGAAGCTTTAAGAATTTGCCACATTTCTTGGAAGCATGTGTTGAAATGAGGCCTCTATCTGCCTGGGTTCCTAAGTGACTAGAATGAACAGAGTCCACCTGTCTATCAATGATAGCATAAGGTGAGAAATAAATGTTTATTATGTTAAGCCACTGAGATTGGGGTTGTTATCACAGCAGACCCTGGCTACTCCTGACTGATACATGTGGGGCTAAGAATGAGAGCTTGAGTAATCAAATGCCTCATGCAACTCTTGTCACATTACTTAACCCCAGCCAAGCCTGCACACACCAATGACTTCTTCCCCAGCTGGATTAATCTGATTGAATGACCTGGATCATTTACGGCATGAAGGGAAGACAGCTGTTGAATTCCCGCTCCTGACAGAAGGCTCCAGACAGTCAATGATAGCTTGGCTCTGCTGGTTTGATGCATCAGACATTCCCTCCCCAAAGTGCTGCCTGTGTCAATTTTTCTTAACAAATCGAGTGTTGTATAGAGAGTGAGCTTTTTGTAAAGCAAAATGTAGGTGTTGAGATTAGCAACAGTATCTCTTAAAGCTAAAGATGCTAAGTCAAGTTTAATTAACCAGATTTGTGTTTGACTGATTTTTTTAAAGGCAGTAAAGAGTTTTAAGAATAGTTACATAATCTAATAGGCTTTTCACTTTTATTTGGCAGATTTAGTAACAATTAGACAACTGATAGTGACATCAAAATGCTCAACTAATTTTCCAATATTTTTTGATTAGTTAACTGAATCCAATCAGAATTTTTTAAAAGACAGTTTCTATTTGTAGACAGTATCCTTTATGTTTAACTAATGAAAGAAGATTATACAAAAGTATCAAGATTTTAAATACTGACTTCTATACATTGATTTTGTTTAATCAAAAATTTGCAGTGACATACACCAACAAGTTAAGTGTCTAGGTCTAGATGAACTTTATATGCATCTTTGTATTTTTCTGCAACCTCAAGGTTTTTTTAACGACTATTCTTCTAGTGTTTTCTGAAAGTTTGCATATGCTACCCTTACAATAAATAGAACAACCAAGGTTTTAAAATCAAATTACAATAATGTTTTCTTTCCTGAGATTGGCTGACTATCTTTGGGGCCATTGCAGGCCAACTTGAAGGTAGATCTGAACCCAGCTGTGTTGTCCCAGAATCTCACGTTCTGGGTAAGGGCTGATGAGACCCTGCAGCACCTTGGGTATAGCTTCTCTATTTTAAGGATAAGGGGAACTAAGGTCCAGAGAAGGGACGTGCTCAGGGCAACACTGCTAGAGAGTGGTAAAGTAAAGCAACTAGTAGAACCTAGACCTGTCAGATGCTGAAGTTCATGGGCTTTCCACTACCCCCTAATTTAAAGGAGCCTGTATGCCTCATGGTTTGTGCTGTTGCACTGGATGCTCTTCAGAAACTTAGGTAGACACAACTGTACTCCCTGTGTCCTGTTATTATCTTCCATTTGTATAGCACTTTACTGTTAAAGCATTTAAAAATGCGTTATCTCATTTAAATTCATAACAGTCCTGTGGGCTACAAAGGACATTTAGCATTTAAACTCAGTCTTCCTGGTTTCTTGGCCCCTCTTTCCACATTGCATGCCCCACCCACCCCCCACCTTTACATACTCAGGATGGAAGACTCTGTGGCACTAGCCATATCCTGGTACCTCCATTCCCTAACTGTGTGCCTTAGGGCAAGTGACTTAATTTCCTTATGAAATGAACATAATAATGTAAGTTGTCAGGATGATCACAGGAGATCACTGGGTAGGGGGTCTGGTCCACATTCATTTCATTTCCATGTGGTAGTTCACCAGGCCTTCTCTCAGGGGCATTTGACAAACCACTTCTTGGCATATGCCCCTTCTGCTCCCTTCTATAAAGCCTTTGCCATGTTGTTGGCTGGTACACTCTGCCTCAATGAAGAGTCTGGCCTCCAGTGCAGCCTGTCCTGATTCCCTCAGCCAGTTCTCTCTCTCTCTCTGTCTCTCTCTCTCTCACACACACCCACACACGCACTCACACACACACACTCACACACACACACTCAGTGTGTATGCATATACACGTAATTATTAAAAATACCTCATCCCTTGTTTTTGCGCCATTAGAGGAGTAAATCAAGACCTGGAAGCTCTTCGCTTTCTTCACTAGCTTTGAAAAACAAAGGTGAAATAAGAAAGTTAAACAGGGGAACAGGTGGATGGGGGAAAGGGAGGAAGGAAAGCCTAAAAAGGAAGGGAAAGGAAGAAAATGGCTACATATATTATCTCATTTAGTCCTCACAACAGCCCTCTTATGATTTCCATGTTACAGATCAGGAAGGTTAAGTGCTGTATCTGCAAAACCAGGCCGTATCCCCCTTGCCAGGGGGAAGTTAAGTAGTGTTTAAGTGCATACACTCTGAGCCAGACGACCTGTGTTGAATCCTGGTCCTGCCACTTACTAGCTGTGTGACCTTGGATGAGTTCTTTAACTTTAGGCCTCAGTGTCATCACCAATAAAATGGGAGCCATAAAAAGAGAATGATGACTTCATGCAGAAGTTGTGGACACTGAACGATCTGCAGCAAGGCAAGCACTTAGAAAAGTGCTTTACTTTTCTGTGTTGTCCCAGAATCTCACATTCTGGGTAAGGGCTGACGAAACCCTGCAGCACCTTGGGTACAGCTTCTTTATTTTAAGGATAAGGGGAACTAAGGACCAGAGAAGGGATGTGCTCAGGGCAACTTAGGCAACTTAAAAAAGTGCTTTACTTGCTGGGGCCAAGTCAGCCCCCTGTGGGCCCGTGAGCATTAGCAACAATCATCTGGCTAACCTCCCACACCCAAAGGGGGCTCTGGCCCTGGAAGAATCCAGCAGGTCCAGGAGGAACCCACTTCCTCATGACTCCAGACACAACGTCTCCTTCTTCCTCCTTTCCCAAGCTCGTGACCTAGTGGGATCCCAGTTGCTCACGTCAGGACAGCCCAGTTTCCCGTCCTTTTCACCGGTGATTTCCAACTAGGGCATGGGTGGAGTTTTCACGGCAGGAAATAAATCTTGTAGAGAGCAAAACAATGAAAGCAAAACTCGTCATATGCCACGTTTAACCAATTTCTTCTCTTGGGTTTCTACTTCACACAGCAGCGTTGTCTGTTTCTGCTTTATTTTCATATCTCCCATAGTTTCCAGTGTGGTTAGAGAACCACCCAGGACCACACAGCTACTAAATGCAGGAACAGGGTTTTGAACCTAGACCGTTTGATTCCACACCCTGCCTGCTTACTCCCTGCCCACACAGGGCCTAACCTCCCCTTACAGAATATGTCTTGAGGACAGGCATCACCTCCTCGCCTACTCCTAGCCATGGCCAGCACCTAGCAGCTGGCACACAATAGTCAGTAGCCAATGACAGACATGATAGGCTTGCTGCCTGACATCACATGTTTTCATGTAATCTCTTCAGAGTTTATTAACTCAGGTTTGAATTGAGGAGAGGCTGAAATATTCATTCATTCATTCAGTGAGTCAGTCACTTATTCATTAAACATATACTGAGTGCCTTACCTGTATCAGGCACTCTGCTAGGTGCTTGGGATATGAAAAGGAATAAGCAAGCTCCCTGAACTCAAAGTGCTTAGAGTCTATGTCAGGAGGCAATGCAGGGGTTCTCCATCTTGGATGAACATTTTTTTTGTGGGATGGGGGAGATGGAGTCTCACTCTTGTCACCTAGGCTGGAGTGCAATGGCATGATCTCGGCTGACTGCAACATCCTCTTCCCGGGTTCAAGTGATTCTCCTGCCTCAGCCTCCTGAAGAGCTGGGATTACAGGTATCTGCCACCATGCCTGGCTAATTTTTGTATTTTTAGTAGAGACAGTTTCACCATCTCGACCAGGCTGGTCTCGAACTCCTGACCTCGGGTGATCCACCCGCCTATGCCTCCCAAAGTGCTGGGATTACATATGTGAGTCGGATGAACATTTTAATTTCCTGGGGAGGTTTTTAAAAAATTCTGATACCTGAATCTCACCTCCAGTGATTCCGATTTAATTGTTACGAGGTAGGACCCTCAGATATTTTTCTCTTTTTTTTTTAAGATTAAACTTTTTACTTAGATGACTTCTCGATCTACAGAATTATTACAAAGATAGTACAGAGTATAATTCCTGTGTATTCCATCCCCCATTTCTCTTATTGTTAAGATCAGTGTGGTACATTTGTTACATTTAATGGATCAATATTGATGTATTATTATTATTAACTAAAGTCTATGTTTTATTTAGAATTCTTCATTTTTCTTTTAATGTCTTTCTTCTTTTCCAGGGTCCCATCCGGGGTCCACATTACATTTAGTCATCAGGTCTCCTTAGGCTTCTCTTGGCTGTGACAATTTCTTGACTTTGGATTTGTTTGTTTGTTTGTTTGTTTGAGTTCCTCAGATTCTAATATATAGCCAGGGTTGAGAGCTTCTGGTCTAGGGTCAAGAGCATGGAAACTCTAGACATAGGCCATCTGGGTTCCAGTCCTGGCTCGACTGCTTATTAGCTATGTGGTCTTGGTCCAGTCAAGCAACCCCTTGGAGCCTCTGTTTTCTCATATGTAAAATGGAGATATTAGGAAGAACTACCCCTAAGCTGTTGTGAAGATTCAATCAGGGCAGTGTTTCCCAACTTTTCATGCCATGGCACCCAGAGAAAATACATGGTATTTTTTGTTTTTTGTTTGTTTGTTTTGTTTTTGAGACAGAGTCTCGCTCTGTCACCCAGGCTGGAGTGCAGTGGCACCATCTCAGCTCACTGCAACCTCCGCCTCTAAGGTTCAAGTGATTCTCGAGCCTCAGCCTCCCGAGTAGCTGGGATTACAGGTGTGTCCCATCTTTTCGTATGTTTAGTAAAGATAGAGTTTCACTATGTGGCCAGGCTGGTCTCAAACTCCTAGCCTCAGGCGATCTGCTTGCCTCGGCTTCCCAAAACGCTGGGATTACAGGTGTGAGGCACCGCACTTGACTAGAAAATAGTATTTGCATTAGGTATTAACATAATTCACAAAACAAATGATAGTGGCATAAACGGATGAATCTGCTCATAGTCAGTGGTAAGGTGATGAAAAATTGAGGCACATATGTCACCTGCAGCACTGGTATGCCATGTTAGAAAGTTTTGCGTGGTCACATGTAAAAGCACTTAGATTCCGCCTAGGCCAGCGTGAGCCCTCCATGTTTGCTATAAATAATACAGAAAAAGACAAACCCGTGAACAGCAAGCAGCACTGCAGCTGGGGCCAGTGACAGTGGCCAGTGCCAGGTACTTCAGTGGCCCATTTGTGGTGACCTAGTGTGTCTCCCCAAAGGGAATGTGCATCTCTCACTGCAGCAGAAGGGAGTTGCTCTCACTTCCTGATGGACTCTGGGTGACCCGCCAGGGACAAACCCCATAACATCTCAGCACACTGTGAGAGACAAGAGTAGCCAGGCTGCTGGCACCTGAGGCACACAGAAGCCGCCAGCAAATGAAACAGAAGACTCAGGAGCCTCCAGCTCCATGCAGCCCTCGTGCCACCCGCCTGCCTCTCTGGCGCCACCGTCTGGTGTTGTCTGGGTGTTTTATGACCACCAGTACCTGCTAAGAGGCTTTTTTTCCCCTGGAGATTCTTTTTCCTTTATGGAGAAACTTAAGGCTTGGGGACATACAATAAAACCAATATCTTGGTAGGTAAATATCAAAATCCACAATAAAAAAGAAGTGAACACTGTCTGGGCTGTAGCAGAGCCCAGAAAACACATTCATATAATTGAAAAAGTCTACAGCTTCATAATTGACCTTTTGCAACAAAACGGCCTATCATAGTGGCAATCTGTGGTTCTTGATGTTGAGGTTCATAGGACAAGCTAGGGAGTCTTCAAGTCTTGAGGTAAATTCCTCAAGGGGTTATTTGGCTTTGTGGTCAGTTTTTCTTGTCTAAGAGGTAACAGTAGCAACGGCACCCACCTCCTGGGCAGCTTAGTTCTTGCCATGATGAGCCTGTAGAACCCCCTAGCTCATCCAGCGTCAACCGGAGAAACTTGGGGGGTTCCAGCATCCGCAGCAGCTCAGAGGTGTTAGTCTCTGGCAGCATTCTTACCATCTTTCCAGCCAGGTTTGAGTGCATTGTTTGGATGAGCAGAAACAAACAGTCTGCCAGCATCTGTTTCTGTTCATAGGTGGGGGGCTGTGCCAGTATGCAGCAGTTCAAGGGCTCCTGCCCCTGCAAGTGGGCCTCAGCCTGGGTGCCTGCAGAGGCCATACCACAGGATGAGGGCTGCAGATACTGCTGGCTTATTTGTATGGTGCAATGATGCTGGTCATTTTGACCCCAGCCAAGCTTTGTTACTTCAAAGTTGATCTCAGAATCAAGTTCCTGGTTCTAGTGTTCCAGTTCATCTTAAGTAACAGGAAGTCTTATTTGCGTCACATTTGCTAGCTGCATACTTCCTGGGGCTGAAGAAACTAGAGATGGGAAGGACTGTTAACTTGACAGGGTTCTCTGCAACTGACCCACCAACGCGCCAGCACCATCCCTATCTAACAGTTCTTATGCCTTTGATACCCGGAGAGACTCATGGATGATTCAAAAATAGCAATAAGGCCAGGTGCGGTGGCTCATGCCTGTAATCGCAACACGTTGGAAGGCTGAGGTGGGAGGATTGCTTGAGCCCAGGATTTCAAAACCAACCCAGTCAACATAGTGAGACCCCCGTGTCTTCAAAAAAATTTAAAAGTTATCCAGGTGTACTTGTGCGTGCCTATAGTCCCAGCTATTCAAGAGGCTGAGGTGAGAGGATCCTTGAGTCCAGGAGCTCGAGGTTGCAGCAAACGGTGATCATGCCACTGCACTCCAGCCTGGGCAGACTTTCAAAAAAAAAAAAAAAAGTCATAAATACTGATGTGCAGAAAAGATTTCTCACCATTATAAAGCATGTTCTTTCTGTGTTTCTCCTCTTACAGTGAAATGCATAAATGGTGAGAGTTTTTGGGTTTTTGTTTTTGTTTGTTTGTTTTGAGAGGGAGTCTCGCTCTGTCACCAGGCTGGAGTGCAGTGACAAAATCTCGGCTCATTGCAACCTCTGCCTCCCGGGTTCTAGTGATTCTCCTGCCTCAGCCTCCCAAGTAGCTGGGACTACAGGCGCTTGCAACCACGCTCGGCTAATTTTTGTATTTTCAGTAGAGACGGGGTTTCACCATGTAGGCCAAGATGGTCTTGATCTCTTGACCTTGTGATCCACCCGCCTCAGCCTCCCAAAGTGCTGGGATTACAGGTGTGAACCACCGCACCCAGCCAATGGCGAGAGCTTCATAGTTGGGAGAGCTGGGTTCAAATTTTAGCTGTGCTGTGTGACCTTAAGTAAATTTTTTAAGCTCCCTGAGTCTCCATTTCCTTATCTGTAAAATTAGGATGCAACTACCATCTTGAAAGGGTTGTGTTGGGAGGATCAGGAAGGACAGACGACGTGTGACTGAGGTCCTTAGCAGAACACCTGGCTTGGGGTCACATTTCAACCAACAGTAGCCTAGACTATGATTATTTCCACCACAACTTTGGGAGGCAGGACGGGTATTCTCCCCACTTTATAGATAAAGAAATTGAAGTTCCAAGATTCCAAGTGACTGATCCATGTGAGTGGCAGAGCCTAATGGGGCTCAAACTTAGGTTTTCCAGACACTGAATCCAGGGCCTTTTCCTCACACTACATGCAAACTGCCTGCTCTTCTCCCTGCTCCAAGGTGGCAGGCACTGGGCTGAGGCTGAGATCATGTGGCTGGAGAAAACCACCCACAGTCAGAGAGAGCCAAAGCAGAGACTAGAAGATCCACCAGACAGGCGTGAGCTGGATGCCCGGAGCGGGGGAGTGAGGACCCAGACACAGGGTGGGGAACTTCAACTTGGTGTCCCAGGCAGGGATGGCCAGAGGGGCGTGTGAGACTGAGGCTCTTGGCATCAAAGCACAAAAAGCCTAACAAGCAACGATGAAGGCTGACTCACAAAGAGACACAGTGACACGAGAAGCCAGACTCGAGAGGAGACATATGAAGACACTCAGACGTGGGCAGAAACGGAAGAAAATTCTACTGAGGCGGTTCCAAGATACCATTAACTGAGCCTAACTTGCCTCTTGTGGGTGTGGCAGGTGAGAACTCCCTGCCTGTGGTAGAGTCAGCTGAAATACTCCTTTCACATGCCTTATAAAGACAAAAAAAGTATCTACCCTTTCTTTCCTTAGCAAACTCCTTCCTCATTCCTCTCCTCTGTCCTCAGTTTAGAGTCAAGGGAAGTTGGCTGGGAGGAATAGGACTTGATCTGGGATGCTCTGGCTGTCCATGTGATGTCCACGTTTCAGTCCAGTAGAAGCGATCAGAGTTTCTGGACCTGGAGTCAAGGGATCTTAGACTGCAAGGTCATCTAGCTCGAGTTTCCCTCCAGTGCATGAAAATTTCCCTTCCAAAGTGGTCTGCCATGCTCTGCTTGGATACCTCTGATGATGGGGAGCTCACTACCTCCCAAGGTACGTATGTGAGGTTACAGCTCTGAATTTTAGAAAATGGTTCCTTATCATGTGTGTCACTATTCCTTCAGTTGTCAGTGGCAAAAAACCCCTGAACTGTGTTTGGCGAAAGATAAATTAACAAGTTAAGTAAGAAGGTATTATGCAGCACACCCTTGATGTGCCACACAGATCTCCCTCCAGTAAAGCGCTTTTTATCATCGGCTGCCAGAGAGCTCCCAGCAGACGACCTTTAACTGTCCACTCCTTCAGGGATTGCTTCATTGTAGCCGCCCTTCCAGGGCCAATCCACAGCCAATGAATGATCAACACAGGAGTATAAATGCCTGGTCATCTCCCCCAACTCCGATAACTCTGGAAGGCTGCTCTAGCTCCAGGGCTTCTCTGGGTGTGGCTGAGGCTGTCTTCAGGTCTGCAGTTGCCTTCTGACCTCCCTCTGCATCTTCTGTTCTTCCTCAAGTCTTGATACCTAAGGCATTCCCTAAGCAATATCCTGCACCCTTTCGAAGGCGCGAACCTGCCACATATTGGGCCTCCCAGCTGAAAGATCTAGGGGCTTTCGGGCTAGTTCCACGGGCTCGGGATGAGAGTCAGGGCACAGTGTCACCTGCTCTGGGCTCGGCTCTCCTTTGTGTGGACTTCACTCTTTAGGGTGAAGTCTTCACTCTTAGGCAGGCTGTCTCCAGCCACCCCAAGTATCCATGCAGTCCCAAATCCAACTGGGGGAAAAAACTTTTTACCAGCAATTTTATAAAGTTCAAAATGTACTTTCCATTAAGCTAATGTGAGTGGTCGGCTGATTCTTGGACTAATCATTGTGTCCAGAGAGGATGAAATGTGGTGATTAGCTGAGGCCACAGTCTTCAGATCCCCAAGACAGACCACAGGGGTCAAGAGTAAGGGAGGGCTGCTGCCTGAGCAACACGTGGGCTCTGTGATGGAAGAAAGGGAAGCAGCAAACACCACAGAGGTCCACCACCGTTTTCCCAGGTAGCGACTGCTCTCCTTGCTGTTTCCACCGGGGCTGTGTGAGACAAAGCTGACGCCGTCTTCCGCAGCACAGCTCTTCAAGTATGGGATGACCTCCGTTCTACCCCACCTGCAGCGTATTCGCTTCACCCCCACTCCTCCGTCTATTTCAATGTGGCAGGGCCTGAGCCCTCCTGCCTCTCAGGGTAATGTTTTTCTAAGCACAGCCTATTCTTTCCCATGAGTCTGCACATGTGCTGCCCGGAATAAAATACAGCGCTCTCAGAAGAGTATAAAATAATTACTTTCCTCTTTCCAGATATTCTACTTCTATTAAGGGAGTCCAAAATCAAAATAATGAGCTTTTTCTTGATGGACACAAAAGCTGGCTTATAATAAGTATACTATTTGCCAAACTCCCTCAGTGGCTTTCCCTCTGAAAATTCTGCTACTATTACATAGCTCTTCATTCCATAGTTGCACAGTTAGATTTTTGAACACTATTACATATAACAAATCATGATTTCTACATATGTTGATTAGATATTAGAGCTCATCACACTTTGACTGTCTGGGTGCAGGTGTATAAAGATATGTGTGTGATAATGAGTACTCATCAAAATCCCTGGATTCAGGCCCTAGGTATCAATGTTTAGGAGTTATATGACCTTTGATAGGTCACTTAATTGCTTGTTCTCCATGGTATTATATCTAAAATTAGTTAATAATATCTACCTCACATGAGTTGTACATATCATAATAAAACAGCACATATGAAAATGCCCTAGAAACTATATGTATGAGCCTATGTATACACTGCTATATTAAATCTTTTTCCGGTCTGGTGCAGCGGCTCATGCCTGTAATCCCAGCACTTTGGGAGGCTGAGGAGGGGGAATCATCTGAGGTCAGGAGTTCAAGACCAGCCTGGCCAACACGGTGAAACCCCGTCTCTACTAAAAATACAAAATTAGCCAGGTGTGGTAGTTAATGCCTATAATCCCAGCTACCCGGGAGGCTGAGGCATGAGAATCGCTTAAACCCAGGAGGTGGAGGTTGCAGTGAGCCGAGATAATGCCACTGCACTCCAGCCTGGGCAACAGAGTGAGACTCTGTCTCAAAAAAAAAAAAAAAAAGTATTTCTTACTGTAGTTCACAGCTCAAAAAAACACTGCCTCACACCATATCCTTCAAAATATCTGGGCCTATGTCTATCTTCTTCACTGCTGCACACACACACACACACACACACACACACACAAAACGGAAACAAAAGTTTCATGAGACAACACTCACTCATATATGACTAAGTAAAAACATAAAATTAAATAGCAAACATGATTTTATTAATATTTAAATATAACCTAGAAGAAGATCCCAAAATAAATAATACAAAACCAGAAATGCTGGTCATGGCATTTGATTTCACAGCTCATCAATGGGTTACAAGTCAATCTCAGAAACACAGGTCTGGTAGAAGAGAGAGACAGCAAATAGTGATTACAGCAGTGTAGTAAATGCTGTGCTTGAGCGAATGGCAACTACAGACACCAGGCCAACGTGGGCACCCAAGGAGGAACCCAGGAAGTCAGAAGGCTTCCTGGAGAATGTGGTATTTAGGCTGAAAGTTGAAGGATAGACAGGAGTTGCCAAGTTCCTGGGGTGAGAGAGCCTGGAAAGGCAGGGAGAGCTCCTGGCAGAAGAACGGACCAGCACAAAGTAAACAGATGTCCCACCGCTTACCCCTGCTACACAGAGGAAGGAGGTATTTTCCTGCCTAAAATAGCATGGGGAGCAAAGGTCATTGAACTATGCTTGCAAGGTAAAACATAAAAATATATTTGCAGTAAAAATATAAGTATATATAAATAAACTCCCTCTATCACTCTACACACACACACACACACACACACACACACACACACACTCTTACACACATTCCAAAACTCTTAAGAAAGACATACAGAAGGCAATTATGGCCAGGATGTTTGATGGGTGGGATGACGTTCAGGGTTATTCTCTCACACTTCCTCAGGGAGTAGAAAATTAGGCACAATTTATCTAATTGCTCACACTTTTAATCTCAGTGGAAATGAAACTGCTTAAATTGAAAAGGTGATACAGCTTTGAAAGATGTAGACAGGTGTGGTTCCTGGCTCCAGAAATCTCTCCTTCTCCTGTGTGCCTGCCACCCTCCCTTCCCTCCCCACACTGGGCCTTCCCCGATGCCCGCCATTCTCCGCATTCCTCACACATGCAGACCCTGCGCCTTGCGCTGCAGCTCCCAAGTGGAGACAGGGCAGGACTGTAAAGCATCCTGGCGACAGATCAGCCATCTTCTGGCTGCCTCTGCCTTCCGGCTGCCTCTGCCTTCCGGCATGCCAATAACTGGGCCTCTGGTTTGACCTGTTTCCTGGTGCTGGTCCATCTCCCTCACGCCAGGACCTGGCTCCTGCACCTCACCCCCTTTGGCGTGGCATTTCAGCAAAGGCTCTCCTTTCTCCACTTGTCAGGGCCTCCGCCTCTGTTGTTTCCTCTCTGCTTAATCCTTCCACACACCTGCAGCCAAGTAGTTGCGTCAAAGGTCCTTAGGAGCCAGATGATCCCAGAAGGCGCATGCATTGCCTTTCATTTTTGGGATTCATTAAAGAAATCCAAGGGGACCCAGAGGGGCACAGAATAGACTGGTTTTGAAGGAGCAAAGAGGCCAGTGTGGATGTGATGAAAGCAGCAGGTCTGAGCAGAGAAAAAGCCAGAGAGAGAGAGAGAATGCACACACGCACTCGGGAGAGCAGGTGCTCGAGCATCCAATAGGCAGCAGCATCTAGGGTGATAGGTTCAGGCAAAGAAAGGAAGGAGCCCACAAAACAAAGCTCTTTCCTACAACAAAATTGTGTTACATTAGTGTCCAGCCACCCTGGTCTTTCAGTTGCTCCAACACATCAAACTCCTTCCTACTATATGTGGTCCCCTCTGCCTAGGCAGGCTCCTTTTTACTCATTCTATAAAACCAGCTCACCCTGCTCAGGGAGGCTTCCTTAGACTCTGTGGCCAAGCCCCGAACTAGAAACTCTCATCCCATCTTTTCTTTTTTTTTTTTTAGATGGAGTTTCGCATTCGTTGCCCAGGCTGGAGTGCAATGGCACGATCTCAGCTCATTGCAACCTCTGCCTCCTGGGTTCAAATGATTCTCCAGGCTCAGCCTCCCAAGTAGCTGGAATTACAGGTGCCCCTCACCACACCCAGCTAATTTTTGTATTTTTAGTAGAGATGGGGTTTCGCCATGTTGGCCAGGCTGGTCTCAAACTCCTGGCCTCAGGTGATCCGCCCACCTCAGCCTCCCAAAGTGCTGGGATTATAGGTGTGAACCACAGTGCCCGGCCCATTCTTTCTTTTTCTTAGCATCCCTGTATTAGTCTGTTTTCATGCTGCCAATAAAGACGTACCCAAGACTGAGAAGAATAAAAGATTTAATTGCACTTATAGTTCCAAATGGCTGGGGAGGCCTCAGAATCATGGCGGGAGGTGAGAGGCACTTCTTATAGCATGGCAGCAAGAGAAAATGAGGAAGAAGCAAAAGTGGAAACCCCAAATAAACCTGTCAGATCTCGTGAGACTTATTAACTATCATGAGAATAGCATGGGAAAGACCAACCCCCATGATTCAATGACCTCCCCCTGGGTTCCTCCCACAACATGTGGGAATTCTGGGAGATATAATTCAAGTTGAGATTTGGATGGGGACACAGTCAAACCATATCAGTCTACTATATAATCATACTTACTGTAATGAATCTGCCTTTATTTGTGTAAGGTATCTCTTCTCTACTAGATGATAAGGCTGTGAGGAAAGGGATCATCTCACCCAGGATACTGGAGTGCAGTGGTGCAGTCATGGCTCACTGCAGCCTTGAACTCCTGGACGCAAGCAATCCTCCCACCTCAGCCTCCCGAGTAGCTGGGACTACAGGCATGCACCACCACGCTTGGCTAATTTTGTAGAGACAGGGGGTCTCACTATGTTGCCCAGGCTGGTCTCAAACTCCTGGCCTCAAGTGATCCTCCCACCTTGAACTCTCAAAGTGTTTAGATTACAGGTGTCAGCCACTATGGCCTGCCTTTAGCTTAGCTTTATACCCAACTGTGCCTGATAGCCTTTGGCCCTTTTAGTTAGGTGAGCCAATATGTTACCAGTTCATCCCCCAGAAAGTGGACTCTGAGACAGATTTTAAGGTACAAAATATTTATTAGGGAATGACCTAGGGATCAACACTTGAAGAAGGAGAGGAAGGGAGACAAAGATGCAGAGCAGGGACTCAAGCCAAAAGCAGACAGCCTAGGCTGAGCCCAGGGAAATTCCAGGAGCTAGAATGACCTTCTAGAGTTCTTGGAGTTAGGTGACGATGACCAGACATTTATACTCTGGCATTGATCATTCACTGACTATAGGTTATCCCAGGAAGGGGTGTGAACTTGGGCAATGCGACTTGGCCACAGAATAATCCCTGAAGGAGTTAGTGGTCACAGGTTGTCTGCTGTCTATGGCAGAGTCAAGTTAGAAATTAAAAGGCTTTCTCAAACCAGCTTGGGCAACATAGGGGGAGACCCCATCTCTACAAAAAATAAAAAATATTAGCCAGGTGTAGTGGTGTGCACCTGTAGTCCCAGCTACTCAGGAGGCTGCGGCAGGAGGCTCACTTGAGCCTGGGAGGTTAAGGCTGCAAGTGAGCTGAGATTGCGCCACTACACATGGTTACTATAGTGGCAGTAGAAGCCTTTAAATGGAGGATTTGTTCATTTCTCCACCCATCTGACCATTTATCACAAGTATGTGGTGAGTGCCTGCTAGGTTCCAGGTACTCCTCCATAGCACAGGAAGAGCCCACTTATCAACCACAACTGGAGGTTTCTTCAAGACTGGAGAAAGTATGTGGTAGGGGAGGGGAGTGGGTGAGAGGATAGAGCAGTGAAGAAAGGGAATAAAAGGTCTTGTAAAGCAGAACCCACACCTACAAGGAAAGAAATAACTAATGAATATCAACTATACAGAGGCACTTACTGTACATTATTTCATCTCCCCAGTGAGTCACAGATATTCCTGTTTCATTTTGCTAAAGAGGAAACTGGGTCTCGGAAAACTGACATAACTCTGTCTCATGATCCTATAGCTCCAAGTGGTACCAGGTTCAAACTCTGCTCTCCCTGAATACAGGGCCATTTGCTCAATCTTTGGCCTGAAGACCTTGACTCAGCCCTTGCTGGCAAGTCATAAGCCCAGACACAGAGGGCTTCTGATGCAAGTGGGTTTTGTGGTGTCCAGGGAGATACCACTGGGGACAGCCCAGTATTTGACAAACTGAGTCTGCACAGCCACGTGCACCGTGCCTGCTTCCCCTGCCGGTGAGCTCAGCCTGCTCACCTGACCTGGCCTGACTCCTGATTGTGCTCTTTCCTGGTGAGTCAACTCAGCCCTCCTGACCCTGGGCTGTACTCTGACTTCAATGAACCTGGCCACAGCCACACTGGCTCAACCAAGAGGGCCCATAACCCTTTCTCTGATGCCCTACCTACTCCTACATGAATGATATCATTGAATATAACAAGTGTAAGTGATCTCACTTCCATGAAAACCTCCAATTTTCCCATTGTCTGCGTCCTTCCATGAAAATATAAACTATCCTGCTGGTTGGTAAACTCCTTCTGGGCAGGGTCAAAGTCTTATTCAACTTTGATTTCCAATACCTAGCACATAGCAAATGCTCTGGCTACAGCAAATGCTCATAGTGCATTCTATGAAAAAAGTGAAACTGATCAACAGGCAAACAATGAGCAAAGCGACAGCCGCTGAAAACGGAAATGACACCAACAAAAATTATCCATTTGCTCTACTATATCAGAAAGATCTAGATTTAGAATATGTTTTTTCCATTTAACAAATGCATACATCATTGAATAAGACGATACTGTTCCAAACATCATGAAGCTTAAGATACTCGTAGAGGAAACCAGTATCAAGCAAATTATTGATCAAATGACAGCCACAGTGATCAGCAGAACAGAAAAGAAGCATGGTGCTATGCCTATGTGTGGTCGGTGCCGGTGTGGCTGCAGAAGGTTTTCCGATGGAAGGGATATTTAAGCTGAAACCTCTAAAAGATGAATAGAAATTAGCCAAACAGTAAACAACTGCTATGACAACAGGGAAAGGCTCTGTCTGTCCATGAATCTAAGCAACTGGAGGTTTGTGCAGTAAGAGCACAGAGGACAAAGAAAGGGGGTGGGTTGATGCTGGGTGACACTGGGTGATGCCCAGTGACACCAGTTGACGCTGCTGCTGAGGAGCATGTGCCCAAGTTGTGCAGGGCACTATGAGCCATGACGAAGGATTTGGATTGTTTAAATAAAAGAAATCACAGGCCCGGTGCAGTGGCTCAGGCCTGTAATCCCAGCACTTTGGGAGGCGGAGACAGGTGGATCACGAGGTCAGGAGTTCGAGACCAGCCTGACTAACATGGGTAAAACCCCGTCTCTACTAAAAATACAAAAATTAGCTGGGCGTGGTGGCACATGCCTGTAATCCCAGCTACTCAGGAGGCTGAGGCAGGAGAATCGCTTGAACCTGGGAGGTGGAGGTTGCAGTGAGCCAGGATCACACCATTGCACTCTAGCCTGGGTGACAGAGCAAGACTCCATCTCGAAGGAAGGAAGGAAGGAAGGAAGGAAGGAAGGAAGGAAGGAAGGAAGGAAGGAAGGGAGGGAGGGAGGGAGGGAGGGAGGGAGGAAGGAAGGAAGGAAAGAAGGAAAGAAGGAAGGGAGGAAGGAAATGGTAAATCATTGATAGTGTTTAAGCAGAAGAGTGAATGACAAAATCAGATTTGTGTTTTTAAAAATCCTCTCTGGCTGCTATATGTAACAGATTAGAGAATAGCAAGAATGGATGTAGGGCCAAGGCAGGCAGATCACATGAGGTCAGGAGCTCGAAATCAGCCTGGCCAATATGGCAAAACTCTGTCTCTACTAAAACTACAAAAATTATGGCTGGGAGTGGTGGCTTATGCCCGTTATCCCAGCACTTTGGGAGGCCGAGGCGGGCAGATGACCTGAGGTTGAGAGTTCGAGACCTGCCTGACCAACATGGAGAAACCCCATCTCTACTAAAAATACAAAATTAGCCAGGTGTGGTGGAGCATGCCCGTAATCCCAGCTACGCAGGAAGCTGAGGCAGGAGAATCATTTGAACCCGGGAGGTGGAGGTTGCAGTGAGTCAAGATTGTGCCATTGCACTCCAGCCTGGGCAACAAGAGTGAAACTCCGTCTCGAAAAACAAAAAAATTATCTGGGCGTGGTGGTGGGCACCTGTAGTCACAGCTACTCAGGGACATGGACGTATGCATATGCCCTGTGCATCAAATTATATATTTTAAATATGTACAGGGTTTTGTATAGCAATTATACCCTAGCTATAAGGAAAAGAGAGAGAAAGAGAGGAGGAGGAGGAACAGGAAGAGGAGGAAGAGGAGGAGGAGGAGGAGGAGAAGGAGCAGCAGTCATGGAAACAGCCTTGGAAAGAGATACTTGTAGGTCACAGTGTTGGGGACAGGGCAGGGTGAATATGTGGGCCAGCATGTATGTCTGGGTGCCTAAAGCCCACCAAACTCTAGTTGGCATGCTCCGCCTCATGGAATGCCGGACACTTACGTCACTCTCACTTGGTGCCATTGAGACAATATTTAAAAACTAGATTTTAGAATATTGAGAAAATAATTCCTCAGAAGACTTCTTACAGGACCTGTCTCTGGCTTGGAGAAGTCAAGTAGGGAATTCTTCTAGCAAAACTACCCATCAGACTTGCCCAATTGGGGTGTGTAAAGCCAGCTTTCCAAATTTAGAGCTGAGAACCAGCACATCCTGGTGATATTCTCTGGCAGTCTGTTTAACTGGTTGTTAACTAAATAGAGCAAGTATGGTGTTAACCACCACCCCCTCCATAAAAATGGTTGTGGTGGATCCAGTTAGAAGGTTTATGTAGTAGTCTAGGCAGGAGACTCCGGGGTCTTGGACTAGGGTGCTGGTGGTGAAACTGCAGAGCAATGTACAAAGGTAGAACTCTTCAGGAGGCACTGAACTGGCAGAACTTGATGACTACTCAGTGAGGCAGTAGGAGGGAGTGCAGAGGAGGTGAAAGGGAGAGGAGGTGTGGATGACACCTCCCAATGTCTTCCTTGGGTATCGAGGCAGCAGGTGGCGTTATCCTCTGGATAGGAAATCCTAGGAGAGGAACGAGTTTAGAAGGCAGTGAATTCCAGTTTTGTTTTGTTTTTGAGACGGAGTCTCACTCTGTCGCTCCGGCTGGATTTTTTATTTTTATTTTATTTTATTTTTTTGAGACAAAGCCTCTGTTGCCCAGGCTGGAGTGCACTGGTGCAATCTTGGCTCACCGTAACCTCCACCTCCCAGGTTCAAGCCATTCTCATACCTCAGCCTCCTTAGTAGCTGGGATTACAGGTGCCCACCCCGATCATGCCTGGCTAATTTTTGTATTTTTTAGTAGAAATGGGGTTTCACCATGTTAGCCAGACTGGTCAACAAGTGATCCACCCACCTCAGCCTCCCAAAGTGCTGGGATTACAGGCATGAGACACCTCGCCAGGCCATGAATTTCTTTTGAACATGTCGAGTTTGTGATGCCAGGCCAATATCCAGACGGCAATGACAAGTAGGTGGTTGGACCCATGGATCTGGGCTTTGAAGACAGATCCGATGTGGAGATATAAATGTGGGAGGGATCACCATATAGGTGGCATTGAAAGCCGTGAGAGTGGATGAGATCACTCAGGGAGACACTAGAGTAAAAAGAGAAAATTAAATCTGACAGGAGCTAGAGTCCAGAAAAATTCTTCATGACACTATTGTCAACAAGAACAAAGGCTGAGGGAGAGCATGGAGATGATCCCTCATGGCCAGCAGTGATTCTTCTATGTGGAGCTTGAAGCTTATGGGATCAGCAATGGATGAAGGTCAGCCAAGCAACTTGGCAAGGCAGCCTCAGGGGGAGGGAGAATTGAATGTTTCTACTCTGATAACCCTTAAATCAGTCAATAGCCATGAGGAACACTACGGGAACTCTGAACTTCTCCTGGGTAAAATGTCCCTCCTGGCCTCTTCTTTGCTGTTTTTGCAGCTTTGAAATGCTGTACACCCACAGAGTTGACTTCAAAAGCTGAGGAAATTGAATTTCTCAGACATTAAAGGGAGTCTGGGCTTTGAATGCCAATGCGTGCATTGAAGAGCTAACCCAGGAAATTGAGTTGGTTCAATATGAGCTGCCCACAACCAGCAAACCATCTAGCATCTCATCCAGTTGTTGAGTCTCACAGTCCCCAAACTGAATTACGTAAGCTCAGGAGATTTATTAAGAGGTGTTTGTCAATCTAATAGCAGAAAACCAAGGAGAGCCAGATTCTGAACTGAGGTTGATAGGTTTACACCGGGCATGACTCAGGTATCTTTTCCCTGAAAGCTCCCTATTAAAATGTGTGGTCAACTGAAACTCATAAAAGTTGTAAGAAGATTAACTTGTACCTTAAAAGTGGCAACCTATAGAAAATAAATTGCTAAAATCTTTATATGTGTATCTATACACACATAGATACATATATATGCTCATATACAGATCTAAGTTTATATCTATATGGATAGGTAGGTGTATAAAAACAATTTTTGTAAATGAGAAAAGCATTAGTGGGAGTGAAGTCCCAAATTCTAAGTCTTCCCCATAATTCCTCCTCCTTTGCACAATTTATCATAATATGTGTAATGTGACGTGTGTGTCTGTGTGCATGTATATGCACACGCACATCCAAAGAACAAAGTATGTCTTAAGCCATGACAGAGATGTGGCAAATTACCTTTTTTCCTGGAAAAGAAAAAGAAAAAAAAAAGCACTTACCTCTGTTCCTAGTGCACTTACTGGAGAGAAACAAGACCATCTGAAGAAGGTGGCATCTGAGCAAGACCTATGAGGTGGCCTGGGGCTCCTGTAGCTGGGGAGTAGCAGGAGACAGCATTCTAAATGGAAGGGACACCTTGAGCAGAGGTGGGAAAAGGTGTCAAGGTCCTTGGGAAGCATCAGGCTCTCCCTAGAGTATCAGATACAGCTGGGAAAGTAAAGGAAGATAACATGGAAAAGCAGGTTGGGGCAGAGTCGTATCATGGAGGGTCTAGAATTTCAGGTGAAGTAATTTATTTGTTCGCTTTTATTTTTTGTTTCATTTTGTTTTAAATAGAGAAGGGGTTTCGCTATGTTTCCCAGACTGGTCTCGAACTCCTCAGCTCAAGTGATCCACTCACCTTGGCCTACTTAAGTGCTGAGATTACAGGAGGGAGCCAGTGTCCCCAGCCTGGTCAAGTAATTTGGACTTTATCTGTAGAAAATGGGGAGTGGAAAACATTTGAAAGGGTTTCAACAGGAGAGTAACATGATCCAGGTTATGCTTCAGGAGGACTACTTTGGCCACAGGGTAGGGAGAAATTAGAAACGGAAAATACAGGAGGCTGTAATACCAGGCCAGGCCAGAATTTAAAATAGTGATGTTAATAAAGATCTAGTGACATAGAAAGATGCTTATAATAAAATCTGAAGCTTATTTAAGTCATTGCAAATTGATATGTATTATAGAATCTCATTTTTATAAACATACATATACATACTTACACCAGGTATATTTGCAGAGACAAAGCCTGCAAGAAATACACACAAATATAAACACTGGTTACTTCTGGTTGCTGGGATTATGGATGACTTTCATTTTTCATTTGACTTCATTTATTTTAAATTATTTTCTGCAATGAACATTTTATTGTTAAAAAAAAAAAAAAAATACAGGCTGGGCACGTTGGCTCATGCCTATAATCCCAGCACTTTGGGAGGCCAAGGCGGGTGGATCACCTGAGGTCAGGAGTTTGAGACCAGCCTGTTCAAATGGTGAAACCCCATCTCTACTAAAAATATAAAAACTAACTGAGTGTGGGCACATGCCTGTAATCCTAGCTACTTGGGAGGCTGAGGCAGGAGAATCGCTTGAACCCGGGTGGCAGAGGTTGCGGTCAGCCGAGATTGTACCACTGCACTCCAGCCTGGGCAACAGATACATTAAAAATAAATTTTAAAAAATACGAGGGGTGTGGTGGCTCATGCCTATGATCCCAACACTTTGTGAGACCAAAGCAGGTGGATCACTTGTGCTCAGGAGTTCAAGACCAGCCTGGGCAACATAGTGAGACCGTGTCTCTATGAAAAATACAAAAATTGTGGGCCGGGGGCGGTGGCTCAAGCCTGTAATCCCAGCACTTTGGGAGGCCGAGACGGGCGGATCACGAGGTCAGGAGATCGAGACCATCCTGGCTAACACGGTGAAACCCCGTCTCTACTAAAAAATACAAAAAACTAGCCGGGCGAGGTGGCGGACGCCTGTAGTCCCAGCTACTCGGGAGGCTGAGGCAGGAGAATGGCGTAAACCCGGGAGGCGGAGCTTGCAGTGAGCTGAGATCCAGCCACTGCACTCCAGCCCAGGCGACAGAGTGAGACTCTGTCTCACAATGTAGAAACGGCTGAAAAAAAAAAAAAGAAAAAAACAAAAATTTGCTGGGCATGATGGTGCACACCTGTAGTTCCAGCTACTCAGGAGACTGAGGTGAGAGGATCGCTTGAGCTCAGGAGGCTGAGGCTACTATGAGCCAAAATCATGCTACTACACTCCAGCCTAGGTGACAGAGCAAGACTCTGTCTCAAAAAAAAAAAAAAAAAAGGAGAGAGAGATGGAAACTGCCTCTATCAACCAAAAGTCTATCAAAATGTTTTCCTAAACAGTATAAGTTGGACTGTAGCTCTTTCCTCATTTAATAGCCCAGACTGGAGGTCATGATGACCTAAGCAAAGGAGACAACCACCAGAACGGGAAGGACACAGTCTCTTCCGTCCAAGGTGCCTCAGCACAGTCAACCCTGCCACTTAAGAACCATAAAATCTGACTTGGGTGAAGAATGCCAACAGCTGTGAAGCTGGCCTTAAAACTGGATCACTCACAGGCTGAGAACATTTTATTATCAGAAGAGTTCTTAGGATTACTGAGACCGACTGCACCATTTAATGGCAGTGAAAAATAGTGCTGTGAATGTTAAAAGCCTCTTTAAGCTCTAAAGCACTTTTTTAGTTTTGTGGCAGTTAACTCAGATTGTATCAGAATCACCACACACACCCCAGCCCCACCCCACCTGATGACTCTCATTCATTTGCAGCAAATAATTTATTAAGCTCTTGCAGTATGCCAGGCACTGTTCTAGGTATGAAAGACAGATTCTGCCGGGTGTAGTGGCTCACACCTGTAATCCCAGCACTTTGAGAGTCCGAAGCGGGAGGGTCATGAGGTCAGGAGTTCGAGACCAGCCTGACCAACGTGGTGAAACCCCGTCTCTACTAAAAATACAAAAATTAGCCGGGCATGGTAGTGCACGCCTGTAATCCCAGCTACTCAGGAGGCTGAGGCAGGAGAATCACTTGAACCTGGGAGGCAGAGGTTGCAGTGAGCCGAGATCATGCCATTGTACTCCAGCCTGGGCAACAGAGTGGAACTCCGTCTCAAAAAAAAAAAAAAAAAAAAAAAAAAGAAAGATTCAGTGGGGCCAGGCATGGGGGTTCATGCCTGTAATCCCAGCACTTTGGGAGGCTGAGACAGGTGGATCACTTGAGGTCAGGGGTTCGAGACCAGCCTGGACAACGTGACAAAACCCCATCTCTTCTAAAAATACAAAAATTCTCCAGGTGTGGTGGTGCACATCTGTAATCCAAGCTACTTGGGAGGTTGAGGCATGAGAATCACTTGAACTCGGGACGCGGAGGTTGCAGTGAGCCAAGATCATGCCACTGTACTCCAGCCTTGGTGACAGAGCAAGACTCTGTCTCAAAAAAAAAGACAGATTCAGCAGGTCAGGACTTTTCAATTTCATATCGTGGAAGACACCTGCCACACTTTCTTCTTTCCCCCATTCTTCCTGCTCACCTCCTTCCGGCTTCTGGAAGGTGACCTTCACAACAGCTGAGATCTTTATTAATTGTTTTCCCTGCTGAATGCAGGACCTAGAACAATTGCCTATGCCGTAAGTTCTCAGTAGATGATTGCTGAATGAACAGGTTTCACACATGCTGTGTCCTCTACTGGGAACATGCTCACTTACCTTTTTGCCTCGCTTATTTCTACAAATCCCTCTCTGCTCAGTTCAAACATCACGTTTTCTGACAAGCTTTCTGGGGTAGCCAGGTTCCCTGTTAATTATTCTCTTGTTGTACTCTACTTCTCCTTTTAGTATTTACTATCATTGTAATTATATAACTACTTGATCCGTCTCTCCTGTTAGTTTATAAACTCCATGAAGGCTGGGACCAGGCTGGTTTTGGTTAGCATTCTATTCTCAGTTCCTAGCACAGAATCTGACCCATACAGGTCACTCAATGGGTTTTTTTTTTAAATTTTATAATAGCTTTGTTGAAGATAATTGACATATAATAAACTGAACATATTTAAAGTGTACAATTTGAAACCATCACCAGAATCAAGATATTGAATATATCCACCTCCCTCATGAGTTTCCTTATACCCCTTGGTAATCCCTTTCTCCTATCCCTCTGCTTCTCCCCATTTTTAGGCTATAATGATCGATTTGCTCCTGTCATTATATATTAGCCTACATTTTCTAGAATTTTATATAAATGGAATCATATAATACGTACTCATTTTTTACCTAGATTATTTCATTTATAATTATTTTGAGTTGATCTACATTGATGCCTATATGGACAATTCATTCCTTTTCATTGCTAAGAATTATTCCACTGTATGGATATACCAGTATACCACAACTTGTTTATCCACTAACCTGTTGTTAGACATTTGGGTTGTTTCCAGGTTTTTGCGATTTCAAATAAAGCTGCTTGTGATATTTGTGCACAAGTCTTAAAAATATAAAACACTTCACGAATTTGCCTGTCATCCTTGTGCAGGGGCCATGCTAATCTTCTCTGTATCATTCTAATTTTAGTATGTGTGCTGCCAAAGTGAGCACCACTCAATGGTTGTTGAGTGACAGACTGAATAAATGCATTCTCATATAGTTTGATGTCCACCGAATGCTAGCTGAAACTGGGGTCATTGTCATTGCTGTGGTTATTGATGACAGTCATCGACAGATGGCAGCAGAGCTGGTAACAGCAGCCAGCTAAGCACCAGGCATTTTCTACCACCATGTACTGTTTCTGAGAGTAGATTCAGGAAACTGGGAATGAACTGTAATCATTGATTCATTCAACAAATATTTAGGCGTTGTTAGATGAAGTGCAAAAGTGAGTAAGGCAGTCTCTGCTTTTGAGGGGTTTACAGCTTGGTGGAGGTAACAGACCTAAAAACATGAAGTCACTGACATGTCAGAGGCCATATAAATTTGCTAGGCCTGCCATAACAGAGTACCACAAACTGAATGGCTTAGAAAAACAGAATTTTACTATCTCACCATTCTGCAAGCTAGAAGTTCAAGACCAAGGTGTCAGCAGGGCCATTCCTCTCTGCTCAGCTCAAATGTCACTTTCCTTGAAAAGCTTTCTGGAATTAGCCAGATTCCCCTGTTAATTATTCTCTTGGTGTACTCTACTCCTCCGCTCTGGTGGAGCTGGAGAGGGATCTGCTCCAGACCTCTCCCCTACTTCTGGTAGTTCCTTGGCTTGTGGCAACATCAACTCTAATCTTCACATGGCCTGCTCCCTGTACATGTGTGTCTCTGTGCCTAAATTTTTCCCTTTGTATAAGGACATTTATAAAGACCTTATCTCCAGATAAGGTCACATAAGGCGCCAGAGGTTAGGATTCCAACTTATCTTTTGGGGGGACACAATTCAGCCCAGAATGGAGGCATGCTGGGAGGCCTGCAGGTGATCCATCGGAGCAGCAGGAGGAAATCATCCACTCCAGGCGGGGTGAAGGACAGGGGAGGGGAAGAAAAGGTTTCTCAGAGTGGGTAAACCTTGGGCTGAGTCTTTAAGGGTAAATAGGTATTTCAAGCAGCCCAGGATAGAGGTGAGGGTGAGGCCATAGGTGTGGAGGGAGTGGGATACGTGGGCAGGAACCAGATCATGAAACACATGATGAAACCAGAGTTGGTTCTGAATGTCCCCAGTTCCTCAAGCCCTTGGGCATGATCCTTTCATTCAATATTCGAATGGAAAAGCTGAAGTAGCCATGCCACCAACAGTGGGAAGCCCAGTATCCCTGAGGATTTGGTGTGGTTCTGGGGGTAGGGCGAGGCGGTGCTCTCCTGGCTCTGGACTCTGTGGCCCTGGTCCTCTGTCCCTTGCTGCTCTCAGCTCTGCTGCTGCAATCAGCCCCTGAAGTCTGTCCTCTGCATCTTCCTTGCTGGGCAGCAGCTCACTTCCTCCATTCCCCAAAACACCAGTAACATCCAAGTGCTGGGATGGCCAGCTCACACTGCAGGCTTGAGAGAGCCAAAGAATGCCACAGCACAGACAGAAAACCATTTATGATGAAACACTGACCGTGGTGACCCCAACGTGCATAGGCCACCTCCACCATAGGAAGGTTCTTACCAGCCAGCTTTATCTTCTTAAGGACCTGTGACCACCACCTCCTCTGTCTCACCAGTTACAATCTCCTAGAAACTTTTAGAAAGACCAATTCCCGGGTCAGGTGCCGTGGCTCACACCTGTAATCCCAGCAGTTTGGGAGGCCGAGTAGAGCGGATCACCTGAGGTCGGGAGTTCGAGACCAGTCTGACCAACATGGAGAAATCCCTGTCTCTACTAAAAATACAAAATTAGCTGAGAATGGTGGCGCATGCCTGTAATCCTAGCTAGTCGGGAGGCTGAGGCAGGAGAACCCAACCCAGGAGGCGGAGGTTGTGGTGAGCCAAGATCACACCATTGCACTCTAGCCTGGGCAACAAGAGCCAGATGCTGTCTCAAAAAATAAATAAATAAATAAATAAATAAATAAATAAATAAATAAAATAAAAGACCAATTCCCAGTACTCACCTCAAATCATTTTAGTCTGAATCTATGAAAGTGGGGCCAGCTGGGCATGCATTTGAAAACTCCCAGGTAATTCTAGAGAATACTACTCTGAATCTAGGCCTTCCTCATATCTCCCCATCCCCACTGTTCTGGCAGCAAGGAAAGCTCTAGTTCCTTACTGTATAGAGCAATTCCTCTCTCTCTCTCTCTCTTTCTCTCTGTCTCTCTCACTTGTTCTCACTTATCCAAGCCTAAGCATATAAGCCATACCTTCTCAAAAATATAAAATCCATCACAGTGTTTTCCTAAACAACAGAATTTTTTTTTTTTTTTGAGATGGAGTCTTGCTCTATCACCCAGACTGGAGTGCAGTGGTACAATCTCGGCTCACTGCAACCTCCACCTCCCAAGTTCAAGCTATTCTCCTGCCTCAGCCTCCTGAGTAGCTGGAATTACAGGGGCCCACCACCACGCCAGGCTAATTTTTGTAATTTTAGTAGAGATGGGATTTTGCCATGTTGGCCCAGGTGGTCTCAAACTCCTGACCTCAAGGGATCTGCCCACCTCAGCCTCTCAAAGTGCTGGGATTTACAGGTGTGAGCCACCACACCCAGCCAGAATTATTTTTCTTTAAAATGAATTGTATCTCTCCGCTAAAAGGGAAGCTTTCATTTTAAATACCATATTTTAGTGACTTTCAGATTTCAATATTTTTCACATTTTAGTCTCTGAAATTGGATGTGTTTTATGATCAATGGGATATCATAGTTTCATCAACAGCATTATGTAGCACTTCACATAATAAAACACCTTACAGTTATAAGGGGATTTGATTTGATGAAATCATGTAGCAATAATTTTTTTATTTTTCCTGTCATAAAGGCAAGTCTTGCCAAGGAGTTTGGACTTTATACTCTAAGTAATAAGAGGCTGTCAAGGGGTTTTAAAGGAAGGAGCGACATGGCAAAGTTTTGCTTCCGAGAACCTCTTCATCTCATGCCAATGGGAATAAAGTAGGGATTCTCCTCACTGAGCTGGAATAACCTGCTTAGGGGTGAAAGGATCCAAACTTGCTTCCTTTGGGGCATGAAGGTTCAATTCCTTGTGTTAAGGCCACGTGTCACTGTGGTTCAGACACCAGCTCTCTCCCAAGAGACCCCAGGAGACCGCATTCATTGCCTTGATGAATTCTCCACTTAAGGGGCCTGCTCTCTTGCAGGCCAGGAGACCTGTTTGTTGGCACTTCTCACCTGGTCCTTCTTTCCCAGGAAACCAGGCGTTAAGCAGGCACCCCTGAGAGGCTGATATATAAACTACAGAAGGCCCATTTATTCGCTTACAAAGAGTAGTTAAGCTGGCGAGCAGACAGCACACTCTAGTAGGGAGATCAGTCCATTGTCTCCCTGGAGGCAAATCACTGGAGAAGCCAAGTTATAACCAGAAAGGCAATTTATTCATTTATAATGAGAAAATCAACTTTCGAGAGTACTGGAAGTTCATACAAGCCAGAGCACTTTGTTCTTTCCCTGTTGAAAAACGAATACCCAAGAAGCCAAATTATCCAGAAGAGCGAGCAAGGAATTGTGGCAAAGGTTGAATAGAAGACCTATCTCTCAGCTGAATTGCTCAAGGCGCTCTTACCCACTAGAGGGGTTGCTTTGCCTGGCAGACTTCTTTGCTCAGGTCTGCTTGCCAAGCTTTCTTCTTGCCTGGACACTGAATGGACAGACCTTGCCAGCATTTGCCCCTGAGACTTGTCATTTTCCAAGCTGCCATGGCTGATCAGCTTCCTTCTCTTACAATGGGGTCTCCTTCCCCTAAAAGTAATTGGGGCTTGGTTTACTTCCTTAGAGTCGCAATCAAACCCAGTCTAATCTATTCAAGAACACACATAAATACAATCTCTTAGATTTTTCCCACAAATGGCTTATCCTAACCAGTGTATGTGTGTTTTATTGTTTAACCCCTTACAAATTTTTATTTATTTATTTATTTATTTATTTTGAGACTTGGTCTCACTCTGTCACCCAGGATGAGTGCGGTGGCATGATCATGGCTCACTGCAGCCTCAAACTCCCGGGCTCAAGCAATTCTCACGCTTCAGCCTCCCAAGCAGCTGGGACTACAGGTGTGTGTCACCACGCCTAGCTATTTTTTTTTTTTTTTTTTTGTAGAGACAGGTCTTGCTGTGTTTTTCAGGCTTGTCTCAAACTCCTTGACAAAAGCAATCCTCCTGCCTCAGCCTCCCAAAGTGTTGAGATTACAGGCAGGAGCCACTACTCTTGACCTACAAATTTACTTACAAATTCTTTGGGACTTCAGGCAGTCATTTGCTTAGGACAAGCAACAGGAGGAAATGAGCTCTGTTTAATAAGAAACTGAATTCCCCTTTGACACTCTAGGCATGGAAACCCTTCCTTCTCCAAAGGGTTGGAGTAACCCTCAGGGGCTTGTCCCCCAAGGCCCTGTGAATAAAGCTGGATTTAGGTACACGGGCGGGAGGGAGAGCCTCAGACCATGGGTGGATTTGGTTTGATATGCATTGCAGGTTCGTTATATCAGAGGGTGGAGAATACAGACCTTGAAGCCACACACAGCTGAGTTCCAGTCCCAGCTTTGCTGAAGATACAGCACTCAACATCTGTGAGCCTTATCTTTAAAATGGGTATGTCATACCTGTATCTCCCAGAAAGATGAAATTAAACAATAATGCACAATACTTGGCACATAATAATCATTATTCCTTCCTCTTACCCTTCTCAATTTTTCCTATTACAGGAAATTGTTCCACAAAAGGCTCCTACCTCTAGAAAAATGCTCCTTCTCTCCACTCTGCCCACCGCCACCCACCCAGGTACTTTAAAGTCAGTGAGAGAGGCCTAGCAATTACATTTCTTTTCTTTTCTTTTTTACAATGTCTTACACCAAAATATTTACATTTATGTATTTAATTCTAAGAAATAGGGGGTATAGAGGACAGATGATTGATCATAAGTTGGTAGTTGTTGAAGATGGAAAATGAGTACAAGGGAATTCGTTGTATTATACTCTGTACTTTGGGATACGTTGAAATTTTCTGTGTTAAGAATACTTTTTAAGGCTGGGCACAGTGGATCACCCCTGTAATCCCAGCACGTTGGGAGGCTGAGGCAGGAAGATCACTTGAGTACAGGAGTTTGAAATGAGCCTGGGCAACATGGCAAAACCCCGTCTCTTCTAAAGATACAAAAATTAGCTAGGCATGATGGCACACGCCTGTAATCCCAGCTACTCTGGAGGCTGAGGCACAAGAATCACTTGAGCCCAGGAAGCGGAAGTTGCAGTGAGCTGAGATCGCGCCACTGCATTCCAGCCTGGGCAACACAGTAAGACTCTGTCAAAAAAAAAAAAAAAATACTTTTAAGAGAAAAATATCTTAATGATAAGTTACTATATGCCAGACACTGGTCTAAGAGATGGGGTTTAAAAGAGTAAGTCTAAGCTTGCCTTTGAGGAATTTAGTTTGATGGGAGAGAAAACTGTGTTAATGGTCATTTCAAACTGAGTGATGAGGGTGAGTGAAACTTTATATTACGCAATGCTCACATGTTCCACCCTGGCGGAGTGGCCGGTGTGTCCGGTTACCAACGGTGGTGGCGTCCCCGTGTGGCAAAAGTGTGAACACCGCCTGCAAGCCACTCAGCCTTCCTGTATTGAACTCGAGCAACTCTTAACTAATTTACAGTGTGAGAAGCTTCTCGTTTCTTCAATATTTGCACAGAAATGAGACTTGATTAATGTATTTTGGCACATTCCTTCAAATTTGTGGCGTACTTTAAATTTGCATAAAACTTGGCTGCTGAATTGTGATGATCTGTTTACTTCTCTAACAGGGTCCTCTTCCTCACCTCTTCTTTTCCCAATGAAGTAGAAGCAAAGAGGGAATGAGGAGAAAGGAAGAAGGGAGGAAAGAAAAAAAGGGGAAGATTAGGCAGAAAGACTGTTTGCTCTTCTCCCTCTCCTACCTCCCCAGTGCCAAAGTTATGTCATACGAGGTTTGACATTAGTGATCCTCTCTTTTGTGCTGTGCAGTAATTGACACATGAGTGACGTGAAACCCTCCTGCTGACTGGCTTCCCCATCTTGGGCTTGTCATTTCACTTTCCAGAACCTATATTATAGATTCCTCCATCTGTTATATAATATAGGAATAGCAGTACTGACCTAACCTCCCAAGGGTCATAGAAGGGTTATACCAGATAATGCAGGAGAAAACCCTTTGAGCATAGTACAGCCAGAGACACATGTTAGGAGTGTTATTAGGACCACTGGCATGGCATCCACAGCTGCCACTTCCTTATGACTCACCAGCCTCTTATATGAGACCGTCTCACTATGAGGCCCTGAAGGGTGCTGAGCTAATGTTTGTAAACCACTTTAAAGAGGAGAAGGGCTTTAAAGCAGCTTGGAACACTTCCTATTAGATGACCTCTACAAGAGTACAAAGGAGAATAAATGTGGACTTTCCCCTTCCTTATAATTTTCTTTCAAAAAGGGAGACAACTAGCTCCCTCATCAGTGTACATCACAGTGTTTGAGTTAGCCATGTGAGTACAGAAGAGTTGTCTGGGACAGGGTCATGAAAAAATATTGTTCTTTTTTTTAATGGGAAAGGAAGTGTGTGCTTGTTTTAAAAAAAAATGCAAGTGATATAGGAGTATAGAAAATAAAAGGTAAGGCCAGGCACAGTGGTTCAAGCCTATAATCCCAGCACTTTGGGAGGCCAAGACAGGCGGATCACCTGAGGTCAGAAGTTCGAGACCAGCCTGACCAACATGGAGAAACCCCATCTCTACTAAAAATACAAAATTAGCTGGGCGTGGTGGCACATGCCTATAATCCCAGCTACTCGGGAGGCTGAGGCAGGAGAATTGCTTGAACCCGGGAGGTGGAGGTTGCAGTGAGCTGAGATGGTACCATTGCACTCCAACCCAAGCAACAAGAATGAAACTCTGTCTCAAAAAACAAACAAGAAAGAAAGAAAGAAAGAAAGAAAGAAAGAAAGAAAGAAAGAAAGAAAGAAAGAAAGAAAGAGAAAAGAAAAGAAGAAATGTAAAAGCCCCATTTTTTCAAATATCGCTTCACCCTTTCCCTAGAGGTAGCCACTGTCAACAGTGTAGGAGTATATTCTTCCAGCTTTTATATAGATAGATAAATAGATCTTTCTGTGCATTCTGTCCTGCAATTTTCTTTTCTCACTTAACCATAAATAGTAGTATTTAAGAGTAGAATTTTACAAATAAATTAAGAAGGAAATATAAATGTTTTACCAAGGAGACTGCTCATTCAAACATATTTCTTAATTTTGCAAGAAAGCCTTATTGTAAATAGGGAAAAGAAATTTAAAAAGAGAAAATATACAATATTTTACATAAAATCGAATGTGTTTCTTAAACCAAAACATGGAGTTAGAATGTTACCCTAGCAGCCGAGAGAAAATTACGCCCTGTACACATCTTTATCACGTTTGTCCACCCAAACTAGAATGCGAACTTCTCCAATGTAAGCAGTATTCCCTGGACCTAGCACAATGCCTGGCACAAAGAAATGTTTGCTGAGTGAATAAGTGAATAAACAAATCAACTGTGACCCTGGATTCTTGCAGAAGTTATCCATTAATTAGGACAGGCACAGTGGCTCATGCCTGTAATCCCAGCATTTTGGGAGGCCAAGGCGGGTGGATCTCTTGAGGTCAGGAGTTTGAGAACAGCCTGGCCAATGTGGTGAAACCCCATCTCTACTAAAAATACAAAAAAAAAACCAGGCTTGGTGGCATGCACCCGTAGTCCCATCTACTCAGGAGGCTGAGTCACAAGAATCACTTGAACCCAGGAGGCAGACATTGCAGTCAGCTGAGATTGCACCACTGCACTCCAGCCTGAGCAACAGAGCAAGACTCTGTCTCAAAAAAACGAAGAAGTTCTCCATGAATTAATCTCTCCTGGGTCCCTTCTGTGCTTTATGGCATCTTGTTTTTATAGCACTTTCACACATTATGTTATTTTGGTATCACAACAATCCTTTAATTATGTTGCACTTGGTATTTCATCTTGTCACTACTTTACAGATGAGCAAACTGAATCCTAGTTAGGTGATAGAGCTGAGCCTAGAACCCAGGTATTTTCTGTTGCACCACACTCTATGTTCTCCAGTGGCCGTCTCTGTGGTGTACAATGGTCAAAGGAAAACAGAAGTAGTTTAGTTTCTACAGAGCTGAGAGCTCACTTGAGTTGGTGAGGGTTAATCCTCATCAGTTTGTGAGCTAGGAAAGCTACTTTAGGCCTGGTGCTGCATTGCTGGGCAGCAAACCTTATGAAGTCCTCTTGTTTGCAAATCCATCTTCTGCCATCTGCTGGACAAATTCAGTATCTCATTACTGCTCTTCATCAGCCATCATGACAGTTTCCATCTGTTAAGGACCAAGCTGGTGCCATGTAATTCCCATGTATAATTTCTATTACTCCTTAAAGCAACCCTAAAAGGCAGGTCCAAGTTTTAGTCCCATTTTCAGATAAGGTAACTGAGGGTCACAATGTTTAGGAAGTTCACACTCTGTGTGTTAGTTTCCTAAGGTTGCTGTAAGAAGTTGCCACAAACTTGGTGGCTTAAAACAACAAGAATTTATTTCATAGTTATGGAGGCCAGAGGTTTGAAATCAAGGTGTGGCAGGGCCATGCTCCTCCAAATGCTCTAGGGGAGGATCCTTCTTTGCCTCTTCCGGCTTCTGGTGGCTCCAGGCATTCTTTGACTTGGCTGAATAACTGCAGTCTCTGCTCCATCTTCATGCGGGCATCTCCTCCTCTCCGGGTCTCTCCTCCGTGTTTCTCTTATAAGGATATTTGTCACTGGATTTAGGACCCACCAGGATAATCCAGGGTGATCTCCTCTTGAGAGCCTTAAGTTAATTACATCTACAAAGACTCTTTTTCCAAGAGTCACATTCATAAGTTCCTAGAGCTAAGACATAGGTGTATCTTTTTAGGGGCCACAATTTAACCCACTGCAGTATGTTGTACAGTCAATAAGTTATACAGCTGGCATGTGACCTCGTGTCTATTGACTCTAAAGACTATGCTGTTTCTCATTGCTAAGGGGATCTAGGTTGTTGCTAGCCTCACTTCTGTCTCCTCCATCCCTCAAGCCTGCCGTTTTAGGCACCCTCTTCTCTCCTTTTAGTGAATCCCCCTCCTCTTCCACTCTGCACACAAAATAACTCCTTGCACCCTGAGACTGCCCCCTGGTGCTCCTTGTGCAGGGTGTCCACATGATTTATCCAAATGAAGACACATTTGAGAATGCAAGAGAAAAAACGGGGGTTGATATAGTTTGGCTATGTCCCCACCCAAATCTCATCTTGAATTATAGTTCCCACAATGCAGACCTGTCATGGGAGGAACCCAGTGGCAGGTAATTGAATCAAGGGGGCGGCTACTCCCATGCTGCTGTTCTCATGATGGTGAGTGAGTTCTCATGAGATCTGATGGTTTTATAAGGGATTTTTCCCCCTTTTGCTTGACACGTCTCCTTGCTGCTGCCATGTGAAGAAGGATGTGTTTGCTTCCCCTTCCACCATGATTGTAAGTTTCTTGAGGCCTCCCAAGCCATGCTGAACTGTGAGTTAATTTAACCTCTTTCTAGCCAGGCGCAGTGGCTCACACCTGTAATCCCACTGCTTTGGGAGGCCAAGGTGGGTGGATCACTTGAGGCCAGGAGTTCGAGACCGGCCTGGCCAACATGGTGAAATCCTGCCTCAACTAAAATTACAAAAATTAGCTAGGCATGGCGGTGCACACCTGTAATCCCAGCTACTCAGAGGCTGAGGCATGAGAATTGCTTGGACCCAGGAGGCGGAGGTTGCAGTGAGTCAAGATTGTACCACTGCACTCCAGCCTGGGCAACAGAGTGAGACTCTGTTTCAAAACAAAAACAAAAACACCTGTTTTCTTTACAAATCACCTGGCTTCAGTTATGTCTTATTATCAGCGTGAGAAAAGACTAATACAGGAGTCAATGATTGTCCTGTGACAACAGGTTTAAAGTGGGACAGTGCCAGGAAAACCTGGATGCAAGGAGTCCCTATCATTGCCTCCCGTGGCTGTGCTCTTCTGCTGGCTTCCCCAAGACTCCAGAACTTTTCTTGTACATCTGTAGTAAATCCCCCTTCCATGGTGCATCCCTACCCAAAATGTGATCAGAAGACTATGAGTCCCACCAGAAACCTAATAAATAATTGCTGCATTTATTTATTTATTTATTGAGATGGAGTTTCACTCTTGTTGCCCAGGCTGGAGTGCAATGGTGCCATCTCTGCTCACCACAACCTCTGCCTCCTGGGTTCAAGCAATTCCCCATGCCTCAGCCTCCCGAGTAGCTGGGATTACAGGCATAAACCACCACGCCTGGCCTATTTCTTAAATATCTGTTAAACTTTTGGCAGCTTGTGTGCCGCTAATCACTGGAACACAATCCCTACCCTGAAGGAGTTTACAGACTAGGAGGCAAGTTGGGCAAATAGATACAGATGCCAAAAATATAGAAAAACCTTACCAGCCATTGAGCAAAGATCTCTGGCTGCTGCTTGAAGGAAGAATTTAGTGCCTTAGAAAAGACAATTCAGGAAAAAGAGGAAGGGAAATGGCATTAACATAGGGTATTCCAGAAATTCTACTTGCGTTGTTTCATGCTGTTGTCATGATCCTATGAGGAAGGTATTGGTCAACAATTTGTTATCTGAAATCTTTGGGGCCAGGTGTGTTTTGGAACTCAAAACTTTCTAGATTTTTGAGAAAAAAAAATGTTACAAGTATAATATATTATGTGCCACCCCCAGCAGGGTCTGGGACTGCTTCAATTATTAAACTAATACTTTAATAATTGTGTAGCAAAACAGGTAAATTAACATTAAACAAAATAAACACAGACTATAAAAAGCCACGTGAAAGGGTTTTATGAACAAATTAGTTCAGGTCGATTAGATTTCATCACCAAAGTAGTTAAGAATAGAATATCCGTTTCCAAAACTTTTGGATTTGAAGACTGTAGAGTTTTATTATTTGCTCCAATTTGTAGACGAAGAAACTGAGGCTTGGAAAAGAAACTTGCCCAAGAGACACACTGAGTAATTGATGCAGCTGGACTTGGGGTAAGCCCCAAGTTAGTTGTATCTACGAAGATCCTTTTTCCAAAGAAGGTCACATTCATGAGTCTGCCTGGTTCACCCATGGCATCATTCTGTTTCAATTTTTGATTCAGCTAAGTTACCTGAGCCCTACCAAGCCCTGAGTAATATCATGACTTTTGAAATAATATTGGCTGTTCCAGTCCCACTTGTCTTTGTAGAAACACTCGAATCAAAGCTTTAAATCAACACGGCCCAGGACAGCTTTGAATGCAGCCTAACACAGATTTGTAAACTTTCTTAAAACATTATTAGATTATTTTGCAATTTGTTTTTTTTTTTTTTTTTTTTTTTTAGCTCATCAGCTATTGTTAGTATTAGTGTATTTTATGTGTGGCCCGAGACAATTCTTCTTCCAATGTGGCCCGAGGAAGCCAAAAGATTGGACACCCCTGCTTTAAATCATATGAACATGAATAATCTTTTTGTCTACCCATGTTTGTGACATGCCTTTTTGAGACATTTGTTAGTGTAAATCACCGCTTTCAGGCAGCAGGGGGGCAGTTCTTATTTGTGAACTTGGAAGAGACTTTTAATTAAGAAGTTATGTAGATGACAATACAGGCAGAGTTGCTTAGAAAGCAAAGCCAGACACTTCCTCTTTGTTGACCTACTTCAAACACACATGTGATTACTTAACTTTATAAAAAGAAAGTCCCCAAGAGAGTAATAATTATTCCTAACAGCACCTTTAAAAGAAATGGTCTGGGCTGCTCTGCCTATGGAGTAGTCATTCTTTTTATTCCTTTACTTTCTTAATAAACTTGCTTTCACTTTAAATAAATAAATAAATATAAATGTTCTGAATAAGAGAAATGGGGGGAAAAAACTCAATCCAAGAATAGTTTAAAATATTGGCTTCCTGAACTGATGCTTCAGATTCATGGTCCCAGCACACCCCCAGCCCACACTACCACCCCACTCTCACACACATGCTGTGTATTGTGAGGATGGTGAAGCTTGGTTGAAATTTGTTCTTTCTTTTTCCTTTGCTAAAAACTGAAGTGCTGGCTGGATGCAGTGGCTTATGCCTGTAATCCCAGCACTTTGGGACACCGAGGCAGGAGGATCACTTGAGACCAGGAGTTCAAGACCAGCCTGGGCAGCCTAGCAAGACCCTGTCTCTGCAAATAATAATAATAAATTAGCCAGGCATGGTGGCATCCACCTGTGATCCCAGCTACTCAGGAGGTTGAGTCCAGGAGATGAAGGCTGCAGTGTGCCATGATCATGCCACTGCACTCCAGCCTGGGCAACAGAGTGAGACCCTGTCTCAAAAAATACAAAAAACAAGCAAAAAAAAAGAAAAAAGAAAAGAAAAGTTGGAGTGCTGAACTCTATTGCACATTGCTAATCCTCAGTTAGAGTCAGCAGGCCTAGGATTGTCTTGTCCAGTTTAATTCATAACTTACCACCAGGGTCCCAGGGTAGAGAATTCGTTCCAGGTCAACTTAGATGGCAATAGTTAAGCCTTTCAGCCTGTCTTCACTACTAGGTTTTTATCATCGTTTTGTCTCGACACAAAAGATGTCATACTCATAAAATTCCCTTAACAGATCAGTTTTGTGTATTCTTCACACTTCAGCAAGGAGGAACAAAGTAACAGCTTACCTAAAATAATTCCAGAATTTTCCATTCAAATTACCATTTTATGGATTGAGAAGTTACTATGTGCCATGCTGTGTGATTTATCTTCGGAGAATACAAATGATCAGAATGCAGCTTTCAGGACTGTACTATACAGTATGCAAATAATAATAAATGCCTATATAGTATTTTCATTTTCATGTGCCTGGCACCATTCTAGGTGCATGACATATATAATCCTCTCATCCTCTCATTGTAAGCCACACAACAACTCTGAGGCAGATTCCTGTGTTAGACTATCTCACACATGAGGAAACTGAGACCCAGAGAGGTTAAAGAACTTGTCAAGATCACACAGCTGGCAAGTAGTGGAACTGGAATTTTGATTGACACACTCAGGCCCCAAAGTGCACGTTCTTCTCTTCTATAATGGGAACATTACCTCTTTAGGGACAGGATCTGTGTCTTATTTGTCCCTGTATCCCAGCTCCCAGCACTGTACCTGGCAGAAATAGATCCTTAATACACAGTTGAGAAGGAAGGAAAAGAGAAGGTAAGAGAGGGAGAGAGGGGAAAGGGAAGAAGAGAGGAGGGACGGAGGGAGAAGGACACTAGTTTCGGGCGCACACTCATACAGTGCTCCCCATGGAAATGAGGTTCAGGGCCCATTTAGTAGCAACTGCATTTTTCTGAGAGAGAAGAATTGATGGCTAGATCTGTGAAGGTTCATTTTTGCGAGCTGTCAGACTTGTGCTGTAACCCCACAAAGGGAGAAACAGGGTTTTGTCTCTTGACATAAAAGATGTCATACTCACCAACGGCCCAAGATCAAAGATCAGAGCTTATCAGAATCTGCTCACGATTCTTTCCTTTTTTCCCTCCCTCCCTCCCTCCCTCCTTCTCTTCCTCTCTTTCTCTCTTTCTTTTTCTTTCTTTCTTTCTCTCTCTCTCTTTCCTTCCTTCTTTCTTTCTCTCTCTCTCTTTCTTTCTTTCTTTTTTTCTTTCTTTCTCCCCTTCCTTCCTTCCTTCCATTCTTTCTTTTTTAAGAAGCTTCATGAATCATGACTCTAATAGCAGGAGTAAAAGTTTCTACACTGAGTGGGGGCACAATTTGCGGGGCACGGGAGCAGAGCTATGTGGAGAGCAATCATTCCGCTGGGGCCATTCTCCAACTGTACAGTATTTTCCAATTTTTTTTTTTTTTTTTTTTTTTTTGAGTCAGGGTCTCACTCTGTCCCCTAGACTGGAATCCAGTGGCATGATCTTGGCTCACTACCACCACTGCCTCAGGGCTCAAGCCATCCTCCCACCTCAGCCTCCTGAGTAGCTAGGACTACAGGCATGCACCACCACACTCAGCTAATTTTTGTATTTTTTGTAGAGACGAGATTTCACCATGTTGGCCAGGCTGGTCTCAAACTTCTAAGCTCAAGTGATCCTCCTGCCTCTGCCTCCCAAAGTACTGGGATTACAGGCATGAGCCACCACTCCCGGCCTTCTAATATTTTAAAATATTTAGACCTCAAAATTGTGAAGACTATACTGATGCAATGTAAAAGCCAAGCTGTGCAGTGTGGAGAAAAGGTAAGGAAAACAAGTGGCCCACTTCTCCCTCAGCTCTCCAGAATATCTGTCATACCCCACTAACGTTACTCGTTTAGATCCACCTCTCCTACTGGCCCATGTTCCTGAGATGCAAGGACCTTATTACTCATCCTTAGTTTAGCGTAAGTGGTTAAACAGGAAGCCTGGGAAGTCAGATAACCTGAGATAACATTAAGACTTTTTCCCTTACTGCGTGACATTAGGCAACTTGCTTAACCTCCCTGAGCCTCTGTTTTCTTATACATTAAATAGAACATAATAATGTTTTCCACAAGGGAATGTCTCCAGTCACTGAGCAAAAATCTCTGGCATCCCTGAAGGAGGAAGTTGTAGCTGAGAAAAGACTTACTGAAGGAAAGGAAAAGGAAATGGTATTGACCTAGAGTTTTACATGACCTAGTTTTACATGACCTAGAGTTTTACATGTAATCTTGATGATTGAGAGATTTATGTGTATTGTTCAGCACAGTGCCTGGCTCATACTGCACATGACAAAGACAGCTATGTTTCCTAGTATGTGTGCTCTCCTTTCTTTGGTAGTAATGTCACTAAAATTTTAGTGGGGTGTGTGTCTAGAAAGATAGAACCTGGGCAGCCTAGCAAAACTCCATCTCTACAAAAAATTTAAAAATTAGCCAGGAGGGGTGGTGTGTGCCTGAGGCCCTAGCTACTCAGGAAGCTGGGGCAGCAGGATCGCTTAAGCCCAGGAGTTCAAGGTTACAGTGAGCTCTGATCACACCACTTCACTCTAGCCTGAGCTACAGAGCAAGGCCCTTTCTCCAGAAGAATAAAGAAAGATGGCCAGGGAGTACTGCAAGGAAATGGTGAGGTGCACGTGGCTGTGGCTAGAGGCAGGTGTTTACTTAGACCATTGCCACGGTCAAGTTGAGAGGAATGGTCTGCACTCAGTTGGAGAGGTGTGAGCACTAGGGTGCCTCTGGGTTAGTCAGCTAGACTCTATGAATGCCACATGGAGAGAGGAAAGCAGGCAGAGAGGGAGAGGGAGGAGGAGAGAGGACACCCAGATTTTCAGCATGGTGACTAAGTCATGGTGACGTAATTCACTGAACTGGAGGAGGAACCAGTTTGGGAGACAAGTGATGAATGTCGTTGAGGACATGTTGGGGTGGAGGAGCCTGGCATGTGTCCCATCCAGATGTCCAGCTGCGTTCCTTTGTTCATCGCCTCTGTGGAGTGGCATTTCATCATCAATGAGTCCCGAAAAAGGGTTTTGCAAAGAGCACTCAAACGTTCTGTGCCTGGTAGATCAAAACAACCCCGCAGAGACAGCAGCTTCCAAACACGCCCAGCCCACAGAAGCCCTCAAGCTGCCTCCTTGCCCTTTCTGGTTTGCTTCCCAAGCCTGCAGCTCAGATGGCCTCACCCCATCCAGGATCCCTGCCTAGGTAGGAAACAAAAGGTGTGTATCCACAGCACAGAACTGTATCCACCCAGTCAGCAATGGTTTCTATGAAACATTCGATCACAGGGTGCAGGGTTTTTTGTTTGTTTTCCTTCCACTGGATAATCGTTTCAGTGACAATAGCTAATGCCTGTGATTGTGTCAAACATTAATGATAGTTATTTTTCTGTTGCAATTCTGCCCCCTGCAGACACTTTCCTGAAATTCTAATTTGCACCAACTCTATGTTGGCTCTCCTACGTCTTGTAAAGCTACAAAAGACCGGAAGCAAATCTGTCACCCTGACCTCAGACAAGGGGAGGTCAAACTGCAAAAATGGATAATTGTCTTTCTCAGCAGGGAGTTCTAAGGAGGAGCCCACAAACTTGGAGACCCAGCCCAGCATTAACCAATGCTTGCTAATGCCTGTTATTACACTAAATCCTTTGTATATGTTACCTCATTTAACCCTTAGTACTAAACAACAGGCAAGGAAAATGAGGCTCAGAGAGGGTAAGAAATTTGCCTAACACCACATAGCTAATAAATGATGGAGACAGCATTCTAAATCGAACCTGTCTTACTCTAGTTGCCTGTGCTTAACCATCAGTCCTGGATTTCATATCCCTGATGATATGACCACAATCTACCTGGCTGTAATTTAATTCCAGGTTTTCTCACTCAGTTTGCCCTATTCAATACTTGCCATTCTTCAGATGTGGGCTCACTGTTTTACCGAAAGGAATGTGTGTGGTTTCCTATCATCCACCCAGTGCTAGAAAAGCAGAAGTCTTGGCCATGAAGAAACTCAGTAGTGGTGTCTCTGGATCGACTTGCTTCTAGAACTGATTGGTGGGGTAAACAGTGGTGACCAGTCTTGCTGGCCCTGCAAAAAGATGCTGCCTGGTGGAGCTGTTCCTGCAGGTGACCACTTCGTCAGCAAGTGCAGTGATCCTCTAACCATGGGCATAATTGTCTTAAGAACAGAAAAACGGCTGTGTGCAGCAGGTGGTTCATGCCTGTCATCCTAGCACTTTGGGAGGCCGAGGCAGGATGATAGCTTTAGCCCAGGAGTTCAAGCCCAGCCTGGACCACATAGTGAGAACCTGTGTCTGTTTTATTATTAAATATATATATATAGATATTTACCCATATTCAGTGCACAATTGAACAATTTTTAGTAAATTTACCAAGTTGTGCAACCAGGTAGAAGAGCAGTTTTGAACCTCCTTGCATCCTACCACTAAAACATTCACAACAGCTAGGTTAGCAAAACCAAAACCCATGGCCAACAACTGCAACAAATCCTAGCAACCAGATTCTCCTTGAGCTCCAAAATTTAAGTGAGTGGAAACAAGCTACCAATAATTGCATGGTCCACACAGCGTCAAGGAGACGGAAGGTAAAGGGATTCGTGATATCCGTAAGAACTGAAGGACCCCAAATCACCAAAGGAACTCACTGGAAAGTTCAATGGGCCACTGGAGAACAGCAGCAAAGCTGGCATTGAGAAGAAAGGTGGTCACATGGAAACTAGGGAAACCTCTGGCCACGCTGAAGTGGCCTAGAGGTCTGGGCCCTGTGAACTCTCAAACAAACCAAACCAAACCATCTTTCTAGAACAAAGCTCCACCCTGAGGAGAAAAGCCTGGGCGTGAAATCCAAACTGAGCAAGATAGGAACAATGAGGCCATAGAAAAGAAGATTTCTCTCAGGTGCGCGGGCATGGTGGCTCATGCTTGTAATCTCAGCACTTCGGGAAGCTGAGAGGGGTGGATCACTTGAGCTCGGGAGTTCAAGATCAGTCTGGGCAACATAGCGAAATGCCGTCTCTACCAAAAATACAAAAATTTAGCTGGTCATGGTTGCTGGCATCAGTGGTCCCAGCTATTTGGGAGGCTGAGGTGGAAGGATTGCTAGAGCCCAGGGGCTGGAAGTTGCAGTGAGCCAAGATTGTGCCTCTGCACTGCAGCCTGGGCAAGATTGAGACTCCATCTCAAAAACAAAAAGAAAGAAAAAAGGAAGGAGAGATAGAAAGAAAGGTGGTCAGAGTAAAAGGTGGGAGGAGAGCAAGGAAGAGGAACTGTTTGGCAGTGGGCAGGTGTGTTTATGCAAACCTACCCCAGACGGTGGCAGACAAGCTGGTGGGTCCCCATGCCATTACCCCTTAGACTCAGGTGTTATCAGCCGTAGCGGAATGACACACATGCTTCTGCGGGAATAGGTAGGAATTTGCCCTAAGGGCAGGATTTGCGGTAAGTTCGTGCTCTTACACAAGGAACAACCCATAAACTGGAAATCTCAGCAGCCTTCCTGGAATTGGGGTTAATCAGAAGCTAACATGGTGGGTTAGCATCCACGATGGACTTGCTTCAGCCTCTACCCTCCACCCCCATAATCTGGCTCTTACAATCCATGTGTCCTCTTTCACTATGACCCCTGAGCCTTTAGGGAGGGTGCTTGATACGGTATAGCTTAAATGGCAGTGCCTTGGCAATGGAAAACAGATCAGGCCCCAGTAGGCTTCCAAATGGAATAGATTCACAAGTTGTTGAATCATCTCTAGTCTTCAGAACACCATGACTTCAGTTTTCTTGGAAGAAGTAGAACAATGAGAGATACATACAATTAATAATTTGGGCCAGGTGCGGTGGCACATGCCTGTAATCCCGGCACTTTGGGAGGCAGAGGTGGGTGGATCACCTGAGGTCAGGAGTTTGAGACCAACCTGGCCAACATGGTGAAACCCCATCTCTACTAAAAATGCAAAAATAAGCCAGGCGTGGTGGTGGGCACCTGTAATCCCAGTTACTGGGGAGGCTGAGGCAGGAGAATCACTTGAGCCTGGGAGGTAGAGGCTGCAGTGAGCCAAGATGGTGCCACTGCACTCCAGCCTGGGTGACAGACAGTAGAAATATAAGGCTGGGAGTGGTGGCTCACCAAGGTGGGCAGATCACTTGAAGTCAGGAGTTTGAGATCAACCTGAGCAACATAACAAAAATGCCATCTCTATAAAAAACACAAAAATTAGCTGGACATGGTGGCACACACCTGTAATCCCAGCTATTGGGAAGCTGAGGTGGGAGGAACCTTGAGCCCAGAAGGTGGAGGTTGCTAGAGGTTGCTGTAAGTCAAGATCATGCCACTGCACTCCAGCCTGGGAAACAGAGAGACTCTGTCTCAAAAAGAAATGTAATGCACACAAGAATCACAATCAAAAGAGAATTTGTAGGCCAGGCACAGTGGCTCACAACTGTAATCCTAGCACTTGGGGAGGCCAAGAAGGGAGAATTGCTTGAAGTCAGAAGTTTTGATACCAGCCTGGGCTACAAAGCAAGAATGTCTCTACAAAAAATTTAAAACATAATAAAATTAGACAAGCATGGTGGTGCACACCCTGTAGTCCTGGCTACTCGGGAGACTGGGGCAAGAGGATCACTTGAGCCCAGGAGTTTTAGGCCACAGTGAGCTATAATTGCAACATTGCACTCCAGCCTGGGCAACTAAGCAAGACTCTGTCACTAAACAATAACAATTAAAATTAAAAATTTAATAAAAAGCAGAATTTGTAGCCGGGCATGGTGGTATACACCTGTAATCCCAGCTACTTGAGAGGCTGAGGCAGGAGAATGGCTTGAATCCAGGAGGCAGAGGCTGCAGTGAGCAGAGATCACACCACTGTATATACTCCAGCCTGGGCAGCAAAGTGAGACTCTGTCTCAGAAAAAAAAAAAAAAAAAAAGAGTGAGAATTTTTATTCCAGAACAACAAAAATGAAAAACCTATTCCATTAAGGAGCCAACTAAAAGCATCATGAAGAAAAAAAAAAATTTTTTTTTTGAGACAGAGTGTCGGTCTGTTGCCTAGGCTGGAATGCAGTGGCATGATCTCGGCTCACTGCAACCTCTGCCTCCCAGATTCAAGTGATTCTCCTGCCTCAGCATCCCGAGTAGCTGGAACTACAGGTGCGCACCACCATGCCCGGCTAATTTTTGTATTTTTAGTAGAGATAGGGTTTCACTATGTTGGCCAGGCTGGTCTTGAACTCCTGACCTCGTGATCCACCTGCCTCAGCCTCCCAAAGTGCTGGGATTACAGGCGTGAGCCACTGTGCCCAGCCTCATGAAGAAAATTAACACATACACACACACCCCTCCAAATAAATAAATAAATTGTAAAAAGAAAATTAAAACCTGATTCTTTTTTAGAGATTTCTTGTAGCTGGGAAATAATTCAGGATTAGTCCAAATTGTAGGCACATAATTTAAAAACTCAAAACAATGGTCAGGGCTAGAATCTAAATTTTTATCTCTCCAGCACCCCCATTTCCACCAAGAATAAGTCATAGTAGGTCAAATTTATTTGCAAAATAAATATTGGGCCAGGTGCAGTGGCTCACATCTGTAATCCCAGCACTTTGGGAGGCTGAGGCAGGTGGATCATTTGAGGTCAGGAGTTTGAAACCAGCCTGCCCAACATGGTGAAACCCAGTTTCTACTAAAAATACAAAAATTAGCTGGGTGTGGTGGCATGTGCCTGTAATCCCAGCTACTCGGGAGGCTGAGTCAGGAGAATTACTTGAAGCCAAGAGGCAGAGGTTTCAGTGAGCCCAAATTGCGCCTCTGCACTCCAGCCTGGGCAACAGAGCAAAACTCCATCTCCAAAAAAATAAATAAATAAAATAAATGTTGGTGTCATTATACTTGGTTTGGTTCCTTACATAAAGTGTAGCAATAATAGTGATCAGCCATATAGCCTCCTTTTAAGTTGGCTTTGGTGAAGCTTTTATAAGGAATTTTGGATTTGACTTTTTAGAAGCCTCACGGTCAGAAGCCAAGACAAGGGCTTGCCATTAGATTTTGGCAAATACTTGTAGGAATTACTCTCTTTTCACAGAGTAGAGAGAAAGTCCCAGAATATCTTAAGGTTCCTGGGCCTGATAGAAAGTGATATTCTTTTCTTACTATAATCAGAAACCTTGTAAGGAAACCAAGCTATGAGGCTGGTTTTTCTAAGGGGCTTTTTTTTTTTTTTTTTGTGAGATAGAGTTTCACTCTGTCACCCATGCTGGAGTGCAGTGGTGCTATCCTGGCTCACTGCATCGCTGCTCCCCACCCGGGTTCAGTGGGCCACTGGAGAACAGCAGCAAAGCTGGCATTACTGCACTTCTCCTGCCTCAGCCTCCCAAGTAGCTGGGGTTACAGATGCCTGCCACTGCGCCCAGCCAATTTTTGTTTTTAGTGGAGACAGAGTTTCACCATGTTGGCCAGGCTGGTCTCAAACTCCTGACCTCATGTGATCCGCCCACCTTGGCCTCCCAAAGTGCTGGGTGTGAGCCACCATGCTTGGTCTCTAAGGGGCTTTTAATTGGCTTTATAAAGCCAACCTCAATTTCTCAGTCTGGTCATATCTGAAGATAAGCCATCACAGTCAAAGCAGTGGTAAAATGACCAGCATCTCCAATTGTGTCCTGTTACAAAAGAAACAGATTCTTACTGAACTTATGCAAATAACTATATTGCCAATAAAATAAGAATACTCACAAATAGTTTTCAAATTTTGGAGAATTCAGGTATAGAGAAAGGTAAATTTTGCTCACAAAAAAATATACACTTTACTCAATCATCATAAGCTATAAATAGCTCAAAAGAAAACTTTTTTTTTTCACTTTTCTTCAATCATAGTAGTAGTCATCCAAACAAGATTTCATTTGTTCACCTTGGAATTGCTATCCCCAGCACAAGCAGCTCTTTGTCAATCAGCCCAGAGCTGTTTAGTAGCTTCTCACACAGTTCCAGTGTTGGTCCGAGGTAAAAATAAAAAAGAGAAGCTCCCTGCCTATGAGTACCTCCTCCTTGTACTCCTAAGGTAGCATGATCCTGTAACCATCCAATGGGTTTGCCTTGGCCACTGCCTGGAAAGAACCAATGTCTTAAAACAGGGGAATTGCAATAGAGAAAGAGTAATTCATGCTGAGCCAGCTGTGCAGGAGACCAGGGTTTTATTATTACTCAAACCAGTCTCCCCAAGCATTTGGGGAGCAGAGTTTTTAAGGACAACTTGGTGGGTAGCGGGGAACCAGTGAGCCATTAGTGCTGATTAGTTAAGTAGGAAATGAAGTCGTAGGGAATTGAAGCTGTCCTCTTGCATTGAGTCAGTTTCTGGTGGTGGGGGGGCACAAGATCAGAGGAGCCAATTTATCAATCTGGGTGGTGCCAGGCTGATGCATCAAGTGCAGAGGCTGCAAAATATCTCAAGCACTGATCTTAGGAGCAGTTTAGGGAGGGTCAAAATCTTGTATTCTCCAGCTGCATGACTCCTAAACCATAATTTCTAATCGTGTAGCTAATTTGTTAATCCTGCAAAGGCAGTCTAGTCCCCAGGCAAGAAGGAAGTTTGTTTTGGGAAAGGGCTGTTATTGTCTTTATTTTAAACTATAAACTAAGTTCCTCCCACAGTTAGTTCAGCCTATGCCCAGGAATGAACAAGGACAGCTTGGAGGTCAGAAGCAAGATGGAGTTGGTTAGGCCAAATCTCTTTCACTGTCTCAGTTACAATTTTGCAATGTCATTTTCAATACTATGTAAACCATTTCCATTTTATCATGGAACTCTTTTGGGCCCTGTTATTTCCATTAGCATGGGGGTAGCTTCAGTTAACATCCCATACCAAGGTGGTAAATGCCCCTCAAGTGGACATTCTCAGTCCAAAGTCCCAGTAGTCGTCATTGGTAAGGGTTCACAGGCTTTTGCCATGAGCCCTAGTATGGGCTCCACAAAGGGCAATCAAGTGGAGAATTTGTCCCTACCAGCACTCCAGCTTCTACTCTATACTCTGTGGGCTCAGACAATGTTACCTGTTCCCATTTAGTGTGCCCAATTAACATTGCTCAAAGCGCAGATATACATGCCTTCTGTTTCACAGTAGTAGGTAGGGAAAACATCCCCTAGTCAGATATAATATTCATTATCAAAAAACATTTAGGTAAAGAAGTCAAAGGTACCTTACATAAAGCCTGTTTAAACTTTTCAACTTTCATTTTCGCTATTACTGATAAAAATAACCAAGAGAGTGAATATTTTGCTTCATGCTTATTGGTTTGCATCTCCTTATGCATCTAATGAACCAACTTCCCAGGAGTTTGAGCCATCTCTAAATTTCACAGGCAAATTTTATTTTTAGTAGCTGAATGCAGCACAGCTACAGCTCCATACCATGGGTGACTACATGGCCAGCTAGGAATCAAAGGTTCCTCATTCCCCACTTTTTTGTCCTTCCTCTTTCTCTCCATTTATTTTCATCTGCATTATTGTTTTCCTTCATTTTGAAACAGTCTTTAAATAGCCCCAAAATAGACACAATTACTTTTCCTTTAAGCAAAACCTACATCTTTTTTTTTAACTTTTACCAAAAACACATCTTCCTTTCTTTATATACTTTCTATGTAGAATAGTTTCTCCTGTATCTAGCAGTTCCAATTACATATATTAACTACTGTTCTAACTCTTAGTAAGACTATTTCTAGGAAAACCCTAGGATTACTTAATTTAACAAAACATGACTTTAAGGTTTTAAATTACCGAAGAGAATTTTGAAACTAGTTTTATTTACTAAAGATTACTAAAGTCACATAAACTGAAAAGCATTTGAGCTAGTATCTATTTTTCTGATTAATAGTTGATTTAAGTGCTTAATTTTTCTTTAGTCCAATTGATTAGAGCTCTTTCATATAATTTGGTAGTCAAATATCACATACACATGACTCGAATAAACATAACAGACACACAGACAGAAGCATCTTATAAATTTATAAGATTTTTCAGCCAGGCACGGGGGCTCATGCCTGTAATCCCAGCACTTTGGGAGGCTGAGGCCACAGGATCACGAGGTCAGGAGTTAGAGACCAGCCTGGCCAACATGGTGAAACCTGTCTCTACTAAAAATAAAAAAATTAGGCAGGCGTGGTAGTGCCCACCTGTAATCCCAGCTACTCGAAAGGATGAGGCAGGAGAACTGCTTGAATCCAGCAGACAGGGGTTGCAATGAGCCAAGATTGTGCCGCTGTATTCCAGCCTGGGACACAGCAAGACTCTGTCTCAAAAAAAAACAAAAATAAAAAAGATTTTTCACCCAGCCTGGGCAACATAGTGAGATCTCTCTCTACAAAAAGTTGTTGTTTTTTTTTTTAATTAGCTGGGCTTAGTAATTTTTGACCACATGATAATTTTTTACAGGTGTGGCACATACCTGTAGTCCTAGCTTCTTGGGAGTCTGAGGTGGGAGGATCACTTAAGCCCAGGAGGTTGAGGCTGCAGTGAGCTGTGATTGCACCACTACACTCCAGTCTGAGGAACAGAGTGAGATCCTGTCTCAAAGAGTGAATAAAAATAATTTTTAAGAAAAGATTTTTCATTTGCCAGTTTTCAGTTTCTTCCTCACTTTAGGCTAGTAATGCCTTGCATACCTGTTCCACTCCCTAAACAATTGTTAGAGAGGCAACTCCAAATTTGCATCTTCAAAGAGAGGACTCAGACAAAAGAAAGAAAATTTACACCTCAAAGGCACAGAACTTAGATCTACACAAAATCAAGGTTTGTTACATAAACTGTAAGCCATTGTCTTTCCCAGAGATAAAGTTCCTAGTGATTTAAGTCAAAGACAGAAATGCCCTTACAAATGGAGATTACCTTTAAAGATGTAAATTTCTTCCACAAAGAGTTTCAAACACTGATTTTGTTTCATAGGTAGTCTTCAAATTGGCTGTTTCCTAATTAGATTACTGGCTTTAGAGTGGAGCCCACTAAAGGACAAGGCCAAGAAAGCATGCAATCCTCAGGGCCCAAACCACACTTTTCTTAAAAAGTCCAAAGAAGTAGGTAGCCTCCTGTAGTAATAAACATTAACTGCAAACTGCAATCAGCTACCCCTAACACTGTAGCTCTCACCAGTCATCAAAACTTCAGCCATCACACACACACTAAGGTCAAAAGCTTTCACAGTACCAAGCTATCTCCGGTACTCCCAAAGCGAAAAAGATCTGATAACGCCCTACAAAAGAGAGCAGAGTCTTAGACCTGAGAGGAATCTGTCCACTTACAACTCTTAGGATTGCATGAGAAAAAATAGCTTCCTCTCAAAAAGAGGAGTCTGGTGCTTTTTCTGTTTTTTTACTACAAACTGAAGTTCAAAAAAACTTCCTTCAAATTAAAAATTAAAATTAAAAAAATTTAAAACTACATTTTGAACAGACACATTGCATATATTGGGAAAAATCAGCCCACAATAGTTCCATTCTGAAACTATTGGATTTTAGAGAAAAAGAAAAAAAAATTATTGTGCAAACAGGCCAAAAAATAGTATTTTTAAAGAAAAAGAAAATTAGAATGTCACCAGACTTTCAACATGAGTGTTTCATGCCAGAAATCAATGGAGTAACACTTAGAATACTCAAAATGTGAGCCAAGAATTTTAAATCCAGCTCAGCTGATATTCAAGTATTAAGGCAGCAAACACACTTTGGCAAACAAACGAGGATTTGGGAAACACTATTTCCAGGGACCATTTCTGAGGATCTGTTAGAGAAAGCTTCAGGCAACCAAAACAGCTAAAGAGGCAGCAACATGAAGACTGCTTAAGTGATTCAGCTAGTAAAGGAAGACCAATGAAAATATTTTTGTTAGACTTAATGAAATACCATTATTTCATAATGCCTAATGAATTAATAAATCTATTCAATGATTATCAGTGGCTGCTAATGAAATGACTCCATAGTCTGGGGTATATACCCTGGTTCTTCCTCTCACACCGAAAGAACTCAGGACACAAACACACACAACGAGTGGGTTTAGGAAAGGAAAGTTTAATAGAGAGAGAAAAAAAGAGAAAGAGCAAAGGCTTCCTCATGCTGAGAAAGCGGGTCACCCAAGAGAAGGTCTCCGGGTTGTGGCAGAATGCAATCAGTTTTGTACAGAGGCTTGAGGAGGCAGTGATTGATGTACATAGGGCCCAGGGGATTGGCTTGACCAGGAATGCCATTTACACAGCCCGGGAAAAGACTGGCCCTCAGACCCTAGTCTTTTATTATTGGGGGAATGCACCCCCGATATTTCAATGCAGGGTCTTTCTACTTTCCATAAGTGTCGGCCGGCTGAGAAATAAAGAGAGACAGTGCAAAGAGAGGAATTTTACAACTGGGCAGCCGGGGCTGACATCACATATCGGTCGGACCATGATGCCCACCTGAGTCTCAGACCAGCAAGTTTTTATTAAGGGTTTCAAAAGAGGAGGGAGTGTAAGAACAGGGAGTAGGTACAAAGATCACATGCTTCAAAAGGCAAAAAGCAAAACTACTAGTAAAGGTCTAACAAAGATCACATGCTTCTGAAGGAACAGGACAAAGAGCAAAAGCAGAACTACTGATAAGGGTCCAACAAAGATCACAAGGCAAAGTGCAAAAGTAGAACTACTGACAAGGGTCTATGTTCAGAGTGCCCGTGTTGTCTTGATAAACATCTTATACAACAGAAAACAGGGTTCGAGAGCAGAGAACCGGTTTGACCACAAATTTACCAGGATGGAGTTTTCCCAACCCTAGTAAGCCTGAGGGTACTGCAGGAGACCAGTCCTTATCTCAACCACATAAGACAGACATTCCCAGAGTGGCCATTTATAGACCTCCCCAAGTAATGCATTCCCTTCTCAGGGTAATAATATTAATATTCCTTGCTAGGAAAAGAATTTAGCGATATCTCTCCTAGTTGCACATCCATTTATAGGCTCTCTGCAAGAAGAAAAACATGGATCTTTTTGCCCGACCCCACAAGCAGTCAGACCTTATGGTTGTCTTCCCTTGTTCCCTAAAAATCACTGTTATTCTGTTCTTTTTCAAGGTGCACTGATTTCATATTCAAATACACATGTTTTATAATCAATTTGTACAGTTAACACAATTATCACAGTGGTCCTGAGGTGATGTACATCCTCAGCTTATGAAGATAACAGGATTAAGAGATTAAAGTAAAGACAGGCATAAGAAATTATAAAAGTATTATTTGGAAACTGATAAATGTCCATGGAATCTTCACAATTTATGTTCTGCTGCAGCTCCAGCTGGTCCCTCCATTCGGGGTCCCTGACTTCCCGCAACATTTTATCATGCAGATGCGGCTTCTACCTGGCCGCCATGATACCTGCACATGTGGTTTTACCTAGAGGCGCCATGACACGGGCACACATTGTGACAAGGAAAAGAGAGCAGGAATCACCATATTGAATGTAACCTGGCTCCCAAGTACAGCTGCTGGCATTTACTTATAAAAGCTCCTGGCCAGACCAGGCATGGTAGCTCACACCTATAATCCAAGCACTTTGGGAAGCCGAGGCAGGTGAATCACCTGAGGTCAGAAATCCGAGACCAGCCTGACCAACATGGTGAAACCCCCTCTCTACTAAAAGTACAAAATTAGCTGGGAATGGTGGTGCATGCCTGTAATCCCCGCTACTTGGGAGGCTGAGGTAGGAGAATTGCTTGAACCCATGAAGCTGAGGTTGCAGTGAGCTGAGATCCCACCATTGCACTCCAGCCTGGGCAACAAGAGAGAAACTCTGTGGAAAAAAAAAAAGTTCCTGGCCTGGCATGGTGGCTGATGCCTGTAATCCCAGCACTTTGGGAGGCCAAGGCAGGAGGATCTCCTGAGGTCAGGAGTTCAAGACCAGTCTGGGCAACATGGCGAAATCCTGTCTCTACTAAAATACAAAAATTAGCCAAGCATGGCAGCAGACATCTGTAATCCCAGCTACTCAGGAGACTGAGGCAGGAGAATCGCTTGAACCTGGGAGGCAGAGGTTGTAGGGAGCTGAGATTGTGCCACTACACTCTGGCCTGGGCGACAGAGTGAGACTCCGTCTCAAAAAAAAAAAAAAAAAAATTAGCTGGGCATAATTAGCTGGGCGTGGTGTTACACTCCTGTAGTCCCAGTTACTTGGGAGGCTGAGGCAGGAGAATCACTTGAACCTGGAAGGCAGACATTGCAGTGAGCCAACATTGCACCACTGCACTTCAGCCTGGCTACAGAACGAGACTCCATCTCAAAACATAAAAAAAGTTTTTTTAAGAAAATAAATAAATAAATAAAAGCTCCTAGTTTGCATATCATTCAGGCTGCCTTCTGTTAGAGAAGAAATGGTTTGGGGTTGCTTTTTATGAAAGGAAAATTCCACTGAGAAATTATTTATTAATTTCTTTTTTTTTTTTTTGGGACAGAGTCTCGCTCTGTCACCCAAGCTGGAGTGCAGTGGCATGATCTCGGCTCACTGCAACCTCTGCCTCCCGGGTTCAAGTGATTCTCCTGCCTCAGCCTCCCAAGTAGCTGGGACTACAGGCGCCCACCACTAGGCCTGGCTAATTTTGGTTTTTGTATTATTAGTAGAGATGGGGTTTCACCATATTAGCCAGCTGGTCTCAAACTCCTGACCTTGTGATCCGCCTGCCTCAGCCTCCCAAAACGGTGGGATCACAGGCATGAGCCACCACGCCTGGCCATTATTTATTAATTTATTTATTATAATTATTTCTTTATTAATCATTGATAATCTCCCGTATTCCTGTATTACTATCACAAAAACAGGACAAAGGTAACTTACATGCCCCATGATGGAAATACAGTGAACTCTTGAACAACAGGCGTTTGAACTGCAGGGGTTCACTTATACGCAGATTTTCCTTTCCCTCTGCCATCCCCGAGACAGCAAGACAATTCCTTTCTTCTCTTCCTCCTCAGTCTACTCAAGGTGAAGACAACGAGGATGAAGACCTTTATGATGATACGCTTAAACTTGTTGAACAGTGAATATATTTTCTCTCTCTTATGATTTTCTTAATGACATTTTCTTTTCCCTAGGTTACTTTTTTGTAAGGATAGAGTACATAATATATATATAACATACAAAATATGTGTTTATTGACAGTTTATGTTATCAGTAAGGCTTCCAGTCAACAATAGGCTATGAATAGTTAAGTTCTGGGGGCTTCAAAAGTTATATGTAGGCAAGGCATGGTGACTCACACCTGTAATCCCAGAACTTTGGGAGGCCGACGTGGGCAGATCACCTAAGGTCAGGAGATCGAGACCAGTCTGGCCAACATGGTGAAACCCTATCTCTACTAAAAATACAAAAAGTTAGCTGGGCCTGGGGGCACGCACCTGTAATCCCAGCTACTCAGGAGGCTGAGGCAGGAGAATCACTTGAACCCAGGAGATGGAGGTTGCAGTGAGCCGAGATCGTGCCATTGCACTCCAGCTTGGGCAACAAGAGCAAAACTCCATCTCAAAAAATAAAAAGTGATACGTGGATTTTTGAATGCATCGGAAATTGGTGCTCCTGACCCCCGTCCACCTTGGACGGTTGTGCTATTAATTATTAAACACTAAAACTGGCCAGGCACAGTGGTTCGTGCCTGTAATCCCAGCACTTGGGAAGGCCAAGGCGGGTGGATCACTTCAGGTCAGGAGTTTGAGACCAGCCTGGCCAAAATAGTGAAACCCCATCCCTAGTAAAAATACAAAAATTAGCTGGATGTGATTGCACACATCTGTAATCCCAGCTACTCGGGAGGCTGAGGCAGAGAATCACTTGAACCCAAGAGATGGAGGCTGCAGTGAGCCAAGGTCACGCCACTGCACTCCAACCTGGGCAACAGAGGAAGACTCCATCTCAAAAAAGAAAAAAGAAAAAAGCATAAATAAATAAACACTAAAGCTTTGGCATTTTCTGCATAAAATTGTCAAATTTTTTCGTGTATTTTTGTGAAGTCCTATTTTTTTCTTGCCATTCATTTTGTAGCAGTTGCTGTTTGATAAAAGTTGCTGTGTAATTTTTTGTTAGAAAAATAGTAAATCTTTCGATTATAGTTAGTCTTGGTGACATAAGATATTTGTAAAGTTTAGGGTTCTTTAATTCTCAGCACAAAGTGGCTGTTGCACTAACCCCAAGTAGTGTGTTGGCAATACTTTTCAAATGGCTAAAAACACCTAAAAATTGTGTATTCAGAAATATCTGTCATTGCTCTGTTGCCAAAACGCAGAATAGAATTTAGACTTATGTCTAAGTCCCTGAGATCATATGCTAAAATCAATTAAAAGCAACCACTGACACTTTCTTGTGTTAGAACTTTTACAGTACAGAAAATAACATAATAGCTTACTGTAACGAGGCATTTGTTAGAGTTTTGCATGAGATTCTAATGCTTCATGGTTAGGTATGGTGGCTCACACCTGTAATCCCAGCACTTTGGGAGGCCAAGGTGGGTGAATCACTTAAGGTTAGGAGTTCAAGACCAGCCTGGTCAACATGGAGAAACCCCATCTCTATTAAAAATACAAAAATTAGTTGGGCATGGTGGTGCATGCCTGTAATCCCAGCTACATTGGAGGCTGAGGCAGGAGAATCACTCGAACCCAGGAGGCAGAGGTTGCAGTAAGCCAATCACACCACTGCACTCCAGCCTGAGTGACAGAGCAAAACTCTGTCTCAAAAAACAAAAAACAAAACAAAAAGAGAGAGAGAGAGATTCTGATACTTGAGGAGGCCCCTACATGGTTCATCTACAATGGTTACTGTATTAGTTCGTTTTCACACTGCTGATAAAGACATACCTGAAACTGGGAACAAAAAGAGATTTAATTAGACTTACAGTTCCACATGACTGGGGAGGCCTCAGAATCATGACGGGAGGCAAAAGGCACTTCTTACATGTAGGTGGCAAGAGAAAAATGACGAAGAAGCAAAAGCAGAACCCCCAATAAACCCATCAGATCACATGAGACTTACTCACTATCACGAGAAAAGCAGGGGAAAGACTGGCTTCCATGATTCAATTACCTCCCCCTGGGTGCCTCCCACAACATATGGGAATTCTGGGAGATACAATTCAAGTTGAGATTTGGGTGGGGACACAGACAAACCACATCAGTTACCATAAAAAATCTGGCAGGATTTTAAAACTCAGTTACTCCATTTAGCTACTGATTGGAAAAGAAAGAGATAAGGAAAGAGACCATATTAAGTCTATGCCAGTTACTTGGCTAGAAATATGATAAATGACTTGTGGTAGACTTGAGTTTTTCAGAAATACTATTTTACTTAAACTGTTTCTTATCTAAATTCTTACAGAGTAACAATTTTATCATTGATTATAGAAGACAGGGATAATAACTCTTAACTCTTGCCACTCAAAAATGCAGTGTCAGGAGTGGTAAGCCTAGAGGCCAATATTGATGACCTGGAAGGTGGTCCATGTGATTGTCACCAGAAAGTGCCTTTATACAACAAAAACTTGAAAAATCAAAAAACATGAATTTTAAGTTTCCCATATCACCAGTCTTGGTGTTTATATTGCAAATTTATAATAATATTAAGAAATAATTTGTTGTGTTTGCAAATTACATGGGGGACATAAAGGAGTAAAATCCCTCTGTAATAAAATGAGTTCACCACTGTGGTTACCCATCTACAGAGCCTCTTTGATGAGGCTAATGGGTTGTGCTCCAGGGTTTACCCTCGAATTCCCCGCACACACTGGGCTGTGACCAGACCAGCTGAAACCTGCATGTAGTATGTTTTCAAGCCTCATACATGGCAAATGGAAATGATATGGTCGACTGCATTTGTAGGAGAGTCGTAACCTAGGCAAGGGTTGGCCTCCTTTAAGTAATGGAATGATCTCAAAGGCAGGTTCGCTGGCCAAAAATATCTGCTATGAATAAAGGTGCCTGAAATCCTGCTATGAAAAAAATTAAAAATTAAAACAAATAGGCCAGGCACGGTGGCTCATGCTTGTAGTTTTAACACTTTGGGAGGCTGAGGCGGGTGGATCGCTTGAGCTCAGTAGTTCGAGACTAGCCTGGGCAACATGGAGAAACCCCGTCTCTACAAAAAATACAAAAATTACCCAAGCATAGCGGCACACACCTGTGGTTCCAGCTACTTGGGAGGCTGAGGTAGGAGGATCACTTAAGCCTGGGAGGCAAAAGTTGCAGTGAGCTGAGATCGTACCATTGGACTCCAGCCTGGGTGACAGAAAGAGCCTCTGTCTCAAAAATAAATAAACAAATAAATAAATATAAAAATAAATAAATGTGACAGTTTAGAGATTTAAGAATAATCAGAAGGCATATTAAACAATTTGTAAATCTTCTTTTATCCCAATTCAAGTTAACAACTATAAGGAAAAAAAATGTTTATAGAGAAATCAAGGAAACATGAATATCCACTAGATACTTGATGATATTAAGACCTTTGTTAGGTTGATCCTGGTATTGTGATTATATTTTAAATGAGTAGTCGTTGCCTTTTAGAGATTCATAGTGAAATATTTACAGATAAAATTATATGAGGCCTGGGATTTGGTTCAAAGTAGCCTGGAGTGAGGGCTGAATATTTATTTAGTTATTTATTTATTTATTTATTTATAATAGCGATAGAGGGTCTCACTATGTTTTCCCGGCTGGTTTTGAACTCCTGGCCTCAAGTGATCATCCCACCTCAGGCTCCCAAAGTGCTGGGATTACAGGTGTGAGCCACTGCACCCAGCCTAAGGGCTATATTTTAGATGAGAGAGTAGAAGCAGCAGGTAGGCCAAGGGTTGATCCTCATTGAGGCTGGGCAATCGGTGCATGCAGGGGTTCTCTTACTAGTCAGTCTCTACTTCTGTTTATGTTTGAAGTCTTCCATATAAAGCGTTTTTAAAGAAAGAAAGAGTGTACACACTTTTTGAGAGAGAGAGAGATTGAGAGACTAAGAAAATACAAAACTAGCCTAGGCACGGTGGCTCATGCCTGGAATCCCAGCACTTTGGGAGACTGAGGCGGGTGGATCACGAGGTCAGGAGATTGAGACCATCCTGGCTAACACAGTGAAACCCCGTCTCTACTAAAAATACAAAAACTTAGCCACGTGTGGTGGTGGGCATCTGTAGTCCCAACTACTCGGGAGGCTGAGACAGGAGAATCGCTTGAACCTGGGAGGCGGAGGTTGTAGTGAGCTGAGATGGTGTCACTGCACTCCAACCTGGATGACAGAACAAGACTATGTCTCAAGAAAGAAAGAGAGAGAGAGAGGGGAGAGAGAGAGAGAGAGAGAGAGAGAGAGAGAGGAAGGAAGGAAGGAAGGAAG